>NC_136429.1:54889855-55414855 GCF_052849685.1 Lactuca virosa
CTCTGACTTGAAGTGTATGACATAGGCATCACTTGGGTATTGGTATGAACCGTTGACCATGAAGTGTATGCCATAGGTATCACTTTGGCTTCGGTAGAATAATATTCCTGAGTATTTTCCCGTGTTATTTTTATTTCTGCTATTTATGATAGCGAAGCTATACCTTTGACTATGTGATCAGTTTAAGAACTCAGATTCACAGTGGTACTGGTATGTAGCCTATGGCTATGTAGAGCATGTCCCCCAGTAAGTGAATGACTCTATTCTATGGCATTGGCAGATGGTTAGACAGGGCGTAAAAACCTGAAATCTACCAAAATGTTAATCCGAAGTTGTATGTCTTCTATGCCATTTGGGCCAAAGCGTTATTGATGTATATTAAGTATGGAAATTGTTATGTCTCAATGATTGTATATCTTTGAATCAAATCAGTAATTGTTAGGGAAAGCTTATCACATTATGTCTTCGTTGTTCCTTGCTCCTATTTGTTTCTGCCATATTGGTATATATATGGCATAACGTTATATTGTATCTATTATTGAACTCACTAAGCGTTATCGCTTACCCCTCCCAATGTTTTAACATAATGCAGGCAATAAGCACCCAGTATAGTTGGAAGACTTAGAATAGTTGTAATATTATTTTTTGTATTTTGGTTTAGGTTTGTATAGATTTACAATATCCTGGGTAGTCATGTAAAATCTTAAATCATAGTCGGTTTGTATCCAATCTTTTGTAATGACTTTATCAATGTAAAAATATTATTTTATGAATATGCATGTAGCATGTTTTGGAGTAACTATATTGTCAAGTATGAAAGTTTGGGTCTTTCAGAAATATGAAAGTATAGAAAGGGGTTCTTTCAGTATGGTTGTGGATTGTTATGGTGAGGAGCATGGAATTGGTTTTGGTATGGTTTGTAGGAGGGATTGAACGGACGTTTGTATTTCATTGAGAGAAGAACAAACCCCTGTTGGAAACGGAGTTCAGAGTCCATGGCTTCGGAATCATCAACAGGATAGATTTGTGTGGGTAAGATGGGTGCAGACGTTTGAACCAATGGAACAATGGGTTTAAAAGGATCCGAAGTAGATGAGTTCGGAATGGTTGATTCGAAAGAACTGACAAGGGCAAGAGGACCTCCGGAGAGTTCCCTTATGGTCTGAGCAACATTAGACTTGTGTCCTTGAATTTCATCAGAAAGTTGATAGAGCTTTAACTTTTTCAAGGAACCATTGCTTTGGAGACAAGATTTTACATTTCCCCATCCTTTGCCGAGACTGTTTATGAATTTGAGATTGTACTCCAAAGGAGTTCGGACAATCCCATGAGCAGTCATATTGTTGACCACGATTCGGTAACGGTTGGAGGCTGAGGCCACTTATTCACCAGGAGTGGTAGTGAATGTATGGAGGTCGTTGACAACTGAGGTGAGGCGTTTGTCTTTCATATTTTCTGAACCTTCAATCAGGTCCTGAAGAGTGTCCCAAATCACTTTGGCTGATTTTCACAGCTTGATGTGCTCGAAGAGTGAGGGAGGAACACCAAACACCATTTCTGAGAAAGCAAGTTGATCAGCATGCAGCTTTTTAATATGATTTGTAGTTAGAGGAGCAGGGTGAGTTTCATCTTCACGCATGAGCTGAGCAGCTGCATCTCTTACTACTGTTCTTACAGGAACATGTGGACCTTCTTTGACGGATCTCCAGATTTCTTCACCTTTATCTTTGGCCAGTAAAAATCTGTCCATTCTAACTTTCCAGTGATCATATTCTTCCACAACTAGTAATGGGGCACGTGTAGGGCCACCCACACTATTTGCGATTTGCATTAAAATCATTTGCTGAGGCTTAGAAGCAGCCATTGAAGTTAAGATATCTTCAAGCTAAAGCGGTATATAGAAGAACTTTTATCCTTATCACACAAATGGTTGAAATACCAAGGTAATTTCAAACCAACTATAATCTGATCTTATGGATTCAAAGGACAACCACTCAAGCTCTGATACCAATTGAGAGAACAAAATAGATTTGTTGCACATGGACAAGGTTTGAGAACTCAGACCTTGAGTGAATGCTTAAGATCAATGTCTGCTTGGTAATAAATGTTCAAGTCAAGCCTGGAAAGACCAGTCAAGTCTTAGATAATGTATTCAACAAATGATCAAGTCATAAATGGAGAAAGAGAATAAATGATCAAGGTAAAGCTAATAAATGAGGAACAACGGGAATGTTTGAAAGAAGTTGGAAATAACTTAGTAAATGCCAAAAGTTGAGTGAATGATCCGTCGTAGACTTTGTATTGAAAGATCCTATAAATAGGAGTGAAGGTTACATCGAATTAACTAAAAAACTTACATAGGACTGGACAATAGAAATGTTTCTGACATTCTGATTGTCTAGTATTACAAAATACTAAGTCCTATGAAATGTCACATCAATACAAAGACAAACTTAATAAATCCACAAAGATAAAATATTGTTACTCCGGATCAGCATCCATTCCAGACATGAGAATCATTCTGGAATGCCTTCAGCTTCGCATCCTCTTCTCTTCTGGTCCGGACAGATTCCGGACCACTCTTCACATTTGACTCCGAACCATTTGTTTCGGAACACAAGTACTTCAGAATTCAAACTTAGGATTGTTAGAGGTTCACTTTCAGGTTCCAACACTCTTTTTATTTGATTTCATTTCATTTTTTAAAACCAATTATTTTTATTTTATACCAATTATTTTTCTTAAAACCAATTTTTTTTATTAAAACCAATTATTTTTTAACACCAATTTTAGACCCATGGTTCAAGGCTTCATTCTTCTTGCTGATTATGAGTGACGACACAGTTGGTTCAGTGATTATTATTTTTTGTGTCTCACTTCTATCGAGCTACTCACATTTTTACTCCCTTCATACTATTTATATATGGTTTCGGACTATTATTATTTTTTGTGTCTCATTTGGGAGTTCGGGTTTGCATTTCGGTTATCGGCATTACTTCGGTTCAACATTATGATTTTTCAGCAGCGGATTTATCATACATATTCTACAGTGTTTTTTCAGTTCAGCGATACATCACCAAGTCTACCTATGACCTAGAATAATATCCTCGTTTTTACGGGTAGATGCTCACATCAAGGGGGAGCATGCGATGCTCCATCATATCCGACGTATTTTCTTTCCCGGTTTCATGATTATTTTTTATCTTTATTGCATGGTCGATCAAAAATAGGGGGAGAATCATGAGCAGCCATTCTGGTTTATTATTGGAGTTTTGAGTTAGAGACATTTGAAGATGGAGATCGATTTAGTATTGTGATGTGGCACTGATTTTTGATCTTCACAGATCGAATTTTTGGCATTACTAGATGTTCTTCGGATTACGATTATTTATCTTCAGACTCTACATTTGGGATGTCTCATTTGTGTTTGCATCCGGTTCAGATATTATGATTGCTCGAGTTTGGATTTGCGATATTTTGAAGACGATGATTATTTTAGCGATGCGGCGTGGCACTTGTTTTTGATCTCACGATCAAATTTTTGGCATTGCTAGACCATTTCTTCGGATTCACACTATTTATCATTCGGACTTTATTTTTGGATGCTTTACATTTTAAGCAGGTTATTCTTCAGAGATTATTTGGTGCATTATCATTCGATTTCGGAACATTGAAGACGCTGTGTGATTCGAGATTGTGCTCTTCGGTTCTACAGTTGAGGGGGAGACTGTGAACATGATTAGTTGTTGGGGACTGATCACATTCGAAGATTGGGATTTCATACTTTTATTTAGATATTGGGGTTTCTCTGTTTTTTCATTGATGCTAGAGATTCCATTGCCAGATTCCGAGATCACGACAACTTCAGCACTTCCGAGACAATTCAGCACCGGACCTACCGGTCCTGCCTGTCGGATGTTCTGCCTTTTATCACTACTTTACCCTCACCATTTTCGAGCATTTAGGGGGAGATTGTTGGAGCATGAAAATGCTCTACAATGTTAAGTGTTTATTAGGTTAGAATATTCCCTTGTATGAAAAGCATATTCCCTCCACTAGTATATAAAGTGGAGGTGATGGTCATTTTATTTGTATTAGTGTTCACTATGTAGACATTTAGATTAGAGAGAGTGTGGTGGGATCTCTCCCACCAAGGGAGAGGTATCTCTCCCAACCCATGAGTGTTCTTGTAATATTTTATATCTCTCTATTTATCTACTACAGTTTTACTCACATATATTGTTCATCATGTTCATACACGATTATCTTCTTGGTAATATCTTCTGCACCGATCCAATCGATAAAATGGGAACCTACAGACACCACAGCTGAATGGTGTGGCTGAGAGGCACAATCGAACCTTGTTAGACATGGTTCGTTCCATGATGAGTCGAGCTTCGTTACCAATCTCATTTTGGGGGCATTCCTTAGAGACTGCCGCCCATATTTTTAATCTAGTCCCTACCAAGAAGGTTGCCAAAACACCTCACGAGATGTGGACTGGGAAAGTTCCCACTTTAGACCAAATTAAGATTTGGGGTTGCGAGGCTTTCGTGAGGCGCGAGACTCACGACAAGCTTGAACCTCAAAGTGAGCGGTGTATTTTCATCGGCTACCCACAGAAATCATTTGGTTACCTCTTCTACAGACCCAATGAGAATGTGGTCTTTGTGGCAAGAAGAGTAGTCTTTCGTGAGAGAGATTTCATAAGCCAAGGAAACAGTGGGAGGCAAATTGACCTTGAAGAGCTTCAAGAGTCAAGCGGTGAAGGAACCTCAAACCCTAGCAATCAACCTGAGGAGGAAACTCCTGTTGAACCAACTGATGAGTCTGTACCTCTGAGTCGTTCCACTAGAGTTAGGAATCCACCTGAGCATTATTATGGTTTCCATATTACTGCGGAAGGTGCTACATTTATCAGTGATAGTACAATGGTAAATCTGGATGAACCTAACAACTATGGGGAAGCCATGGCAGGCCCCGAGTCTGCTAAATGGAAAGAGGCTATGGACAGCGAGATCCAATCCATATATGACAATCAAGTTTGGAACTTTTTTGAAAATGTACCGGGTCGTAAGACAGTCGGGTGCAAATGGATCTTTAAGAAGAAGACCGTCATGGATGGGAAGGTGCACACTTACAAGGCGCGACTGGTCGCGCAGGGCTTCACTCAAACTCCGGGAGTTGACTATGATGAAACCTTCTCGCCAGTAGCGAAAATTAAGTCTATTAGGGTTATGCTAGCCATTGCTGCATCTCATGATTATGAAATATGGCAAATGAATGTCAAAACCGCTTTCCTTAATGGAAAGTTGGCTGAGGATGTTTACATGAATCAGCCATAGGGTTTTGTCAATGCAAAATACCCTGATAAAGTGTGTAAGCTTGAGAAATCCATTTATGGATTGAAACAAGCATTTCACAACTGGAATCTTTGTTTTGATGAGAAAGTCAAAGAGTTTGGTTTTTCGAGAAGCGAGGATGAGTCCTGTGTATATGTCAGAGCTAGTGGGAGTATAGTTAGCTTTTTGGTACTATATGTGGATGACATACTACTCATAGGAAATGACATCCCAACTTTGCAGGAGATTAAGTCCTATCTTGGGAGGTGTTTCGCTATGAAGGATCTTGGAGAAGCTGCATATATCCTAGGGATAAGGATATTGAGAGACAGGAGTAAAAGACTAATTGGACTTAGTCAGAGTACCTACTTGGACAAGGTGTTGAAAAGGTTCAACATGCAGAATTCCAAGAAAGGTGATTTACCGATCCAAAGCAATTCCAAACTAAGCAAGGCTCAGAGTCCGAGAATAGAGGCTGAGATAGCTGAGATGAGTCGATTACCATATGCTTCCACTGTTGGCTCGATCATGTATGTTATGACTTGTACCCTCCCTGATGTGGCCTTTGATTTGAGCATGGTCAGCAGGTATCAGGGGAACCTTGGCAAGGCTCATTGGACAGTGGTAAAGAACATTCTCAAGTACCTGCAAAGGACTAAGGATTAGATCCTTACCCTTGGTGGTAGTGATGACTTGAGAGTAGTGGGGTATAGTGACGCTAGCTTTCAGACTGATAGGGATAATTTCCGCTCTCAGTCGGGCTGGGTCTTTACCCTAAACGGAGGAGCAATTACTTGGAAAAGTTCCAAGCAGTAGATAGTAGCTGATTCAACTTGCGAATCAGAGTACATAGCAGCAAGCGAGGCGGAGAAGGAGGCGATATGGCTGAAGAACTTCATGTTGGATTAGTGTCTAATTCCATAACTATATTTGGTATGTACTTGACCCGGTTGTGCATGGTCCTTTTAGGTTGCCTTTACCAAAGCAACTTGATAGGATGATTTATGAAGAAAGAGGATTAATTATGATTTATTAATATATTATATGAATAATATATTAAAGGAGAAATCATATTGTTTAATTAATATTAGTCAAGAATTAATTGATAATTAGTTTTGTGACTAAAAGACATTAATTAAACTTAGGGGACTAGAATTGTCATTATAAGATAATTGCAGTTGGGCAATGGATCACCTTGGAACATAGGTTGGACGAATTCTATTGGAAGCCCATAAGGAATTCGTCCAAGGGGTGTTCTAAAGGGAGTCCATGGGCTGCTTAGGGCCTAAGCAGTCAAATTAGGGTTTACTAGTTGATAACCCTAATAACCTACCTATATAAGGAACCCCTAAGGCCCCAAAAACGTGGCTAACACTTCTAAGAGAACCCTAGACGTTTTTGGTGGTCCTCCTCCTTCTCATAAGTCATTCTCTTTCTTATGGTGTTTGTAAGCCATTAGAGGAGTGACATTTGTGACTCTAATCATCTAGATCTGTTATTATATGATATTTTTGAAGTTCACATGCTAGATTAGGGTTCTTGAGTCTTGGATGAATTGCATGTACAATAGAGAAACCTAGATCCAAGCATTAGGGTTTGCATGAGCACATAGGATGTTCTTTTGAATAAAACCCATCAGTGGTATCAGAGCCTCGATTGGTTTCTATTGTATTGATGCCTTGTTTATTCATTTCTGCTTTAAAATCGATTTTTTGGCTAACTGTCTGATGAACTCGACGAGTTCCATGAGGAGCTCGACGAGTTTCCATGTGGACTCGACGAGTTTAGCTCTCAGACAGAAAGATTTTCGGGATTTCTTGTTGTTTTGCTTAAGGATACTTACCTAAATCGTTTTAGTTTAATAAAATCCGAATTTTTTTACCTTTTTGTCAATATCCTTAACAAAACAAGAGATAATTACCAATTATTTGAATAATAAATTCCTTATTTGATAATATTTGATTATTTGAATTTATTTGGTGAATTATCTTGTAAATAATCTTGATTAGGACAAATTTAGATAATCATTAAATTAATTGTTTAATTTAAAATTATTTGCTATTTGATTCTTTGTGTTTTTGAAAGGTTTCAAAACTTGCCCTCAAGTTTTGGAATTTAAATTTTTGATTAAAAAGTTTAAGTTTGAAATATTTAAATTCTAAACCCTAATGATTTGAAATGTTTCAAAACTTCCCTTCAAGTTTTGGAACTTAAATTTTAATTAAAAGTTTAATTTTAAAATGTTAAATTCTAAAACCCTAATTTTTGAAAAAGTTCAAATTGCACCCTCATGGTTTTATTAAATTAAGTAAGTGTATAATTAAAAGAGAGTTAATAAATCCATAATGATATGGTTTACATTTAATTAAATTAAAAGTGTAATTCGTTAAATTATACCACATAGTATTTTAAAAGTGTAAAATACACCCTTATACTATATATAAAATTAAAAGTCTAATATTATATATGTATAACTTAAACTGCTAGTCTTACCGTTAGTAAGCCTCATTCACGAAGCCGATCTATAAGGGAGGTATAAGGTTATGGCCTATAAAATGGTCGTTTAATGGGTGTCCACTCTCACCCACCGCTTCCTTGATTGGTGGAGGGTCGTTAGCCGAACGGGTAGGATAGGGCAAACCCTCTCCTCATTAAAAGTATAATGAATGTTAAAGTAACTACATATTTTACAAAAAATTCCCAATCTTAGTTACTTTAGGCAAAAATGAATTGATGCAATTCCATGAAATTACACTTTGTACCCTTGCTAAGACGTTAGTGGAGCGTGTGTGGTTAACCAGCACACTAAATGGTTTCTAAGCAAAGGTAGCAAAGGGTGACTCGATGTTTGTCATAGTTCGGTGGAGCGTGTGTGGTTAACCGACACATCGAATAGGTGACTGTAACATTGGGGGCACCATGTAAGTTTGCATGGTTATTCACACCCTGTTTTGTGATCCTCGGCATCCCAGTCACAAATCGAGGGGGATATCGAGATTTAAACATGCCATTAAAAAGTTCAATGAATCTCAAAGGGTCTAGGAGTTTTCAATACATTTAAAACTTAATCTCTTTTTCGTTTTTCATGGTGGAAAATTAGTGAATCGTCATTCACGTACCTTCAAATGTTCTGAAATTTGGGTTACGGCATCCCTCTCCCAAGTTGTAGAGTATTGTGTTGGGTCCTAGCCTTAATATCTCATTTGGGTGTTTTATTAAGGACTCAATCAATCAATCATCTAACTTGAATTTTTCTCCCGTTTTATAGATGTCAAAGTACGACAACTATGGTCTTCCCAAATCCCGTGGAACAAGCTTTCCACATGAAGATGATACTCCACGATTCGATCGAGGAACACGAGATCATGCTTCACTTCCTCCACCTCCTCTTATTGTTCTCCCTAACCCACAAGTTCAAAGGCTTGAAAAGTTCAAGCACAGTCAAGCCCTTTTGGCAAGTAAACATGAAGAAGGAAAGTCAGTGTGTGCACACGTCTTAGAGATGAAGTCACACATTGATAGGTTAAGTGTAAGTCCCGATCTATAGATCCAAATCAGTAATCAATGAACTGCAAACAATCAAACAGAGTGTAGAAGGAGTAGAAGGTAAATCAAACCAAGCATGCACACATCTATTACGTATAAATGTCAGGTACACCTTGGGAAACACACACACATACGTCACTATTTCTGACACACAGACACAACCTATTTATACTACAAGAAGCAGTACACAAGAGTGAAGTCGCACACACGTGTACGGCCGCACACAGCGTGTGCGGCCGAACACACATGAATGGTTGCACACATCTACAAACAAGTTACAACCACCACAATCCACTCTAACATCCTACCAAGACCTATACATTAGAATGCCTAGCCCAAACCACAAAAGTACAGCCTATCAATCTCCCCCTTGGTTTGAGGCTAGCATAGACTTGGTCTTCATTCTCTAGGTTTTTCGAATAGCTTCAGGTCAAATTTTCCCATTGATCCCATCCATAGCTTTCCATTGATGATGGTGGCGACCATTCCAGTGAATTCCTTAGCAGCAACCTCCATGACTTCTTTTCTGCAAATGATTTGGTGACGAGCTAAGGTACGAATGTCTCTTTCAGTGAATCTGAGAAGATCTTTTGCACTGATAAGCCTTATCACGTTTTCGCTTCTCTTGAGCTTGATGGCAGCAGTAGCAGTTTCATCATCATATGCCCAAAATTCCATGTCGTCAAGATATCCTTCATGAAAGTGTTGAGGGATAGGAATTTCTTTCAGTTGATTTATTGCTGGCCAAAGTATGATCTTCATTGGCTCACCAGATTCAAGATCAATAACATCCGCATCTTTTCTGTACAGGGCTTTTGCAGTTTTCATCTTTGAGAAGTTATCCCTGACCTGTCTGTCCAGGAACTGCTTGAAAGTTGAAGCGCTAGGATCTTTAGAGGGATTGTGGAATGGGGCTCTAGAGAGTTCAGAAAGATCGATCTTCGTCCATGAGTTAAAATCATGGATGTTTTTGTAGTATTCTGAGAGACCAGAATTTCTTTTAACCACCCATAATTTAGACTCAGGATCATAACCCCACATTTTGATCCCGGAGCGATCACCATACTCGTCACCAAACTTTCGCTTTTTAAGATCCGTCACTGTCAATACAGGATCTTTTGCTTTGCGATTTTCGTTCGAGTTCTTCATAAAAAGTAATCCTTCATTTCTATTGGCAGTGACGGTCCTCTTCCCATGTTTGATCGTGATCCGAGGTCTGGCACCTTCAGGTTCATTTTCAAATCGATCAAC
Organism: Lactuca virosa; assembly: GCF_052849685.1. Lineage (NCBI taxonomy): Eukaryota > Viridiplantae > Streptophyta > Magnoliopsida > Asterales > Asteraceae > Lactuca > Lactuca virosa. Next base: position 54,899,995 of record NC_136429.1, read on the forward strand.
GACTCTTATTGTAGGAGGAGGTTGATCAAAAGAAGCTTCATTTTCAGAAGGTTGGTCGGAAGCAGTAGGAGGGTCTTCTATACCATGAGGCTGTTGAAACAAAGTTTTGAGCTTATCCCCAAAAGCGTCAAATAGCTTTTTCTTTAAATCGAAGTAAAAGGCAGTTACTGATCCAAGATTGGTTTGCAGATCAGTAATCTGTTTTGACTTGGAAGCATTTTCTACCTGGAGTTCAGCGATGAGATTGTCGTGCTGTTCAAGCATAATGTCTTTCTCAATATTCTGTTGTTTCAGAATACCAATTTCTTCTTGAAGTTTGGAAACAACAGAATTTTCATCCCTTGAGCGACCTTCCTCGAAAGATATTCCCTTTCCACGGGAGGAAGATTCTGGGCTATGTTGAGACAAGTACTTAGCGAGTCTGATGGAAGCCTCATCAAGCGACGGTCTTGTTGGGGAGTATGCCGGAATAGCAGACGGTCCGCCTGTCTCAAGCACGGACCTTGGACCTTCATTAGATTGGAGAGGTGGTGTTGTAACAGTTGTGATGAAGATTGCAGCTGCAACTTGTGGTGATTGGCCTTGAATGGACACACTTTGCCTCAAGTTTTGTTGCCTTCCTTCTACAGGAGGCAGAGAGGTTTGTGTCTGTGTCGGGTCATTTGAAAATGGAAACGTTGTAGGGATAATAGAATCAAGGGGGGGAATCCTAGAACCTGCACCCTGTTGGCTTAAATTTTCTTCCATTGAGGTAGACGAAGGAGGCATAGTTTTAAAAGTCTTCTCTGCAGCCCTAGTCTCAGTTGCAGTTTGAGCAACTTCATCGACCTTTTCGAAGAATCTGTCAGAGAGATCCAGACCTGAGTCAAGTCCATCTTTATGTTCAAAATCAAAGTTGAGAGCAATGGCAACATTGTCGAGGCCCGAGAAATCCATATCATGTAGAAACTCGTCATTTCCATCATGATCACCTTTATCTCCCTCTTGATCAAATTCACTCTCAGCTTCCACATTTGGCAGCTGTTCATGCTCCGATGCAATCCTTGCCACAGGAGAGATTAACCCTTCTTCAGTTTCAGGCTCAGAAGTAGAGATGACCACATCGTCGGTCTCCGTAGGACAAGAAGATTCGTTGGGTTCTGACTGATCACTCTCCTCGGCAAAGATCCCAAATTTTATCAACAGAAATTTTCCTTCAAAGACAAATTTTCCAGTTCGATTTTGTTTCATTAAACCGAAGGCACTTGGACCAATAAACTTGAGATCCAAAAGTTCATTTCCTCTCTCAATCTCGGGGTGCATGACATTAAAGATGATTTGCAGGAACCTAGGGTACATCAAGAACTTATCACGCGTGTTTCCCTCAATGTTTAGAATTAATTCATGCAGAATGAACTTCGAAAAGTTGAACTCAATTCCTGATGCTAAAGCTGCAATGGCTCCAGTGTTGGAGAGAGAAATCTCATTAGCTCCTGATCTCCTTCCGGAAATACAGCTCACAAACACATGAGCTAGATACTTCCAGCAAGGAGGTAACAACTTCTTGACAGTAGGAGGAAATGTTCCTTCATAACCCATACGATTCAGTGTTTCTTGTGTTTGCTCCAGATCAATCTCCATTGAAAATTCAGGCATGTCATTAACCTGCAACGATTCTCAAATGATTTGCTCGGTAATCAGAACTTTCTTTCCTTGCACATTTGCCTCAAGATATATTTCATCGTCATCATTTTGTTCAAGAGATGCGCTTCTCCAAAATTCTTTAATCAATCTTTGATAAATCACTGGACATGTGGTGAAAGCAGAGACCAAGCAGCATTTCCTTAGACCATCAACAATGAATTTGATATCGTTGTGGGCCACCGGAGGATCCTCCAGAAAAATGGCTGAATTGTGCACCTTTGCGAACTCAAGATCTCCCATGATGTTCTGAAACACGCAAGCATAAAAAATAAGAGATTTCCCATTAAACAAAAATTAATGTCAATTTTAGGTGTGCAGCCATACACAATGTGTGCAACCGCACACGGTGTACAGCCGCACACAGGTTCCAACTGCACATAGTGCTGGCCGCACACGGTTCAGCCGCACACGGTCCAGCCGTACACGGTTCAGCCGCACACGGGTCCAACCGCACACGGCGTCCAGCCGCACACGGCTTCCAGCCGCACACACACAGTCGATACCAAAACCTTCAATTGACCATCGATTCAAGGTCGTTTTTGCTCAGAAACTGTATTATGGGAGTCGATTTCATGATACTTACGAATATTAAGCTTTAATTTCACGGAAAAATGAGATGTGTTCTTGAAGTTTTAGAGAGAAAGAAAACAGAAGAGTGTGCGGTCGAGGTAAAAGTAAAGAAGTAGATTTTGACCGCACATTCCCCTTTATATACTTCCCAATAAGGCTGCGCCCCCCTTCATCTTTTTATCTTTTGACAATAAAGACCCAAAACCCAAAATATTTAAAAAAATAGACATTTTGAGGATTAATTAAAATAAAAATAATAAAAATAAAATTAAAATTAAACATGAAATAAATTCTAAGATTTACCAATCCAAAATAATAAAAATAAAAAATAAAATTAAAATTAAAAATACTAAAATTTTGATTTAGCCTAAATTTAATCCTCTATCTTGAAATTGATTAACCTTTTGTGATATGGGATCAAAGTTTTTAGACAATCATTTTCTATTTATCAGTACCTCTCCTTTCATGAATAGATCTGGTCGATCGTCGGTATTGTGGTCCACTTAAGCACGAAAAATTGTGACAAGATTTAGGAATTCTATCAGTGACAGGACAGATTGATCCTAAGTTACTAGATAAAAATACCTAAGGACCATTTATCTGACGACGACCAAAGATATTGTCGTCCACCTAAGTTGAGCAGCGAGATCTACAGACAATCCAGAATTGTTCAATTTTAGATGTACTAGAACATGTTTCCCGCTTCCAGACATACCCCAATAATCAGGAACTTCCAAAGTACTCCTTACTTTAGGTGAGCAGACAATTATTATGAGAGAAGTCAGATTTAGAATGCATATGGTGTACACCCAGGTCGGATCTTCCGATCACGCGGAGGGTGAAACATATGACTAACCAGATTTAGAGGGATTGAGAAGTAGAATGATGCATATGCTGTGTACCAGGTCGGATGTATTTCAATCACGCAAAGGAGACAGCATATGACTAACAGATAGGAAGAATTGCATAGATAGAAGATGCAGAGAAATAGAATTGCATATGTTACAGTCCAGTTCGGATGTATTTCAATCACGCAGAGGAGGCAACATATGACTAACAGAAAGAAAGCAAGAAAATAATTTCCTACAGACCTACTTTATCGGAATTCCCCAGTCGCCCCATCAATACCGGAATTAAGGACAAAGTCCGTACATCAAGGAAAAGTTAAACCACGGTTCTAGATACAGATTCTTTAATGTGACTGGTGGATTCTCATGAATATCTCCCTGTTCAACCTATCCGAGCGTCGTATTGTCAGGCTAAATGGAACTATCTAGGTCAGAATTTATCAAATCTCTAGATTCCTTAAGTTCATCTGCACCTAGTCAAGTCCATTAAATTTTTCGTGCCTACCGGCGCATCGAGCACAGAGCCTAGACAATTTAGCTTTGGTACTTTACACAGACTCAAATTGCCTGTTATCACAAGCTGATATCACTTCCCATCACATCATTTCACAACGATAATTTTGATTTTTCTGATTTTCTATTGTTTTTGGATTTTCTGATTTTCTATTGTTTTTGGATTTTTAATTTTCTAATTTTTTTTGATTTTTGATTATTTCTCCCCCTAAATTTGTGCATGGGTGAGAATGAAATTAAAATGCGCAAATTTAAACTAACCTTAACAAAAATTAATCCTCAAAGCGAATCATTTTCAAAAAATTTACCAGCACATCGAATCGAGCTTTGTTAAACGGCTTGGTGAACAGATCCGCCACATTATTAGCAGTGGGAACCTGTTCTAGCCGAATGAGCGAGCGCTCATAACAATCTCTGATAAAATGAACTTTGATGTCGATGTGCTTGGTTTTTGAGTGCTGAACCGGATTTTTAGCAATTTGGATCGCAGCCTCATTGTCACAAAAAATAGGGTTTTCTTGAAAGTTCAAACCGTAATCCAACAACTGATGTTGGATCCATATGACTTGAGAAGAACAGGCAGACGCAGCTACGTATTCTGCTTCTGCTGTTGAGGTCGAGACAGTATGCTGCTTCTTGCATTGCCAAGACACCAGCCTATCTTCGAGATATTGACATCCGCCTGAAGTCGATTTCCTGTCAAGCTCGCAGCCTCCATAATTGCTGTCTGCAAAAGTATAAAGATCAAATTCAGAATTTTTCGGATATCAAAGACCCAGTTTTGGGCTGCCTTTGAGGTACCGAAAAATCCTTTTAACAGCAGTAAGATGAGACAGTTTAGGATTAGCCTGGTAGCGCGCGCATTGACAGACCGCAATCATAATGTCTAGGCGACTTGCAGTCAGATACATCAACGATCCGATCATTGATCTGTAGTACGTTTGATCTACGGATTCGCCTTCAAGATCAGGAGTCAGCAGTGGTCTCTCGGCCATGGGTGTTAAAGCAGGTTTGGCGTCTCTGAACCCGAACTTCTCGAGCATATCTTCCACATATTTGGCTTGATGAATTAGGATTTCGGCTGAAGATTGTTTGACCTGAAGCCCCAAAAACCTGGTCATCTCCCCCAATGAACTCATCTCGAACCGCTTTTTCATGACGTCCTCGAACTCTGTGCATAGCTGAGGACTCGTCGACCCGAAAATGATGTCGTCCACATAGATTTGAACAATAATTTGATCTGGACCGACATGCTTGATGAATAGGGTCTTATCAATAGTGCCGCGTGAGTAGCCATGATTGAGAAAGTGTTGTGCTAGGGTAGCATACCAGGCCCTAGGAGCTTGATGCAGCCCATACAAAGCCTTGTCTAACTTGTAGACATGGTTGGGAAGTTTTGAGTTAACAAACCCAGGAGGTTGGTCAACATAAATCTCCTCCTTCACCTTGCCGTACAAAAAAGCCGTCTTGACGTCCATTTGGTATACGGTGAAGTTCATGTAGGAAGCATAGGCGAGGAAGATACGGATAGCCTCCAAGCGTGCCACCGGAGCATAGACTTCTGTATAATCAAGACCCTCAATTTGCCTAAACCCACGGACTACCAATCTCGCCTTATTACGGACAATGACACCCGAATCGTCTTGCTTGTTACGAAACACCCATCTGGTGTCGAGAGATTTCTTGCCTCTAGGCAGCTCCACCAACTTCCAAACCCCGAGCTTCTCGAATTGATTGAGCTCGTCATGCATGGCATCCACCCAGCTGGGCTTATTCAAAGCCATTTCGACGTTCTTGGGCACTATTTGAGAAATGAAACAAGAATAGAGACATGTGTTGACGTCTCCACTCTGGCTTCTCGTTTGAACTCCGTCGCCCAGCTGGCCAATAATGTTCTCTATCGGGTGATCGCGCTGTATGCGAGAGGAGATTTTGTGACTGATGTCATTGAGTGAAACGGGAAGAGTATGAATATTAACAGCTCCTTCATGTGCTGAAGAATCCACGGTAGATGTACCAGCTTCGTTTGGTGGATTTGCTACAAACTCATCAGCGATTTGATCGGGAAAGAGAAGGTTCATCAGATTCTAAGTGACAGCGGAAGCATCTTGGTTCATGAACTCTCTTTCGACCAGAGTTAGAGGAGTAGCATCAGCATCTGGAGCAGATTGTTGTGTTGAGGACTCAGGAGAAGCAATTGGAACAGTAGACTCCACCGGAGGATCAGTAGCAGAAACCAATGGTGGTCTGTAGACAACCTTTTCATCTTCGTCTTCAATAATAGTCTTCGAGCAAGAGGTAGACCCAGCTTGGTTATTAGACGACACACAAAAAGATTTGAATAGCGATGTGTAGTCAAATAGCCAATCCGGACCCACCCTAGCGTCTGTTTCATTCTCTTCAAGCCAGCGAACATCGAAAGACTCCACTATTTGTTTCGTCTTCTTGTTGTATACCCGGTAAGCAGTACGAGCAGCATAACCGACAAAGTAACAATCATCGGCTTTTGCATTGAATTTTGGGTTGGATTCCAAGTGGAGAAGGGTGCAAGGGCAGCCAAATACTCGGAAGTGGCTGACAGATCGCTTGTGTCCATAGAGAATCTCATATGGTGTTTTCATCTGGGCTTTGTTGATCAGGACACGATTTTGAACGTAGCACGCAGTGTTGATCGCCTCCGCCCAAAAGAAAACTGGAAGTTTAGAATCACAGAGCATCGTCCTTGCTGCGTCTTGTAGCATCTGATTCCTCCGCTCAGCAACACCATTTTGTTGTGGTGTCCGAACAGAACTATACTGAGGCACAATACCCTTCTCAGCGCAAAAATGATCAAGAACAGCGTTCTTGAACTCTGTTCCGTTATCTGTGTGTAGCGCTTTCACTCGGTGGTTGGTTTGGTTCTCGATCATTACAATGAACCTCTTGATGAGGTCAGCGATCCCAGCTTTGTTGGACAGAAAGAAGATCCACGTGAAATGAGAGAAATCATCTATCACAACGAGACAATACAAATTTCGGTTGATGCTGAGAACGTTGACTGGACCAAACAAGTCCATGTGCAACAACTGGAGCACCTGATTGATGGAGTTGACCTGCTTTGGTAGATGTGATTTCCGATGGTGTTTGCCTTGAGCGCAGGAAACACATTTTTCAAAAGTAATAAAATCTCTGACAGGCAGACCGTGGACCATTTCGTTCTTAGCAAGCCGGTTTAGGTTCTTTGCATTTGCATGGCCAAGTCGACGATGCCACAACATTGCGTTTTGTTCTGAGACTCTTGAAAAGAGACAAGTGACTTCATCGGGCACATTACTGTTCATGTCGATAATATAGGCATTCCCATCCTGCTTAGATTTGACGAGAATCCATTCCTCCGGAATGACAATGCATGGCTTTAAGATTAGACATTCTTTATCGGTGAAGTGTGTTGAGAAACCCTTGTCACAGATTTGAGAAACGCTCAGCAGACTGTGCTTCAGCTCAGGAGCATAGTTGACATTCTCAAAACTAAGCACTCCGTTCGTCACCGTTCCTTTTTGCGTTATCTTTCCGCCTTCTCCGCCCGCGAATGAGACATATCCCTCATTAAATGTCTGAATGTCGTGTAGTTGGGAGATATCTCCAGTCATGTGCCGGGAGCAGCCGCTGTCGACATACCAGGGTCTGACGACATTCCTCCGCAACTGTCCCTGCACGATGAGCGGAATCATTTAGATTTGGGACCCATGTCATTACAGTCCTGGGTTGACCCTCTACTTTCACAGATTTTTCCTTTGATTTCTCTTTTTCAATAGATACAGAGGATGATGATGACTGATCAGATTTTAATTTTGGCATCCATTGAAAATTAGGTTTTGAAACATTTTTCGTTTGAGTTTGCTTCGAGCCGGTGGATTTTCTACTCGAAGAGTTTGAAGATCCATACCTACTCTTTGACGAAATCGACTTTGTCTTAGCTTGGGTCGATTTAGGCAAACGGTTTGTGAATTTATTGAAAACCTGTTTGTTCTTTTGAAAACTTGCCATTTTCTTGTTTTGATTTGTTTTCCAGTCATCATCTCGAGAGCGAGTTTTGGAGGATTTTCTAATTAACGATCGTCCTCTAGACTCATTCTCTCCCCTTTTTGACATGTGATGCACAAACATCCGGTTTGGGCAATTTCTGTCAATATGACCAGCAGTACCACAGTTGAAACAGATTTGTTTATTATCATTTGAAGTGGTACAGCTCTTTTCATATTTCTGGTTTTTCTTATCTTTTCTAGCATTAGCACATTTGCAAGAACAAGCACTAGGTTGTGTTGCAAACGTGGAAGAAGTAGAGGCACTCGAATCAGATTTAGCAACATAATCAGAAACAACATCATTTTTTTCAATCTTATCATTCTGAAATAACACGCCACCAGAAACAAACACATCAGTTTTAGAATTTAAGACAGACTCATCACAAAACTCAACACCAAATTTAGACACAAAGTTATTTGATTCAGACTTTTCAGCTTCATGCTCCCCCTGAACTACTGACACATCTGCACTTAAGGTAGAAATGTTAGTATCCAAAATTTTATCAGTAGAGCATGTTGCTTGTTCAGCAGCAGGCTTTCCATAAATCATGAAAGGTTCTCTATCAATTTCTTCTTGAGATAGAGGAATAACATTGTAAGTATGATTAAATAGAGGAGGGACACTCTCAATACCTAATCCTACTTTCTTTTGGTTTCCACAGGTAATGTCCTTCCACTGCATTTCTTCCTCAATCATTTTTGCAACTACTTCTCTTGACCCATCGAACTTGTTAAAAATAAATTCAATATGTTCAAGACGATTTTTCAATGAGTCAAGTTCAGCGGTCACAGCAGCAAATTTTCTTTTGATATGATCATAGTTTTCGCATTTGTTGCTGTAATCTTCTTGTAGTTTCTTAAAGTCCTTTATTTTATTCTCTAATTGTGTTTTTAAAGGCTTTTGATTTTTCCTAAGTGTGTAACCCTCATACTTAAGGTCCTCGTTCTCTCTCTTGATTAATTCAATTTGCTCACGTAAGAATTTAACAGTTTTTGTACAAGATTGAGAGCAGTCGAATTCACTGACCTCGGGTTTAACTGGCTCAGAAGAAGTTTGCACCATGAACCCAAACTGAGGATTCATCATTTCCTCTTCCGCGTCTTTTTCTGCTTCTTCCTCCACACCATCCTTGATCTGAGCAAGATGCGCATTTTCAGGTCCTGAAATATTCAGAGCCTGAATTTGATCTTCCCAATCAAAGGATTGGGCTACCATCGCCAAGTTGGCAGTATGATTGCTTGAAGAAGATCCCTTGTTGACATAGGTCACTGGTACCATGGTTCTTTTAGAGTTCTCTCTTCGGTATGGCCTTGGACAGTCCCTTGCAAAATGACCAGGCTCATGGCAATTGTAGCATCTCAGCTTCCCTTTGTTGAACCCCACTTTCTTGTCAGAGTTTACAGTCCAATTGTTTTTCCCTGTCTTCTTGGAGAACTGCTTTGCTCTAAAGACAGCCATGGCCATTTGCCAAGTGATGTCCATCTCCTCCACATCCTCAGGATGGATCTGGTCTAGGTCAGCAAAAGATAATTATGGGGAAAGCTCTCCAGCCACAAAAGCGTTGTAACAGTTCACCAGACCAGTGACGAGGGCCACATTTTCTTCTTTTTCTTGAGAACTGAACCCTTGAGATTGACTAGGTGCAGTTGTGGATGAACCAACAATAGAACCAACTTTTTGAGATAAAGTTTGAGGTTGAGAAACTTGAATATGTTGCATTTGAGGGATCACGTAGGAGGTAGGTTGATGAGTCACATAGGGTTGAACTTGTGGAACATGAGAAACTGGAGGAACTTGAGAGGTAGTAAAGCTTGAAAAAGCAGTGTTGTTGGTGGTTTGGATCCCAAGATTTGCTGTGGAGTATGAATTAACATGATTAATTTCCCTTTGCTTACCATCGAGATCACAAGACTTAATGATTGCCATTGTTTCAGCCAAACTTAAACGGTTCAGATCTTTGGTCTTTTTGATCACTGAGACATTCATATCCCAGGACTTTGGTAAAGAATTCAGCAATTTCTTGTTGATCTCAGATCGTGTAACCATAACACCAGCAGAGCTCATTTCTGTGGTAAGTGTGATAAACCTTTGCAACTGATTTTCAATTGTTTCTCCCAAGACATGGTTAAACATATTGAACTTCTGTTGCAACATGTCTTGGCGACTCTGTTTCATGTCTTCATTGCCTTCATAGACTTCAATCAGTGCTTCCCATAAAGCCTTTGCTGACGTATATTCACGGAAACCTTGAGCAATTTCCGGAGATAATGTCATGGTAAGTGTAGCAAGAGCCTTTTCCTGCTCCTCGACTCTCTCAAAATCATCGTCCGTGTAATTTTCAATCCGCTTGTCAGTTATGGTTCCATCTTCCAGTGTAATTGTGATGCGGATTGGACCTCTTAGAATACTGCGCCATATCTTGAAATCTTTCATTTTGATATACTTCTCAATCCGATATTTCCATTCAGGAAATCCTTCTGTCGACAACAACCGGGGAATGTGAGAAGTGGTACCCATAATAGCATCCAATTCATGATGAGCAGACATGCTTTGAGATTCCATTTTTGAACAACAAAAATTTCTTTAATTAATATAAGTGTGGCCGCACACTCCAACCGTACACCCTTACAGTATACTCAACCGCACACTCTAACAGCACACTCAACAGTACACTCCAACCGCACACTCAACGGTATACTTAACAGTACACTCCAACCGCACACTCAACAGTATACTCAACCGTACACACAATCGCTCACTCAACCGCACACGCCAACCATACACTTGGCAGCACTCGTTCAACCGTACTCCTTCAAAGTTTCAACCGCACACCCAAAAATACTAGATTTTTGAATGAATTTTGGTTCCAAACTTAGTAAAAACAATGATTAGAAGCAGTTTCTCAATAAAAATTATAAATGCACCTCAAAAACCACAACTATCTTCAACCGCACACTCTTATGATTCTTCAAATTGACACTGAATTGGCTCTGATACCAATTGTAAGTCCCGATCTATAGATCCAAATCAGTAATCAATGAATTGCAAACAATCAAACAGAGTGTAGAAGGAGTAGAAGGTAAATCAAACCAAGCATTCACACATCTATTACGTATAAATGTCATGTACACCTTGGGAAACACACACATATACGTCACTATTTCTGACACACAGACACAACCTATTTATACCACAAGAAGCAGCACACAAGAGTGCAGTCGCACACACGTGTACGGCCGCACACAGCGTGTGCGGCCGCACACACATGAACGATTGTACACATCTACAAACAAGTTACAACCATCACAATCCACTCTAACATCCTACCAAGACCTATACATTAGAATGCCTAGCCCAAACCACAAAAGTACAGCCTATCATTAAGAATGTTGGGAGTCGTTGTCTGTGAGAAGTTGGCTGTTGACTGGGTTCTTCAGTCACTTCCTGACTCATATAGTGAGTTCGTAAGAGAGTACTATATGATGGACCATGACGTGACCCTCATCGATCTCACCTAATTGCTTGTTGCTGTTGAATCAGCAATGATTTGGCGCACTAGAGAAGCAAAGTTGATTGGTGGATCTGCCTTCCAAACCTCTATGGACATAGGCAATGGCAACGAAAGGCATGCCATGGTCGAAACGTTTGATCATAAGAGAAAGGCAAAGTCAGAAGTAGTTCTGTGTGTTGTTCCAAAGGAGTCAATTTGCTTTTATTGCCAAGAAAAGGGACATTGGAGACGAAGCTGCCCTGTCTACCTGAGAGATCTAAGAGATGGGAGAGTCAAGACGTTTGGCTCTGCTTCAGGTAAAATCCATTAACTAACTCTATAAGTTCCTATTTTTTGATTCTTGATACATTATGTGATAAGATTACATTTTTTTGATGTTTTGTAGAATCAAAGAAAAGAAAGGAAGCTTAAAGAAAGAAGCGTGCTGAATCTGATCGTGAAGAAATGGATTTCGATCGCATGGATTCGAAGATCGGATTTTTTGAGCTGCTACTTTAGAGTTAGGATAGATTGCTAAGAAATGTAATAGCATATTTTTTTCAATTAGTTGTGTTGTAAGGACAAATTTTTCCACAATAAAATAAATTTTGATTTTATTTATTTATCCTTGCAATGACATGTATGAAAAATTGATGTTTGTGTATTTCTATTATTAGCAACGTTGAAATGGATGTGATTCTTAGCTATATTATGGTGATGTCGTAATTTTCTAAGTAAGGAAAGATTCCCATCGCCCAAGTTTCAATTGGACAGAAACTTGTAATCTTACAACTTGTATTGTGTGATGTATGGAAATCTTGGTACTCAAGTAATTAAGACTAATTCCTTGTTCACATAAGTATGTCAGTCAAGTGAAAAAGGAACTAGTACACAATGTTGTGCACTAGTCAAGTCCACCATAAATAATAATAACATTATTCGTCATGATTTACTAAAGGTCTAGTAAATGTGGTTATACTTACAAGATTAAGTGTAATTCTGAATCATTGAAAAGTTTCAATGAATGGCAGAACGAATAAGTAGAATCAACGAAGGCAGAAAGATAAAAGTTTCTCCAATCTAAGAAGAAAGGAGAGTACTTTTGTATCGTGTTTTATGATCGTCTTGGTAATTGTAGGAACCATATTACAATTCATCCTCTAAGGACACCTTAGTGCACTAGTTTGGCTAAGAAGAGGATTGTTGAAATGGTTAAGTCAGTAAGATGTATCGTACTTCGTTCCAAAATCAAGTCTTAGAGTCATACTCCAAGATTGTGACTTGAGTGAGATAATCTTAAGTAGGAATGTTCTTACACTTGCACATTTTGGTAAGTTGTGATGTCTTGAATAAGACAAATACCAACTAATACCAATTGTGTGTAGTGTTTGTCTTGATAAGAATCCGCACTAACTCTTGAATATTTGTTTGTCAAGAAATGTTTTCTTGACAAGAGAATCTTATATGTCAAGAGATCAGTGGGAGTCTAAATGATCTTGAAAAGTCTCAAGAACTAATCAAGAGTAAACCTATCATTAAACACTAGCACGCGACTTGAGTTTTGCAACCTATCGTGTTGAAGTATTCTTGTTTCTGTGCCAATCCAGTTGAGTTGATTATGCATATGAGTTCTACGAGTTCTCAATAGGTTGCATAAGGGCAAACACCTTATTCAATGAAAATACATTGACTGGCATAGGTGAGCTGCTAAATAACTTGGAAGCAACGGTGGGACCCTTGATGGCAAGAAATTAAGAATGAACGAGTTCTGTCCATAAGAGTTTGAATTCGTCACAAACATTATCTTATGATTATGCTTATGACAAATTTGCATGGATAGGAACACATGCACCATAAAATCTAAGTGTCATAAGGTTTCTCTCCTTCATGAAAATGATTGTGAGGAAACGCTTTCACTAAGATAGATTTTAAGGAGATAGCGATTATGTAAATTGCATTCTCAAATTCGATTATGATTACGGCATCCCTCTTCATAGTTCGAATTTTGAGAGCACGGCAACTAGAAATATTATGGCAATATTATAGCAAGAACCTGGTAAAGTATCACGTTTTTCATTATGAATCATATCCCATACGCTTCGGGTATAGGATCGATTGCATATGCTGTAATATTCGACCGTTCTAAAATTTTCCAAATGCCTAGGGCATTTAGAGGGAAAAAGGGAATAGAATCGGATTTGACTAAAATAATTAAACAACTGCCAAGGACAATCTAAGGTTCGCCGAAGATTGGTCGCTTGTGGACAGTTGGAAGTATACTAATGAATGGACCATATTGACTTTATTATGAATAGATAAGACTCTATTTAGAATGAGTTGTCATATGGCAAATATGGAAATGTTTCCTTATTGGGAGTTGGACGTTAAGAATCTATGTCTAGATTAGAAACTTCTATGCAAGAAGGATGTTCAAAGGAATGTACTTTGAATGTGAGACTTCATGACTATGGAATTGTCTTGTAACAATTTCCAATAGAGCATTTTGTAATTTCATTGGCCGAGTCTTGGTGACTTTTGTGCCGTGACATTACGAAAGGACCGTTGCATAAAGTGTTAAAATCTAACATATTCTACTAGTGGCGAGAATTTTGTATTCTTACACTAATTGATAAGGATTAGGAATTATGAAATGAGTTTTGTGGGAAATGTTCTCAATAGATCTATTTCACAAAGTTAAGACCGTAGGAAGAACATAGTGTGCATGCTAAGAGCATGGGACAACTGTTGTTATAATTCAAGTAAGAAGTTGATTACCCGAAACAACAAATAATGAGTAATCAATATGGTGATTAAATAAAAGGCGTTTTATTTATACTCAAAGGTTTGGGGCCATATAGGATTAGTATTATTCTTGTGTTTCACTTTGCATGTTTTGACTTCCTGAATAATAAGATTATTCGAACCCTCCACGGTCGCTCATACTTTGGAAGTACGTATGAAAGAAGACTGTCATGAATCCGTCTGTAGATTGTCTAAAATGTTTAGACATAGCAAAAGTTTGATGCAGAGTTCATGAGTACTGCTATAAGATTAGAGTATTGGATTAAACTCACGCTCACTTGGATCGCTTCATAGACTTTATCAAGAGTGATTGGTGAGACGGTAATATCTTATATTCTTGAAACCGAGATGTGTGAGTTGTATCTTGCGAGTCGGTTACACATTGATAATATGTAAATGCACCAGTAACTTGGTGTTATAAAACGTATTGTTGTGTGTGATTCAGTGAGTGAGTACAAGCGAGCATTGAGTCGAAGTTTATCCGTTCCTTTTACCCAAAGTGGGATAAAAGCGATATATGTGGGCCCCTTGATGATTTAGTGATGACACCCTAAGCGCTTCGCCAAGCCGGAACTAAGTTGATGTGTTCAATTGTAGTCTGTTGTCAGTCGTCGTAAATTGGAAATCGGGAAACAACACATGAACAGAGAGTATGATTAAAATCCATGTCTCAGTTCATACGATATCTAGAATGGAGGAATATATGATCCCTTATCTAAAGGACAGGTTGCTGATAAGATCAGAGTTCGACAGTGTCTTTGAGAGCTACGATTGCTAATCGGGTCATACTTGCAAATTTAGTTATTAGACTTATCCAAGTGGGAGACTGTTGTATTAGTGTCTAAGTCCATAACTATATTTGGTATGTACTTGACCCGGTTGTGCATGGTCCTTTTGGGTTGCCTTCACCAAAGCAACTTGATAGGATGATTTATGAAGAAAGTGGATTAATTATGATTTATTAATATATTATATGAATAATATATTAAAGGAGAAATCATATTGTTTAATTAATATTAGTCAAGAATGAATTGATAATTAGTTTTGTGATTAAAAGACATTAATTAAACTTAGGGGACTGGAATTGTAATTATAAGATAATTGTAATTGGGCTATGGATCACCTTGGAACATAGGTTGGACGAATTCTATGGGAAGCCCATAAGGAATTCGTCCAAGGGGTGTTCTAAAGGGAGTCCATGGGTTGCTTAGGGCCTAAGCAGTCAAATTAGGGTTTACTAGTTGATAACCCTAATAGCCTACCTATATAAGGAACCCCTAAGGCCCCAAAAACGTGGCTAACACTTCTAAGAGAACCCTAGACGTTTTTGGTGCTCCTCCTTCTCATAAGTCATTCTCTTGCTTATGGTGTTTGTAAGCCATTAGAGGAGTGACATTTGTGACTCTAAGCTCCAAGACAAGAAGATTCAAGCCATTATCAAAGAGGTAATCATCTAGATCTGTTCTTATATGATATTTTCGAAGTTCACATGCTAGATTAGGGTTCTTGAGTATTGGATGAATTGCATGTACAATAGAGAAACCTAGATCCAAGCATTAGGGTTTGCATGAGCACATAGGATGTTCTTTTGAATAAAACCCATCACTTCATTGGAGACCTTGGATTTGTACCAGCTATAAAGGAGCATATGGAGATTTTCTGTGACAGCAATAGTGCGGTTGCCTTAGCCAAGGAACAAAGAGATCGTGGCAGATCCAGACACATTCATAGAAAATATCACTTCATAAGACACAAGATAGAAGAAGGACTCCTCGTGGCAAAGAGGGTGTCGTCAGAAGAGAACCCAGCAGATCCCCTCACGAATGGACTGACTAGGGTTAAGCATTTGCAGCATGCGAGGCGCATCGGGCTGAAGGATGAAATTAGTTTTACTGATTAGATAGCTATTTCTGAAACTTGTAAAATGTAATTGACATTAGATGATTAAATAAAAGTTGTTATTTGTTTATGAGTAAAGTGTTACTATCTTGTGTCAATCGTTTACTATTTTTTCAACTTTGCATGTTTTGACTTCCAGAATAATTACTTTATTCAAACTCTCCATGGTCAATCATACTTTGGAAGTAGGTATGAATCAAGACTGTCATGAATTGGGCTTGTAGATGTCTAAGGTGTTTAGACATAGAAAATGTTGCTGCAACATTTATGAGTGCTCATAAGTTCTGAGTATTGGATTAAACCCACGCTCACTTGTATCACTTCATGGAATTTATCTTGCGTGATCGTGAGACGGTAATATCATATAAATCTTCAAACATAGAGATATGAGTTGTTGACTATGAGTTGGTTGTACATTGATTGTACGAAAACGCATCAGTAACTTGATGTTATAAAATGTGCTCTTGTGTATGATTCAACAAGTAGTTAGTACAAGCATATGAGTCGAAGTTTATCTGTTCGTTTTAGTCCTGAGAGGATTAGAAGCGATATATGCGCTCCTCGATGATTTTGTTTTGACCTATGTGTCGGACCCCGTCAGAACCTAATTGATGTGTTTAATTTAGTTCTATGTCAAACAAATCGGAAATCGGGAAACAAACTGCTGGACAATAAGTACGACGTTGTTCCATGTATTTGTCCGGCTGATATCTTGAACAGAGGATTATGTGATCACTTATCTAAAATGGCACTTCATAGTTCGACGAAGTTTTAAGAGCTACGATTGTTGGTCGATTCTTGAAGCCATACTTGAAACTATAATTATCAGATTTATCTAAGTGGGAGACTGTTGGACAAGGTGTCTAAGTCCATAACTATATTTTGTATGTACTTGACTCGACCTGGCATGGTCCATTTGGGTTGCACTTCACCGAAACAATTTGTATGGATAGTCTTTTGAGAATAGTATATTTATGATTTATTAATATATTATAAGTTGTAATATATTAATATGAAATCATATTATTTAATTGGTATTGATCAAGAATTAATTTGGATTTAATTTAGTGATCAAAAGGAAACTAATTAAATATTGACTCTTATATATATAGAATGGGCCAATGTTCATTTAGGATGGGCTAAGCTTGCATGGAAGTCCATGGATAATCTATGGAGCTTTTAACCCATGGATCCTATGGAAATGAAAGGTCATGGGTATTAGGGTTTACATGGATGTAACCCTAATCCACCATATTATATAAAGAGGTCTTTGGCACTTGAAATTGGCACTTGTGTGTGAGACTTGAAGCATAGCCGATTTTGTGAGCTTAGTATACTCTCACAAGAACTTCCAAGTTGTTGTGGTTATTTGTGATTCCACTTGAGGCAATCACATTATTGGTGCTAGGCTCTTAAAGCTCCAAGCAATCAACCACAAGAAAAGGTATGTCATTCTACTAGTTTTTATAGTACATGTACCCCAATCACATGTTAGTTAGGATGAAACGTTGGAAAAATAAAGTTTGCATGTATAATAGAGAAAACATAGATCCAAGGTTTCTAGGGTTGCATGCACACCATAAGAGTGTTAGAATGCTCAAAAGCCTTCAATTCTGTGGGGTATCATATAGTTGCGATGTTTTCACCAGAGTAATTGTGATATGTTGCTGCAAGATATTTCTTATACCATGAAAGAGTCATCGGTGGGGACTGAGATGGATGAGGACAAGGAGATGCCTTGGTCGAGTAAGGCATTCTTTTAGCAGCAGATTCAGGTAATCAAGAGGAGTATACCGGGGCGGCGGCCCATGTTGCCTACCTTGTGTATCGACTCTAAGAGTGTGATAGTGTGTGTATCGTCTCTTGTTCCTATGATGATCCACGCGACGAAATGCTGGTTGAGGGATCGGAGACATAGTGTGTGATAGTGTACTACTTCCACATTGAGAGTCATAACTAGTTCATGATAGTTAGGATACCCGGCGGTGTGACATTAGGAGATTTCGGGATGACTAGAGGCAGTCGCGTTGGGAGGGTTCAAGGGATTTCATCTGAGATTTTAGATATTTGGGGTTGCTTGGTCTCTATCCGGAAGATCATCGAGTGTTAGGTTGTACGATTCCAAGAGTCAAGAGTGATGTATCTGGTGAAACCGCTTTGGAGTAGACTGTTGGTATGCCAATTGGTGATGGTTCGAACCCTGAGTGGGGAGAGATAGGTATTCCATTGAGAGGATCAGCGATCTGTGCAAGGGCGATTAGAGCACTGGTTATGGAGATCTGCGGTGCGGACACACGAAGACTTGGGTTACTGGTGGACGAGGCAAGGTGCAGAGCGGGATGATGCATGTTATACGTGTTCAGGAAAGGATGAGTTTATCCACAACGAGTAGCCATTAGTCAGAGACTTTATTGTGGTTTGGAACTCTTCGAGTTTGTAGTGGTTGAGTTCGAGGCGGTTGGCTCGTTGAGGAGCAGTTTCGACTGCTGAGACTTTCAGGTTCGATCTATGGATTGTTATATGCACTCCAGGAAGGGCAGCAGTTGTTTGGCAACCAACTTCAGAGTCGGTATGAGTATTCTCGCATGGGTTTTGAGCCGTAGAGGATGGGGCTTTGGATTGTCTTCAATGTGTTCTTGACATTGACGATTCCTCCGTGTTTCAAGTTGTGAGTTGGAGTATTTCGAGGATTGCGAGTTGTGTGAATGGAAGATCTGCGGATGAGACAAGACATTATGAGTTTATGAGAGGGTATGTTACGGTATCCGAGTATGGTGCCGTGAGTGGAAGATCTGTGGATGAGACAAGACATCGTGAGGGTCTGTGATGGTGTACTGAGGTATCTGAGTATGACGCCCTAGACTTTTGGGATTATTTGATACTTGAGTTTGTGAGATGGCAAGCGGAGCACCGAGTGGCTATTGTTCCAGTAGGAACCCTTCAGCTAATTGTCTTCGGACGGAGCATGAGCTAGTGGGCTCAGTATGGTGATGACTTGAGGATGAGAATGTGAGGTGATAAGAGAGTATCGTATGATTACGGGGAGCCGTAACATAATTGAGTAAGAGAGAGTATCGTATGATTATGGGAAGCCATAACATACTTGAGTCAGAGAGAGAGTATTGTGTGACTACGGAGAGTCGTAGCATACGTGAGTCAGAGAAAGGGTATCGTGTGACTGCGGAAAGCCGTAGCATACGTGAGTCAGGGATAGAGTACCAAGTGACTGCGGAGAGTTGTAGGATACATGAGCCAGAGAGAGTATTGTGAGACCGCGGGGAGCCGAAACATTCGTGAGCTAGCGAGAGAGAAAGAGAGAATATCGAAAGACTGCGGGGGGCATAGCATTCGCGAGGCAATGAGAGAGTGCCATAGGACTACGGGGAGTCGTAGCACGTGTTAGTCAGTGAGAGAGAGTGTTTTACAACTGCGGGGAGCCGCAACCTTACTAGTCAAGGTGTGACGTAGAGGGACTCTTAGGCCTGGGTAGCCTTACCTGAGAAGTCTGTGAGGGCCTGGGGGGAACCAAGGGGCGAGACTAGGGTCTCGGCAGTGGTCGGAACCCGTTTTGTTTTGAGTTAGAGAGATACTGTCATGAATCGGACGGACCGAGGTGTAATGCATACGTATAATCGTGGAACATGGGTCATGAGTTGAGCACTCGATTGGAACGAGTGGTTCCAATTCTGTGTAGGACCATACTCTGATGGGTGAGTTTGGCTCTATCTGTGTGGAGTACGAGCAGGTTGGTATTTCGGGTGGAACTCATTCTGAGAGGGATGTGTTTCCGTCTGGTGTTTTTAGATTTGAGTGGGCCAGCTCCTTGGTTTGGGAAGGACCACGAGATGCTTGGTACTAGTGAGTAGTAGACGACAGGGGTCGGAGGTAAGGCAATTTCTGAAGGGGATTGTAGAGTTCTCTTGAGGTAATGTGAACTTCGTGACTTCGCGTGTCAAATGATGGGCTGCGATAGCTATTGCGAAAAGGAATTATAAATTTGACTGTTGGATGGGCAATAAGTAGTCCTTGGAGGTCCAACTGTTGGGTCGGGAGTTGACCTGGTGTCTAGTGTCGGAAGGAAACATTGAGAGGAACTGGGGCTTATGATTATGGGTGTCATAGGATTGTTCCGAGCTGGCACAACCGTTTCCTTGTGTCGGAGGACAGATTTTTGAGGATCATTTCTTCAGAAGAGTCCTGATAGCTATTCAGACGGTGGGTCCTTGGTGGGATATGACCCTTCCGTTCCTTTTGAGTTACGACCAGGATCAATTAGAGAATCGGAATTGGTAGAGTGTTCTTAGAGTCTGTTATTCGATGAGCGATTATGATATCTCGCGAGACGGTTTGGCAGGGAGACAGGCCACTAGAGTTTTCAAGTTCTGGAGAGACAGAACGAGTACCGCAGCAGCAGATGAGTCTGTCCTTTTTTGGGATTGGGAGTTCCTGTTGGGTTCAGGTGTCTTCGGAGGATATTGGTGTATGAAATGAGGTCCTTTCGATGGTGCTTCTCGGGTTATAGGGTTCAATCTATGTGTTGATAAGGAGCGATTTTGGGGGCGAAATCTAATTCAAGTGGGGGAGAATTGTTACATCCTATTCCGGATCGTCCGTGACTTAAGGTTCGTGGGCTTGAACCCGGGCATGAGGAAGCCTTGGGGCAGCGACAAGTTGATAGAAGTGTAGGGCTTCTCGTCACCTTTCTGTAGATATTAGGTTCATTGGAAACATACTTATAACGAGGAAGCTATGACAGTTTGAAGTTTTGGCAAGATAAGTCCCTTATTTGAGAAAAGTGACAGCTAAGTACGTTGGGCGTACGTGTGTGTACGCTTAGCGTACTCATGTGCGTGAATTTAAAGTGGAGTCACCTAGTACGCTGGGCGTACCAGAGGGTATGCTAGGCGTACTAGGCACAGAATGAAACCCTAAATGAGGGGGTGTCCCTATATAAAGAATAATATGGCCTCATTCCTGGCCACCATCCTCAGACAATAAACCCTCTCAAACCCTAAATACTTATCCATGGAGCTTGTGTGACCATTGTGAGCTTATAAGTGTTCTTGTGGGATTTTTGGAGTGGAGAAGAACCATGGAAGAGAATAGAGTTGGAGCCCAGGCTTTGGATCTGAGCTTTTCTGTGGTTGGAGCATCATTTGAAGGAATAAAGCTCAAAGCTTTCCCATCCTTTTGATTTGTGCATGATATGGTCTATTTTAGGGTTTTTGGTCCTAAAGCTTGAAGCTTTATGAGTTATTGCACTCCAGAGCCTAATATATGTCCTATTAAGTGTTTCTAGTGGAGAGGATCCATAAAAATGAGGTCTTGGACGTGAGAATCAAGCCATGCATGAGATATGAGCATTTTGAGATAAGAGAGTGAAAGTTTTGTGTGTTTGTGACCTTATCGGCCATGCAAAGGCTTAAAGTCAATGACTTTATAGAGTAAGAGTTATCATGGAGTCCAGATCTGTGAGATGAACCAAGGTCTTAACTGATTAAGACCAAATGAGTAGGAAGAGTGAAACTGGGACGTACGCTGAGCGTAATCCCAGTACGCGCCGCGTAGGGGTCGATCATCCTCGATGCCTGCATGGCAGTAGAGTACGCCCAGCGTAGAGAGCTGATACGCCCAGCGTACGATCTGCCGTTGACTTTTGGTTGACTTTTAGGGTTTGGTCAATTTGTGGACTATTAAGGCCAAGGAGGGGTAAAATGGTCTTTTACCCTTCTGGGATCTTGTGGAAGGGTTAGTCTAGCTTTTTGAGAGCCGATATTAGTTAGGGATAATTATCGTATGTGTTAGGCGGAGGCTAGACCGGTGATTCGAGTTCGAGGTTATCTGATTTCTTACGAGGTGAGTCTTCTCACTATAGTTAGCTAGAGTGGTAATCTTTGTGTGACCGGAGGGTCTTTTGTACTTATTTGAGTTATGTGATATTATGCATTTTTTCTATGTGATATATATGCTATATTCTGTGTTTTATTGAGACAGGACCGGAGGGTCCAACCCGAGTTGTGGACCAGAGGGTTTCCACTGAGACAGGACCGGAGGGTCCAAACCGAGTTGTGAGACCGGAGGGTCTTCACTGAGATACCGGACTGGAGGGTCCACCCGAGTTGTGGGACTGGAGGGCCCACTAAGATACATTGACCGGAGGGTCTTATTGAGCTATAGCCATGAGAGGCTAATGAGATATGTGTGGTATTTTAGGGAACTCACTAAGCTTCGTGCTTACCGTGTTATGTGATATGTGTTTTAGGTTCTTCTCAGGATCGCAGGAAGGCGTCGGCTTGATTGTACACACCAGAGAAAGAGTTATGTTTTGAGGATCCTGGATTATTAATCAAACAATTATGGAGTTGCGTTCTGTAAATTAAATAAAAGGGATTTTTGTGAAATGTGTTATGAGAATTATGTGAAAATAAAATGAAAATTTTGTTTGAAAATTTATGGTGTTACAATGACTCTGCTTCAGGTAAAATCCACTATCTAACTCTATTAAGTTCCTATTTGTAGATTCTTACTAAATGATGTGATAATATTGCATTTTGATATTTTGTAGGATCGAATAAAAGAAAGGAATCTTAAAGGAAGAGCATGTTGAGTCTGATCGCGAAGAAATGGATTTCGATCGCATGGTTCGATGATTGGATTTTTGAGCTGTTGCATAGGAGTTATGATAGATTGCTTAGGAATATTTAGTAACATAGTTTTCATTTGTAATTGCATTGTAAGGACAAGTTTTTCCGCGCTTTTTATAAATAAAATAAATTTTGATTTTTGTCTTATTTATATATATCCTTGCAATGACTTTTGTGATAATTAATGTTTGTATGTTTCTATTGTTAGCAATATTGAAAATGGATGTGATTCTTAATTATGTTATTTGTGGTAGTGTCGGAAATTTACCAAATAAGGAAAGATTCTCATCACTCAAGTTTCAATTGAAGAGAAACATGGAGTCATGCGACTTGTATTGTGTGATGAATGAGAACCTTCGTATTTGGGAAATTAATACTAATTCCTTGCTCACATAAGTATGTGAGTCAAGTGAAGGACTAAAGGATCTGGTACACATTGTTGTGCACTAGGTCAAGTCCACCAAAAAGAACAATAAGAATATTCGTCATGATTTGCTAAAAGTTTAGTAAATATGGTTATGCTTACAAGATTAAGTGTAATTCTGAATCGTTGAAAAGTTTTCAATGTAAAGCAAAACGAATAGAAAGAATCAGTTAGGCAGAAAGATAAAAGTCTCTACAATCTGAAAAGAAGGGAGAGTACTTAAGTATCGTGTTTTATGATTAACTTAATGATTGTAAAACTGTGTCACAATTGATCCTCTAAGGACACCTTAGTACACTAGTATGACTAAGAAGAGGAATCGGAAATTGTTGAAATGGTTAGATCAAAAGGTGAATCATACTTCGTTCCAAAATCGAGTCTTAGAGTCGTACTCCAAGATTGTGACTTGAGTGACACATATTAAGAAGGTTTATAACACTCATCAAATGTGGAGTAGAAAAGTTTATTACTCTTGCACGTTTGAAATTGGTAAGTTGTGATGTCTTGGATAAGACAGAGACCAACTAGGACCGATTGTGTGAAGTGTTTGTCTTGATAAGAACCCGCACTAACTCTTGAATATTTGTTTGTCAAGGAATGTTTCTTGACAAGAGATTCTTATATGTCAAGAGGTCAGTGGGAGTCTTAATGATATTGAAAGGTTTCAATAGGTAATCAAGCGTAAACCTATTGTTAATCACTAGCACACGACTTGAGGTTTATAACCTATCGTGTTGACATATTCTTGTTTCTGTGCCATTCCAATTAAGTTGAATATACGTTTGAGTTCTATGAGTTCTCATTTGATTGCATAAGGCAAAGCACCTTGATCAATGGAAAGTACATTGATCTGTGTGGGTGATCTGCTAAACAACTTGGAAGACATGGTAAGCCCTTGTGCTGCCAGATGGCAAGAAATTAAGATTAGACAAGTTCGGTCCATATGGTTTTGGATTTGTCAGAACCTTGTCTTATGATTATGCCATTATGCTTATGGCAAATTCGCATGGATAGGAACGCATACACCATAAAATCTAAGTGATAAAGTTTCTCTCCGCTTCATGAAAATGATTGTGAGGAAACTCTTTCACTAGGAAGATTTTAGTGAGATAGTGATTGTGTAAATTGCATTCTCAAATTCGATTATGATTACGGCATCCCTTTTCATAGTTCAAATTGTGAGATTTGGCAATTAGTTTGAACAATTAATACTTATTGTTGTAAGTTCTGAAATTGTTTAGACACACATATGAGCTTTCTAATTAAAGGTGTATGAGCTTAGATAAAGTCTTATCGAAGCATCACTTTTCAGATATATGGACTTTGGTAGGAAAGTCAATAAGTATTAATTTCTAGAAGTCCAGTTGTTTTCTAAATACATGTCAAAGCTAGTGGGAGCATAAGAGTTATGCTGGTAAGGAAATAATTATCATGTTAGTGGGAGCATGATTATTATGTTAAGTGTTGCAAGTTAGCCATATTAATTATAGAAAACAAAAGTTTCAATTCGCAAAGTTGCAGAGGCTGAAAGGGTGTTTTGCTATAATTAAGGGAGAGAATATTATACTTCATTTCAAATCTAAAAGCTTAGATCGAGAAATTTTAATCGAATTTAGTCAAAGGACATATATGAATGTTATGTTGAAAAGATTCAACATAAGGGAATCCTATATGTGACAATATTATAGCAAGAGACTGGTAAAGTATCATGTCTTTATGTAAGACATTATGAATCGTATCTCATACGCTTTGGGTATAGGATCAATTGCATATGCTGTAATATTCGATTGTTCTGATTTTCCATATGCCTAGGGCATTAAGAGAAAAATAGGACCAGAACCGGATATGACTAAAATAATTAAACAACTATCAAGGACGATCTAAGGTTCGCCAAGGATCGGTCGCTTGTGGGCAGTTGGAAGTATTGAATGGAACATATTGGCATTATAGGATTCTATTAAGAATGAGTTGTCATATGGAAAAAATGGAAATGTTTCCATAATAGGAGTTGGATATTGAGAATCTATGTAGGTTAGAAACTTTTATGCAAGAAGGATGTTCAAAGGAATGTACTTTGAATTTGAGACTTCGCTTTCGTGGAATTGTCTTGTAACAATTTCCGATAGAGAACTTTGTAATATCATTGACAAAGTCTTTGTGACTTTTGTGCTATGTCATTACAAAAGGATCATTGCGTAAAATGTTAGAATCTAATACATTCTCATGGTGGCTAGAATTTGGTATTCTTACACTTGTGATAAGGATTAGGAATTGTTAAATGAGCATCATTGGAAATTTTTTCAATTGATCTATATCACAAAGTAAGGACCATAGGTAAACGTAGTGTGCATGCTTGGAGCATGGGACAACAATTGTTATAATTCAAGTATTAAGTTGATTATTCTAAACATTATACAATGAATAATGTGTAATCGATATGGTGATTAAATAATAAGTGTTTTATATATACTCAAAGTTTGAGACCATATTGGATTCGATTATTTTTGTGTTTCACTTTGCATGTTTTGACTTCTAGAATAACTAGGTTATTCAAACATCCACAGTCAATCATACTTTGGAAGTAGGTAATGAAGTAAGACTGTAGATTGTCTAAAGTGTTTAGACATAGCAAAAGTCTGCTACAATGTTCATGAGTGCTCCTGAAATAAGATTTGAATATTGGAATTAAACCTACGCTCACGTGAATCACTTCATGGATTTTATAACGAGTGGTTGTGAGACGATAATATCCTATATTCTTCAAACGGAGACATGTGAGTTGTAGTTTGCAAGTTGGTTGCAAATTGACATATGTAAACGCACTAGTAACTTGGTGTTATAAAACATATTGCTGTGTGTGATTTGATGAGTAAGTAAAAGCAAGCATTTGAGTCGAAGTTTATCCGTTCCTTTTACCCTAAGAGGGATAAAAGCGATATCTGTGGACCCCTCGATGATTTAGTGATGACACCCTAAGCGCTTGGCCAAGCTTGGACTAAGTTGATGTGTTCAACTGAAGTCTATTATCATTCGTCTAAAATCGGAAATCGGGAAACAACACATAGACAGAGAGAATGATAATAATCTATGTCTCATGTCTATACGATATCTAGAATGGAGGAATATATGATCCCTTATCTAAAGGACGCGTTACTGATAAGATCAAAATTCGACAGCGGTTTTTGAAAGCTACGATTGCTAATCAGGTTCTAAAGTCGTACTTACAAAAATAGTTATTATACTTATCCAAGTGGTAGACTGTTGGAATAGGTGTCTAAGCCCATAACTATTTTGGCATGTACTTGACCCGATTATGAGCATGGTCCTTTTGAGTTGCCTTCACTCATGTAACTTGATAGGATGATGAGAGGAGAGAGAGTAGAATTTATTATCTGACGATATTGCTGGAACATGAATAGTTATCTGATTTCGTTGGTGAATTAATGGAGGATTTCGAAATCAAAGTGATGATCTAATTTGAGTTTCGATGGAAACAGTTTCATTGAACTCGATCTTGAACAGAGCTTCGTCTGATTGTCATTCAATGGAGAAACCGATTGAAATTTTACCCAAAAATCGATTTCGTCCCAAGACATCAGATACATGGAGAAATCGGTTGAAATTTTACCAAGACATCGATTTTGTCCCAAGACATCAGATACATGGAGAAACCGATTGAAATTTTACCCAAATTCACCCCAGAACATCGATCCTCAGAATCATCAGTTATTTGTTTATTTGCTTAAGCGATCCAACTCAGATCATAAAACCACTCACAAGAACTCCAGTATCATGACGGATTCAAGGTATTAAATATGTGTATTCAATCACTCCGATATATATATAGAAACCGTATGATCTCTCCATCACAGCTGCAACACTGTGTCAGAATGATCTGGGACGAAGAGATCTTACTCGAAGAGGTTGAAATTGTTGTCGAATTATCAAATCGAAACCACAAAAATTTAGGGTTTGAAGATGAGAAGCTTGAGGACTTGAGGACAACCTTCAGTATGTATGAAATGGATGGAACCGATTGCATCACTACACAGAGCTTAAACATGATGTTGAATCGACTCGGCAAGTCGAGAACTGTGGATGAGTGTGTTCGTATGCTTAATCGATTTAATCTCAATGGTGATGGAGTTGTTGTTTGTTTGAAATTGTAGTTCTAATGGGGTCGAAATGGGTTTGATGCTTTGATGATGATACAAAATTGATGGTTATGTATTTTACTTGAAGAAAATCGAGAAGTATATGCGATGTTTATGTTGGTCAAATTTTGAAAAATCTGGTCAAACCAATTAATTGACCTTGCTATCTCATTTTTCGTTTTAATATTTTTGAAGAAAGTTACATTTAAGCCCATCCAAAGATGAAAGGACAAAAATACCCCTGATGTGGGGGTTGCTAACAGCTAAACAAACGGAGAAGTTAATAGAGGGACTGGGCGGGTAACAAATTAAAGTTTCAGGGATGGTCCGAGTTAAAAAAATCTTTCTAGGGACCAAGCGTGTAAGTAACCCATAACCACAGGGACCATCCGTATAATTTTCTCTTTATTATACGAATAATAAATTCATACTCAAAATGGTTTTATTAATATATTACAAGATTAATATATTATTTGGAAATCATATTATTTAATTAGTATTGATCAGAAATTAATTTGGTGGTCAAAAGAGGCTGATTAAATCAAGGGGACTGATATTGCAATTATCTGATAGTTGCTAGTTAGGCTATTGATTCCTAATAGAAAGGGATTGGACGAAATCTATGGAAAGCCCATAAAGATTTCGTCCAAGGGGCTTTCTAGAAGGGCTCCATGGATTGCTTAAGGCCTAAGCAAGGAAGTTAGGGTTTCCACCTTAAAACCCTAATAGCCTCAACTATAAATAGACCCCTTAGCTAGTGGAATTCGTCCCTATAAGTTTCTAAGAAGCCCTGGCCGAATTCTTCTTCTCTCTTAAGTCATTGTGTTTACATTGAGTGTTTGTGACTCCATTCGAGGTGCAACACTTAGGGCACTAGGCTTTCAGAAGTCAAGATCAATAAGGATTAATCTTGTTATTACTACATAACAAGAGAGGTAAGATCTAAACCCTAATCATATGTGATTGTCGGATTTGGTATGCTAGTTTTAGGGTTTATGCTTTGGTATTCAATGTTGTATGTTCAAATTAGAAAAACCTAGATCAAAGCAATTAGGGTTGCATTTACACCATAGGAATGATGTCATGCTGATAACCCAACAAATACGTTGGTCCTTTCAGGTTTATTGCCCGAGTGGGCAGGGTTGCATACCGGTTGGAGCTATTCGAGGAGCTCAGTCAGATTCACAAAAATTTTCATGTCTCTCAACTGTGTAATTCTTTGGTCGATGATTCCATAGTAGTGTCATTGGAGGATATTCAGGTGGACAAGCGCCTGAACTATATTGAGAGACCCGTTGTGATCTTTATAAGAAGATCAAGACCCTGAGAAACAAGGTGGTGAGATTAGTGAAGGTGCAATGGCAGAACCGGAAAGGCTCAGAATGGACGTGGGAGCCTGGGGAGGAGATGAGGGAGCATTATCTAAAGTTATTTGTGGAGACGGAATTCAAGGATGAGGTATGATTCAAGTGAAAGAGAATTGTAACACCCAGCCAAATCAGGTATTTCCATTCTAGACTAAAAGTATTAATTTGTTGCAAAAGTAGTCCTTACGTCGGGCGTAC
Organism: Lactuca virosa; assembly: GCF_052849685.1. Taxonomy (NCBI): domain Eukaryota; kingdom Viridiplantae; phylum Streptophyta; class Magnoliopsida; order Asterales; family Asteraceae; genus Lactuca; species Lactuca virosa. The sequence goes on from NC_136429.1 coordinate 54,928,652, forward strand.
TTGGGGCGTACGGTGGGCGTAATTTATTAAAAGGTGACGCAGATGTTTTTTAGTACGCAGGGCGTACTCAAGGGGTACGCTAGGCGTACTCGGCTGATATGCTAAGCCTAAATCCAAGGTTTTGAGCCCTATTTAAACAACTTAACCCTCATAAATCCCTTCTGCCATGAGCCTCCATCCTCCCAAATGACCCCTTGCAAACCCTAATATTCAATTGAGAGTTTCTGAGCTATTTGAGTGATTTGTGTTGATATTTGAAGGGAGAAGATCATTGGAGTACACTAAGAAAGCTGCAAGCATTGTAGATCTAGAATTTACACCTCTCAAGCAACCTCCAGTAGGTATAAAGTTACGAACTTGATAAATGTTTCACTAGATCTTGTTAGTTGTTAAGATTTTGTGCATCTTGGTCCCATAATCTCGGTCTAGTTGAGTATGATCTACTCCAGACCTTATGAGTAACCTTTTCAAATGTTTTGAAGTGCATGGAGTCATAAAAATGTGATATTGATCCTTTCCTTTCATCCATGAATGTGTAATATCATTCATGGGTAGTTGTATGTTGTATTGTCCAGAGCTAAAAACAGATACGGATTAAAATATTAATTTTAGATAATGACAATGAACTTAGCAATAGTACATCTAATGTTGTATTTAAAAAAGTTTTTGAAAATTTAATATTTAGGATAATTCTTAAAAATATATCAATAATTTTTTTTATTAATATACATTGAAATACTTAATTATCTATTATTTATGTCGTATTTATTTCGTAATTTTACTATAAAAGTGTTTAATGTTTATACATTCATTTTTTATTTTTATTTTAATCAATACGTATAGTACATGGGTCTCATAACTAATATATATATATATATATATATATATATATATATATATATATATATATATATATAGTTGAGTTATTATGAGAACTAAGAAAAACGTGTGAACTTGCTAACTAATAATCAACTCAACATTTTTCAAAACTAAAAACACCAATCTTCTTCAAATGGTGCGTCTAAGCTATGTCTAGGATCAAGAAAAGATTTGACAATTTCTTTTATTAATTTTCGAAATTTACATGAATGAACAATCAGCAGTCATATGGACTGCTGATGAGCACAATCAACAGTCATATGGACTGCTGATGAGCTCAATTAACAGTTATATGGCTGCTGATTGTGCACATCCGTAGTCCATATAACTAGTGATTATGCTCATTAGAAGTTCATATGAGTGTTGATTGTATGCTCATCATCAGTCATACAAAAAAAACAAAAAAAAAACAGTCAAATCTTTTTTCTGAGCTTAGATATGACTTAGACACACCATTTGGAGAAGGTTGATGTTTTGGTGTTGAAAAATGATGAATTGATTATGAGTTCGCAAGTTCTAAAAAAATCTTTTGCTTCTCAAAAGAACTTGACTCTCTCTCTCTCTCTATCTCTCTCTCTCTCTCTCTCTCTCTCTCTCTCTATATATATATATATATATATATATATATATATATATATACACACACACACACACACACACACACACACACACACACACACATATATATATAGTAGATGTGTGCTCGCATTAAGCGGCGGCGATAAATAACTATTTGGCGAATTGTTTCTTAAGGGGAAGTAATTATTAGATTTTTTATAATTAGTTATTATGTAAAAAAAATTACCCCTTTGAAATAAAATGTTTATGTCTATACCTTACATTTATATTTCTTGTTTATAATATTGATGTAAATTAATTAATAATTGTGTCTACTTTAATAAATGTAAATTAATTTATATATATGAATTTAATATTTTAAAATTTTCATTTTGGTCCAAACTGAATTTTTTAATAACTTTTTTTAATTCAAATATTCAAACTTTTGGTAAGTATTAATGAATTATTTATGTATAATTGATTTGTACAAAAAAAACTTTGTAACTTATACCTCTTGAAATTCAATATATGACTAATATACTTTATAATATAGTCGAAGATATATATATATATATATATATATATATATATATATATATATATATATATATATATATATATATATATATATATATATATGTCAAATAGGAAAACTAGTTTTTTTGTAAAAGTCAACCATTTTTTACATCTATTTCATTATCATTGTTTAAAGTAGGGGTGTTAATCGGCTATAACTTTCAGGTTGCAAATAATTCGGATATTGTCTATTAAAAAGAAATTGATAACAAAACTGAATCAAAATTTGGATAACCAGTTACGGGTAATATGGGTATTAGGTCGTTTGGGTATTACCGGAAAAAAAAATTGTTTTAATTTGATTATTTATATTTATTAAATGTCAAAATGACATATTTATCTTAATATTATATGGATTTTATAGGCTAATTTTCATACATTATTTCAAAATATTTACCTTAATATTATATGATTTTTTTTTGAACGGTGGTTTGGTACAGCGGACAGTGACATCTGATATGACAATTTGTTTTAACACCCAACGAACTTGGGTTCGATCCCTCCCCGGAGAGATAACAATAACATCCTTAACAACCCAGTTTCTCATTAAAGACTTCACTGTTTTGGACACGGATAGAACTCGACACTATTCTTCAAAAAACCTCTTGGGAGGAGAAAACTGAAGTGTGCCGCCACCCAATTGAACTAGACCTCATTGGCTAATATTACATGAATTTATAGGCTAATTTTCGCATAGTAGGCAATATGATCATATTTCGACCTAAAAATCCAACATGAATTTGATTTACCAAATCCCTACAAATATTATTATTTTCTAGGCTTCGGTAGAATATGAATGTCCATGTGTCGCATTAACACATCTCAAAGTCATTACTTTGACGTCAATGGTAATAGGTAAAACTACACACGTTCCATAGGGTTTATTTTTTAATAAACAATTTGAGTATTTAGGTATATCCGTAAATTTTCACATATCCGATATTCAAACTAATTAAATATTGGTTTAACAAAATACTCGAATTTTCATATCGGATTTACCCGATCTAATCTACCCAAATTCAAAACGAGTCAAACAGATATTTCGGGTTTCAGTTAGTTTCGACAAACCTAATTTAAAACGTAAAAGTGTAATAAAAAATGTGTAAGCTCGCACGCTAACGGAAAAGATAAAACTTAAAATAAAAAAATGCATACACGCATGGTGTTTATTTTTAATTTTTAAGACTTTATTTATAAAAAAAAGAAAAACAAAAAGGCCAAAATGTTCATTTTTTATACTGTAAAAGATGATATAGATACAGATATACAACTACAAAATATATACTAGTTTATTTGAAATAATTATGTTATTTTCACTCATGTATTTACGCATTTTGTTTTTTTCGGACATTATTTTTTCTATAAAAGAAAATTAAAAAAGGCAAAAAAATTCATTTTTTATACTTAAAAAAAATGATTTACATATCGATATTGATGGACTCGGCCACCATATGTCTCTTGTGGAATACAGAACTATCATTCGTTACCGCCTCGTGATTTCTCTATTCCTGATTGACGAGATATGCCCAGTTTGCCACAAGGCATGTTTGGACACATTTGGGGTACATGCGGTTCATTGTAGAGAGCTCCCTGGTTTGAAGTACCGACATGATGTGCTTAGGGATGTTCTCTTTGATGCTTGTCGGCGTGCTGGTATTTCCATGAAGAAAAAAGCGCATGTGAACTTTTTGATGGACTCGTTGGATGGAATATCCACACTCAAGCCGGCTGGCATTTTAGTCTTTGGATGGGTAAGAGGGAAGCACGCTTGTGTGGATCTTACTGTGGTCTCCCCTCTCGTCCATTTGAGGAGCGGGGTTTCCAACATGTGTGTATACATTTCGCATTTGATACATTTGATTTTCTCACACTAGAGGCGGTGGAGCTCTTCAACAGAGTCCAATGGGTCATCTATTCTAATGTTATATCTCCTAGATCCACATATGTTGTTTTCAAAATAATTAGTTTTGTCATCTAGAAGGGGCTAGCAGCGCAACTTGTTTCCCATTTGCTTTTCGTCGATATGTATTGACTTTTTTATCATCAATTTTTATTTTCATTATATAACTACAAAATTTAAAAACTTTTGACTTTTAAAATTTCAGACAATACTGATTTAATTTGTTCAATAAAAATATACAAACACCACAAAAGTTTACTATTTTTATAAAAAGCGATAAACTTTTCGATAAACAAAAATGTGTAGATTTTCAATCGCACGTTGTGCGTGCATGCTTCTTTTATGGGTGTAGGTCTGCATGTTAGTTGTTTATGGTTTGTATTCACTTTTCCATGTAGCGTTCTGGTGTGTTATACGACCAGGGGCGAATTTACTATGTTGCATGGGGTAGCACGGGCGACCCTCAAATTTTTCTGTCAAATCTAAATTTAGTGAAAATTTGTCAAAATCCGTCACAAGTCCATTGGAAATCCGTCACAAATCCATTAGAAATCTATCATAAAGTCTGATAGTTGTGAATTTAGTGTAAATTCGTCGGTTTATTGATGATTTTATGACAGAAATTGCCTTCAGAAAAGAGTTTTTTCTAGTAGTGAAACCTCTAAAAATTTTGTGCAACCATGGACTTTTCTTTCTCGATCCGCCACTGTATGCATCATGCTCGTGTGTTATTGTCTTGGAGGTGCTTTTACAAGATTCTCTTCTTCTCTGTTGGCGGTTACTGCTAAGTCTTCTGTTGTTTACGATTTGCTATGTTGTTTGGTGACTTGCTGCCTTTTAGTTGTTGTTTTGGTGAGGTTCTCTGTGTTTCTGCGTGATGTTTGTGGGGGCGCTCTACTGTGTAATTTCATTCTTGTTTTTCATCTTGGAGTTTGGTTTTGCTGAAGCTTGGTGGATTGTTTAGTGTATTGCCCCATTATTTCCAATTTTCATGTTTTCCATCCTTGGTCATCATTACAGAGGCGGCTTCTTTGTCATTTGTAGAGGTGGAGGGATCATCGATATTTGATGTTAGTTTCTGCTCAAAATTTGGGTGGATATATATATATATATATATATATATATATATATATATATATATATATATATATATATATCTTTTGTTATTGGCCTTTGTTCATTGCGTTTTTTGGGTGCGACTGCTCGGTCTTGCTGTGTTCGTTTCCATTAGTCTACATAGTTCATAAAATATAAAATGTTCATTGTTATTTCTGCCTTTTCAATAAAATTTTAATGCCTTTCTTGGGGGTTGTTGGTTTTGTCTTCCTATTTTCTTGTTTCTCAACCTTAATCTTGATCCTTAGCTCATGCATCAGTTGTTTACAATCCTAGGTTTGGGATTGTTCTGTTCTATCTTTTTTGTTGTATTTTCCTTCTTATCTTGTTTTGTATTTGTACTTTGTTTTGAGGATAACTTCCCGCTAGCTTTTTTAATATTTGTTGTTCCAAAAAAAATTGTATTCCTATTGGAAGTGATTGTTGGAAGTTATAGAGGAAATATTGCAAGTTGGATAGTTTCCCCTATCCCACATTGGTGGGGAAAGAAACACTTAGTATGTTTATAAGGTTTTTTCCTTGATAGGACTTCAAAGGCTTTAGTGGATCAAAGGAATGAGCCAAGCTTACACACACGCACCTAGCTTAGCGCCAACCGATGCTGCGAGTACGCGATATGGTGAGATTTAGGTGCACTTGGCACTTCGGGAGCCGCAGAGCTTTTATTTTTGACGAGTTTAGGTCAAGTCAGTTTGACCAATCCGGTCAAACGGTTTAGGTGCACTTGGCACTTCGGGAGCTGCAGAGCATAATTGTGAAACCTTTGTTTAAGTTTTCGAATATAAAGTTGGAATACAAACCGGTGAAGACTATTAAAGTCTTAATGACAATAAAGGATGAATTCAATCTTACTTCGTATGATTTTTTTCTAATCGGCATAAATGTCCTCCTTTTATTTCCTTGGGATAACACCTAGAAAACTATCAATTTTACCTTGAGTACAAACACCAATTAACTAGTAGATATAACATTTTCTTCATAAGATTTTGTATGGAAAGGCTCCATCCCTATCTTATTAAATGTTTTGTGGATTTAAAGCCTATGTTGGACTAAAGCTTTTGAACCAAAAATCTACTAGATACATATTTGTATAATACTCTAAATGTGGCTTATATTATTATATGCAAACCCACCAAGAATGAGTTTTCTTATTTCTTTGATAGCTGAGTTAGTAGAAATCAAGATTCTAATGACGAAGCAAGTGGGAGGTACATGGAACTTGAAGCAGCTCAAGAACCATAAACTGATGTAGTTACAATTGGTACTAGTTTTAACAAGGATTGTTAAACTTGAATAATATCTATTCACAAACACAAATTGTTCGTTTTAGAGGTAGAAATCATCTCTGACTTGAGAAATGTGGAATCTCTCATTGATGAGTTTTTTCTTGATGGTTTCTAGCAAATCCATCAAATACCAAGATGGTATGTCAGATCAAGAATCTGATTAATGACTTAGAGTCATGAACATAAGATGTAATTCATGTATGATAACCAAGTATGATCTTGATTGAACTTTCTCTCTATAGAAAGGCTAGAAGGAGAAAATGATTCTTCTAGAAAGAATACATTTCATGGATAACGATACACATTTAAAACTAGACTTGTTATAAAAGGACTTTCTCATACTCATATCATTGATTGTGGTCTTTATAATACTCATGACATTGACTATGATCAAACCATTTTCACAAGTAGCTATGATTAGATCAACAAGGATATTGTTTACTATAAATTCATATTCTCAATATGAAATATAGAAAATAGATTTCAAGAAAGACGGCTTTTCTTAATAGACATCTACTAGAAGATATCTATATATAGATTAGCCTAGAGGTTTTTGTAATCCATGTTATCCTAACAAAATGTGTAAATCTTGAGATTCACTAGTGGATATAATGCAAACATCTCAATGTTGAAATCATCATTTTAATATGAAACCATAAGGTATGCTTTTATATCAAAATGAATGGAACATGTGTTTTTACTAAGAACTAGTGGGAGCATAGTGATATTCCTAATATTGTATAAATGGGACATACTTAATCATGAGAAATTACATTCTGACCATGCCAAGGGCTTTCACCTTGACTCGGAATGTGTTTCTAAAATGAAAGACTTAGGAAGGACAAGATACATTCTTAGAATGAAAAATCTATAGAGATAGATAAAATGAATGTTAAGAGTGTTAAATCTTTATACATATATGGACAATATCTTGAAAGGGATCAAAATACAAAATTCCTTTGGAGGAATCTGTTGGATTAGTGTCTAAGTCCACAACTATAATTGGTATGTATTTGACCCGATTTGGCATGGTCCATTTGGGTTGCATGGCATCGGAACAATTTGGATAGACTTTTGTGAGAAAAGGATATTTATGATTTATTAATATATTATAAGTTCTAATATATTAATATGAAATCATATTATTTAATTAGTATTGATCAATAATTAATTTGGAATTAATTCTGTGATCAAAAGAGACTAACTAAATATATGGGGATTGATTATGTAAATCATTCATTCTTATATATGTGGGCTTATGATCCATAGTTCTTCATGTTGGGCTAAACCCATGGGGTAACCCATGGATACTCCATGGAGGTTAAAACCCATGGATAATGAGTAATATGGAAAGTCATGAGTTACATGGTGTAACCCTAGTAGCCACAATATATAAAGACCCCATAGCTCAAGAAATCGGCCCTAAGGATTCACATGAGAGGGCTAGCCGATTTTGAGCATAAGAACTTTTCTCTCAAGTTATTCCAAGTTGTTGGTGGTGTTGTGTGAACCATTTGAGGTGTCACATTTGGGGCACTAGGCTCTTAAGCTCCATGGAATCAAGCTACAACAAAGATGTATGTCATTCTACTAGATTCTTGTATTGTATGTACTTCATATTATGCTAGTTAGGATGAAACCTTGGAATATTGAATATTTGCATGTGTAATAGAGAAAACATAGATCCAAGGTTTATAGGGTTGTATGTGCACCATAGGATGTTGTAGTATACTAAAACGCATCAGTGGTATCAGAGCCAAGGCTTGTTTTCAATTATACTTGATGCAAATGGCTGAAAATCGAAGTTTTTTGTTGTCTGGACAGGGGACTCGACGAGTCCATGTACAAACTCATCCAACTCGTCGAGTTTGTTCTTGCACTCAGCGAGTTGGAGCCCCTGACAGCAAATTTTCGAGTTTTTTGGTTGGAATTGGACTAGGAACATTACCCTAAGCTGTTTTTGAACTTATAAACTTGTTTTTGATGTGCTAATGATCATGCTAATCTAATTTCTAAGATAATTGTCACAATTTCAAGATTTGTATTAGTTTATATGTTCATGCTAATTTCTTGAAGATTGATGGTTTGAATTATCTTATTCTTATGAGTTAGTTTAGATTAATAGAAAAATTATGTGATAATTTGTTTTCGAACCAAATTGATCTAAAAGTTGTTCATAATATGTGTTTTTGTAACTTGTCCTCAAGTTATATGAAAAGTCTCATTTATGTTTTTTTTAACACTCATAAGATTTCCATAAGTTATGAAAAAGAAAAGTCTCATTTTTTAAATGTTTTAAAGTCTTCCATAACATGTCCTCAAGTTATGGAACTTGAAGAGATTTTCTATTAAAACTACTTTAAACTCATAAGTTATGGAAACCAAAAGTTTTTGAATTGTTCAAAACTTGCCCTCAAGTTTTGGAATTTGTAAAGTTTCTCCCCATGTATACTTTAGTTCCAACCCTTAGAATTTTAATAGTTTAAAATTCAACATTTATACTATTATAATATTATAGGTTTAATATATATATATATATATATATATATATATATATATATATATATATATATATATATATGTATAAGAGTAAGTCAGTCTTACCGTTAGTAGGCCTCATTCACGAAGCCGGACTAAAAGGGGGGTATAAGGTTACTGCCTATAAAATGGCAGTTTAATGGGTGTCCACTCTCACCCACCGCTTCCTTGACTGGTGGAGGGTCGTTAGCCGAACGAGTAGGACAAGGACTATAATTCTCATTAAAAGTATAATGATAAGTCTAAAGTAACTAAACTTTTTATAAGTTCCCAATATTGGTTACTTTAGGAAAATGTGAAATTGGTGCTAACCCATGAAATTACACTTTGTACCTTACCAAGTCGTTGGTGGAGCGCGTGTGGGTAACCGACAAACTAACATGGACTAGTAAGAGTGGCAAAGGGTGACTTAATGTTTATCATAGATCGGTGGAGCGCGTGTGGGTAACTGGCACATCGATTAGGTGATAAAATTAAGGGTACCAAGTTAATTTGCATGGTTATTCACACTTTGTTTGTGATCCTCGGCATCCCAATCACAAAATTGAGAGGGCACAATCAAGATTTAAACATGCCATTGAAAAGTTCAATGAATCTCAAAAGATCTAGGAGTTTTAATCCAGTAAAAACCTAATACCTATTTCGTTTTTCATGGTGGAAATTGGTGAATCGTCATTCGCCTACCTTCAAATATTTTATAGCTTGGATTACGTCATCCCTCTTCCAACTTATTAAAATATTGTGGTGGATCCTAGCCTTAATATTTCATATTGGGTGTTATATTAAGGACTTAAATCAACTAACTTGAATTTTACCATTGTAGATGTCTGGTTCAGACAACTATGATCTTCCCAAATCCCTTGGAACAAACTTTCCTAATGAAGATGATGCCCCATGATTGGATCATGGAAATTATACTTCTCTTCGTCCACCTCCTCAAATTATTCTCCCTAACCCACAAGTTCAAGGTCACTCAAGCCCTATTGGCAAGCAAAGTCTGTGTGTGCTCACATCTTGGAGATGAAGTCATAGACAGGCCGGGAGAGTTGGGTGTCAAAGTCTTGGAGAAGTTGTTTGTTGACTAGGTTCTTCAATCACTTCCTAAGTAACATAGTGAGTTCCTTTGGGACTACTATATGACATACCATGACATCACCCTTAATGATCTTACCTATTTGCTTGATGTTGCTGAATCAGCAATGATTTGGAGCACTGGTAAAGCAATTTGATTGGAAGATCGACATCCCAAACTTCCATGGATAGTGACAATGGTAACATTGGAAATCCAGAAAAGTTTTCTCTTCCCAATGGAAAGGGATCGGCCATAGTCAACACGGTTGACTAAATGGTAAAGAGAAAGGTTGAGTCTGAGATAGTCTTGTGTACCATTCCCAAAGAGTCCATATGTTTCTATTTCCAGAGAAAGGGGAATTGGTTACGAAGCTACCCTATTTACCTGAAAGATCATAAGGATGGTAAAGTCAAAAAGGTTTGACTATACTTCAGGTAAAGTCCACTATCTAACTCTATCAAGTTCCTATTTTGAGATTCTTATTACATGATTTGACTAGGTCGCATTTTGATGTTTTAAGAATCAAAGAAAAGAGAGGAAGCTTAAAAGAAGAATATGTTGATTCTGATCACGAAGATGGATTTCGATCGCATGGTTCGGTGATCAGAATTTTGAGCTGTTGCTTGAGAGTTGGGATAGATTGCCTAGGAATAAATAACAACATTGTTTTCATATGCATTTTCATTGCAAGGATAAGTTTTTCCGCAAATTTTAAAATAAAAGAAAAGGTTTTAATTTTATTTATTTTAAATATCCTTACAATGGCATTTGTGAAAAATTGTTGTTTATATGATATCAATATTGGAAAATCGATTTGATTCTTTCGTTTGTGGTAGTGTCATAATTTACCAAATAAGGAAATATTCTCATCACCCAAGTTTCAGTTGGATAGAAACTTGGAATCATGCAACTCGTATTGTATGATGAATGAGAATTTTTCATCTTTGGAAAATTAAGACTAATTCCTTGTTCACATGTATATGTGAGTCAAGTGAAGGACTACGAGATCGGGTACACTTGGTTGTGCGCTGGTCAGGTCCACCACAAAGAGCGATAAGGCTATTCGTCATTATTTACTAAAGTTTAGTAAATATGGTTGTGCTTACAGGTTTAAGTGTAATTCTAAAATATTGGAAAAGTTTCAATGTATGGCAGGACGAATGAGAAGAATCAAATTAGGAATCGTAAATTGTTGGAATGGTTAAATCAAAAAGAGGAATCGTGAATTTGTATGACTAAGAAGAGGAATCGTGAATTGTTGGAATGGTTAAATCAAAAAGATGAATCGTACTTCATTCCAAAATTGAGTCTTAGAGTAATACTCCAAGATTGTAACTTGAGTGACATGATCTTAAGAAGGCTTATAGTACTTGTCAAATGTAGAGTAAAACGTTTTCTTACTCTTGTACATTTAAAATTGGTAAGTTGTGACGTTTTGGATAAAACAAAGACTGACTAAGGCCAATTGTGAGAAGTGTTTGTCTTGATAAGAATCCGCACTAACTCTTGAATATTTGCTTTGTCAAGGAATGGTTCTTGACAAGAGAATCTTATATGTAAAGAGAATATTATATGTCATCAACTAATCAAGGGTATTGTTTACCACTAGTACGCGATTTGAGGTTTGTAACCTATCGCGTTGACATATTCTTATTTCTGTGACCATTCCAGTTAAAGTTGACTATGCATCTGAGTTCTACAAGTTCTCAATTGTTTGCATAACTAATTGGAAGCAATGGTAGGCCCTTGTGCTGCTGGGTGGCAAGAAGTTAAGATTGAACAAGTTCAGTCCATATGAGTTTAGATTTGTCACTAACTTCCTCTTGTGGTTATAACAAATTCACATGGATAAGAACACATACACCATACAAATCTAAGTGTCATAAGGTTTCTCTCCGATTCATGAAGATGATGGTGAGGAAACGTTTTCGCTAAATAGATTTTAAGTAGATAGCAATTGTGATATTTGCATTCTCAGAGTCGTTAGTGGAGCGTGTGTGGTTAACCGGCACACTAACATGGACTTGTGAGAAATGGCAAAGGTCAAAACAGTTGAGACTATCATTACGGCATCCCTTTTCATAGTTCTAAAACTGTTTAGACACACATGTGAGTTGTCGGGTCAAGTAAATACCAGATATAGTTATGGACTTAGACACCTTATCCAACAGTCTCCCACTTGGATAAGTCTAATAACTATAACTGCAAGTATGACTTCAGGAAGCGATCAGCAATCGTAGCTCTTTTCAAGGTCTCTCGGAACTGAGAAGATGATGATACGCCATTTAAGATAAGGGATCATATAATCCTCTGTTCTAGATATCAGCCGGACAAATACATGGAACAATGTCTTACTTATTGTCCAACAGTTTGTTTCCCGATTTCCAATTTGTTTGACATAGAACTTAATTGAACACATCAACTTAGTTCTGACCGGGCCCGGTACATGGGTCAATAAAAAATCATCGAGGGGCCCAGATATCGCTTCTAACCCAAGAAGGAACAGATAAACTTCGACTCATATGCTTGTTCTACTACTTGTTAAATCACACATAAAGGTACGTTTTATAACATCGAGTTACCAATGCGTTTTCATACGGTCAATGCATAACCAACTCATAGGCAACAATACATATCTCTAGGTTTGAAGACTTATATGATTTTACCATCTCGCGATCACTCGAGATAAATTCCATGAAGTGATACCAGCAAGCATGGGTTGAATCCAATACTCATAACTTATGAGCACTCATGAGTCTTGAGGCCATGTCCAACATCTTAGACCTCTACAACCAACTCATGACAGTCTTAATTCATATCTACTTCCAACATATGACCGACTGTGGATAATTTGAATAATATGTAAAACACAACATACATATTCGAGAAGTCAAAACATGCAAAAGAAATAATAGTAAACGATTGACAAAAGATAGCAACACTTTACTCATAAATAAACACAACTTTTATTCATCATCAAATGTCAGTTACACTTTACAAATTTCAAAGTTATCTAACTACTAAAACTAATATCATCCTTCAGCCCTATGCTCCTTCCATGCTGGAGATGCTTAACCCTACCCAGTCCCTTCGTGAGGGGATCTGCTGGGTTCTCATCCGATGATACCCTCTTTGCCACGAGGAGTCCTTCTTCTATTCGATGTCTGATGAAATGGTATTTTCTGTCAATGTGTCTGGATCTCCCGTGATCCCTTGGTTCCTTTGCTAAGGCAACTGCACTTTCACTATCACAGAAGATTTCCATAGGCTCCTTTATAGCTGGTACAACTCCAAGGTCACCAATGAAGTTTTTCAGCCATATTGCCTCCTTTGTTGCCTCGCTTGCCGCTATATACTATGATTCACAAGTTGAATCAGCCACTGTCTCCTGCTTGGAACTTTTCTAAGTAATTGCTCCTCCGTTTAAGGTAAAGACCCAGCCCGACTGAGAGCGGAAGTTATCCCTATCAGTCTGAAAGCTAGCATCACTATACCCTACGACTCTCAAGTCACCACTCCCACCGAGGGTAAGGACCCAGTCCTTAGTCCTCCGCAGGTACTTGAGGATATTCTTTACCGCAGTCAAGTGAGCCTTACCAGGGTTCCCTTGATATTTGCTGACCATGCTCAATGCAAAGGCCACATCAGGACGAGTACAATTCATAGCATACATGATCGATCCTACAGCGGAAGCATAAGGTATTCGACTCATTTCTGCTATCTCAGCCTCTGTACTCGGACTCTGAGTCTTACTCAGTTTGGCATTACTTTGGATAGGTAACTCTCCTTTCTTGGAATCCTGCATGCTGAACCTCTTCACCACCTTATCCAAGTAGGTACTCTGATTGAGTCCAATCAGTCTCTTACTCCGGTCTCTCAGAATCCTTATCCCTAGAATATAGGCAGCTTCTCCTAGGTCTTTCATAGAGAAACACTTCCCAAGCCAGGACTTCACTTCCTGCAAGGTTAGGATGTCATTTCCTATGAGTAGTATGTCATCCACATACAGTACCAAAAAGCTGACTATACTCCCACTAGCCTTGACATATACACAAGATTCATCTTCACTCCTCGAAAAACCAAACTCTTTGACTTTCTCATCGAAGCAAAGATTCCATCTGCGAGGTGCTTGCTTTAATCCATAAATGGATTTCTCAAGCTTACACACTCTATTAGGGTACTCTGTACTGACAAAACCCTCTAGCTGATTCATGTAAACTTCCTCAGCCAACTTTCCATTAAGGAAAGCGGTTTTGACATCCATTTGCCATATTTCATAGTCATGAAATGCAGCGATGGCTAATATGACCCTAATGGATTTAATCTTTGCTACTGGCGAAAAGGTCTCATCATAATCAACTCCCGGAGTTTGAGAAAAGCCCTTTGCAACCAGTCGCGCCTTATACAAGTGTACATTACCATCCATGTCGGTCTTCTTCTTGAAGATCCATTTGCACCCAACTGTCTTACGACCTGGTACATTGTCAACCAAGTCCCAAACCTGGTTGTCATACATGGACTGTATCTCGCTGTCCATTGCTTCTTTCCATTTAGCAGACTCAGGGCCTGCCATGGCTTCCACATAGCTGTTAGGTTCATCCTGACTTACCAGTGTCTCATCACTGATAAGTGTCTCACCTTCTGTAGTAATATGGAAACCATAGTAATGCTCAGGTGCATTCCTAACCCTTGTGGAATGCCTCAGAGGTACAGACTCGTTAATTGGATCAACAGGAGTTTCCTCCTCAAGTTGATTTCTAGGGTTTGAGGTTCCTTCACCACTTGACTCTTGAATTTCTTCAAGGTCAATTTGCATCCCACTGTTTCCTTGGCTTATGAACTCTCTCGCTCGAAAGACACCCCTCCTTGTTACAAAGACCACATTCTCACTAGGTCTGTAGAAGAGGTAACCAAAGGATTTATGTGGGTAGCCGATGAAAATACATCTCTCACTTCGAGGTTCGAGCTTATCGTGAGTCTCGCGTCTCACGAAAGCTTCGCAACCCCAAATCTTGATGTGGGCTAGATTAGGAACTTTTCTAGTCCACATCTTGTGAGGTGTTTTGGCAACCTTCTTTGTAGGGACCAGATTAAGGATATGGGTGACAGTCTCTAAGGCATATCCCCAGAATGATATTGTAGCGAGGCTCCACTCATCATGGAACGAACCATGTCCAACAAGGTTCGATTACGCCTCTCAGCTACACCATTCAACTGTGGTGTCCTGGGAGGTGTCAAATGTGAGACAACCCCACATTCCCTAAGATAGTCAAGGAACTCTGTACTAAGATACTCACTACCACGATCAGATCGAAGCATCTTAATGTTCCTACCCAATTGATTCTCGACTTCCTGTTTAAACTATTTAAACCTTTCGAAAGTCTCTAACTTATGCTTAATTAAGTAGACATATCCATATCTACTATAATCATCTGTAAAAGTCACATAATAACGATTAGCATCCCTTGTAGCAGTTTTGAAGGGTCCACACACATCCGTGTGTACTAGATCCAACAAACCTTCACCCCTAGCACAAGAACCTGTGAAGGGTGACTTTGTCATTTTTCCAAGTAAGCATGATTCACAACTATCATCTGACTTTAGGTCAAATGACTCCAAGACTCCATCCTTTTGGAGTTGGCCTATGCGTTTCTTGCTTACATGTCTAAGACGACAATGCCATAATGATGCTTTATCCAAGTTATTATCATTAGTAGAATCAATACACAACACATTATTTCCTAAGTTATCTACAACAGACACAACTTCATACACATCATCACAAGGTAATGCTTTAAAATAAAACACACTATTAAAGAAAGCATTTATTCCACCAACTTCATTATCAATGGAAAAGGTAAACCCTTGTTTGTACAAAGCATGAAAGGAAATAATATTTCTTGCCATTTTAGGCGAATAATAACATTTATTCAAATCTAAAGTAAACCCACTACTTAGCAACAAAGTATAAACTCCAATCTTGGTGACAGGTGAAGCTTTCCTATTCCCCATGATCAAGTATATCTTTCCATGCTGCACATTCTCACTTCTTCTTAGTCCCTGCAAATTAGAACAAATATGAATACCACAGCCGGTATCAAGGACCCAAGAGTTAGAATAGGGTGAGTTATTAGATGATATAGTGTAAATACCTGCATGGTTGGGTTTTACTTTCTCATCCTTCAAATCTTGCTGGTACTTTGGGCAGTTCCGCTTCCAGTGCGCCTTTTCATGGCAATAGAAGCATTTATCCTCTTTAGGATTAGAGGAAGGGGTGACGAAACCTTTCTTGGTTCCACTTGGAGCGGAGCCATCAAGGGTCTTACCCTTGGTACCCTTCGAAGGGTTCTTCCTCTTCTTCCCTCTATGTTTCCCGATTGCCAAGACAGGGGCGGAGTTTTGAGTAGGAGTAGGAGTGGTAACAACCGACTTACCTTTAAGACCACTTTCAGCGGTCTTTAGGAGTCCTTGAAGTTTGCTAAGTGTAACTACCTCCTTATTCATGTGGAATTGATCATAACACGAAGGTAAGGAGTGCAAAATGATATCTATTGCAACCTCCTCGGGGAAGTCCACATTCAGCTTCATCAAACGGTCCACATACCTTTGCATTTTCTGCATGTGGCCTATGATGGGTTCACCATCCTTCATTCGGGTTGTTATCATGGAGGAGATGATCTCAGATCGCTCTTGACGAGCACTCTGATGGTAGCGGTCCATCAAATCCTGGTGCATCTCAAAAGGATAGTAGTCCTCATAGGACTTTTGGAGCTCGGCTGTCATAGTGGCCATCATGATGCATGGCACTTTGGTAGCATCTCTTTCATGTGCCTCATATTCAGCCATCTCTTCAGGAGTAGCAGTTGGCTCGGGTACCTTAAGCTCCTTGTCGAGAACATATTCTTTGTTCTCATACCGAGTGACCATCCTGATGTTCCTGATCCAATCTGTAAAGTTGGATCCATCAAAGATGACTCTCCCATAAATGTTCATGAGAGAGAAGGAGCCGGTAGGGTTCGAGCCAGAAGCAACATTGTTGGAAGACATCTGAAAACGAAGAAAAGACAAGTTTAGTTTAGATATAAGATAGTCCTTAATAAAACACCCAAATGTAATATTACGGCTAGGATCCAATCACAATATATTATAACTTAGAAAAGGGATGCCGTAATCCAAGCTATAACATATTTCAAAGGTAGGTGAATGACGATTCACAAATTTCCACCATGAAAAACGAAATATAGATTATTAGGTTTTATTTGGTTTTTAGAAACTCCTAGATTCTTTTTGAGATTCATTGAACTTTTCAATGGCATGTTTCAATCTCGAGTGCGCCCTTCATGTTTTGTGACTAGGATACCGAGGCTCACAAAACAAGGTGTGAAGTAACCATGCAAATTACTTGGTACAATTAATGTTTTTCACTTAATCGATGTGCCGGTTAACCACACGCACTCCACCGACCTATGAAAAGCCTTAAGTCACCCTTTGCCTGCCTTGTTAAGTCCAAGTTAGTGTGCCGGTTAACCACACACGCTCCACTAACGACTTAATCAAAGTGCAAAGTGTAATTTCATGGGTTAGCACCTTATTCACATTTTCCTAAAGTAACTAAGATTGGGGATTTGTAAAAACATTTAGTTACTTTATAATAATCATTATACTTTTAATGAGAATTTTTAAGTCGTTGTCCTACCCGTTCGGCTAACGACCCTCCACCAGTCAAGGAAGCGGTGGGTGAGAGTGGACACCCATTAAGCTGCCATTTTATAGGCAACAAACTTATACCCCCCTTATAGACCGGCTTCGTGAATGAGGCCTACTAACGGTAAAACGACTTGATCTTATTTATATATATATATATATATATATATATATATATATATATATATATATATATATATATATATATATATATATATATATATATATTATTAAACTTATAATATTATAAAGTATAAGGGTTGAATTTTAACTTTTAAAATTCTAGGGATTGGAACTAAAGTTTATTAGATGACTTTACATGTTCCAAAACTTGAGGGCAAGTTTTGTAACTTTACAAAACCTTTCAATTCATAACTTATGAGTTATTAAAATGAAGGCTCTTCATTTTTGTAACTTATGTGTTCTTTTAATGGAATTAATACAAACTGACTTTTGGTTATCCATAACTTGAGGACAAGTTATGGACTCCATTAAAACACATAAAGATCATGAATTAAGCATTTAAACAAGTAATTCCTATGATCTATGAAGAACTCATAAGAACATGAATAGTCATATCAAAATTTCAAGAACATATGAACATATATAATCATGTAATTTTGATATTAGCCATTGTAAATGGATTAGAACAACCATTACACCATCTAAAATAAGTTTTATAACACCAAAACAGTTTAGGGTAATGTTTCTAGTCCATTTCCAGCAGCAAAAGTCGAAAATTTGCACTCTGACTGACCAACTCGTCGAGTACATGAACGGACTCGCCGAGTTGGTTGAATTTAAGCTTGGACTCGTCGAGTCCCCCCATGGACTCGGCGATTCCCCTGTGCAGACAGCATGAATTCGACTTTTTTTCACTATTTTGCATCAAGTATCAAACAAACAAGCCTAGGCTCTGATACCACTGATGGGTTTTGAGCATTCTAACACTCCTAAGTGTACATGCATCCCTAGAAAACCTTGGATCTATGTTTGTGTAAAAGACATGCAAAATACTTTTCCAAGGTTCATAACCCTATCTAGCATACATAGGGAACTTTAAACATAAAAGATGGCTAGAATTACATACCTTGTAGTTGATTTGATTCCTTCAAAAACCTTGAGAGCCTAGCACCCCAAGTGTGATGCCTCAAATGTTTCACAAAATACCAAATGATTTGGAATGACTTTGAGAGAATGTAGAACACTTGAAAAATCGGCCTAGCCCTCTTGTAACTACTTGTGTAGCCGATTTTGGTAGATAACATGTTCTTTATATAGTGTGTTACATTTAGGGTTACACCATGTAAACCCTAATGTAACATGACTCTTCATTTCCATGACCCATGGGTTTAAACCTCCATAGAGCATCCTATGGACCTTAGCCCAACTTGATAACCCATGGAGCCTTTAGCCCACTATACAAGTTATGGATGATTTACATAATCAACCCATATATTTAATTAGTCTACTTTTGATCACTTAATTAATTCCAAATTAATTCTTGATCAATACTAATTAAATAATACTATTAATATATTAGAACTTATAATATATTAATAAACCACAAGTGTTATTTCTCTCATTTAGTCTATCCAAATGCATGATGCCATGCAACCCAAATGGACCATGTCGGGTCGGGTCAAGTACATACCAGATATAGTTATGGACTTAGACACCTTATCCAACATTATCTTGTTCTTATGAGTTGCTTAGATTAATAGAAAAGTTATGTGAAATTGTTGTTTTCAATCCAAATTAATCTAAGAGTTGGTTCTAAAATATGTTTTTGTAACTTGTCCTCAAGTTATATGAAAAGTCACATTTAAGATTCATAAAACTCATAAATATTTCCATAGGTTATGAATAAAGAAAAGTCATATTCTTTTAATAGTTTAAAGTCTTCCATAACTTGTCCTCAAGTTATGGAACTTGAAGAGTTTTTTGAATTAAAACTACTTTAAACACATAAGTTATGGAATTGAATAGTTTGAATAGTTTCAAAACTTGCCCTCAAGTTTTGGAATTTGTAAAGTTTTCCCTTATGAATACTTTAATTCCAAGTTTAGCCCTTAGAATTTTAAAAGTTAAAATTCAACCCTTATACTTTATAGTATTATAAGTTAATAATATATATATGTATAAGAGCAAGTCAGTCTTACCGTTAGTAGGCCTCATTCGCGAAGCAGATCTATAAGGGGGTATAAGGTTACAGCCTATAAAATGGCAGTTTAATGGGTGTCCACTCTCACCCACCGCTTCCTTGACTGGTGGAGGGTCGTTAGCCGAACGGGTAGGACAAGGACTAGAATTCTCCCTTCATTAAAAGTATTAATGATAAATACTAAGTAACTAAACTTTTATAAATTCCCAATCTTAGTTACTTAGGAAAATGTGAATTTAGTGCTAACCCATGAAATTACACTTTTCACTTTGCTTAAGTCGTTAGTGGAGCGCGTGTGGGTAATCGGCACACTAACCTGGATTTAACAAGGTAGGCAAAGGGTAACTTAATGTTTATCATAGTATCGGTGGAGCGCGTGTGGTTAACCGGCACATCGATTGAGGGGTAAATATTAAGGGTACCAAGTATATTTGCATGGTTATTCACACCTTGTTTTGTGATCCTCGACATCCTAGTCACAAAATTTGAGAGGGCACAATCGAGATTGAAACATGCCATTGAACAGTTCAATGAATCTCAAAAGATCTAGGAGTTTCAAATCCAAGTAAAACCTGATTAATTATTTCGTTTTCATGGTGGAAATTGGTGAATCGTCGTTCGCCTACCTTCAAATATTTTATAGCTTGGATTACGGCATCCCTCTTCCAAGTTATAAAAGTATTGTGTTGGGTCCTAGCCTTAATATTTCATATTGGGTGTTATATTAAGGACTTTAGATCAACTATCTTGAATATCTCCCAAAAGATGTCTAGTTCAGAAATCTATGATCTTCCCAAATCTCTTGGAACTTCACTTCCTCCACCTCCTCCAATTATTCTCCCTAACCCACAAGTTCAAGGTCACTCAAGCCCTATTGGCAAGCAAGGTCTATGTGGATCACATCTTGGAGATGAAGTCACATATTGACAAGCCGGGAGAGTTGGGTGTCAAAGTCTTGAGAAAGTTGGATATTCAATCACTTTCTAAGTCACATAGTGAGCTCCTTTGGGACTACTATGAAAGAGACTATGACCTGGCCCTTAATGATCTTATCTATTTTCTTGGTGCTGCTGAATCAGCAATGATTTGGAGGACTAGTAAAGGAAATTTGATTAGAAGATCAACCTCCCAAACCTTAAATGGACATTGACAATGGTAACATTGGATATCCAGAAAAAACTTTCTCTTCCCAATGGAAAGGGATCGGCCATAGTCAACTCGGTTGACCAAATGGTAAAGAGAAAGGCTAAGTCTGCGATAGTCCCATGTACCATTCCCAAAGAGTCCATATGTTTCTCTTGCCAAAGGAAGGGGCATTGATTGCGAAGCTGCCTATTTACCTGAAAGATCATAATGTTGACCAAGTCAAGAAGTTTGACTCTACTTCAGGTCAAGTCCACTATCTAACTCTGTTAAGTTTCTATTCTGAGATTCTTATTACATGATGTGACTGGGTCACATGTTGATGTTTTAAGAATCAAAGAAAAGTGAAGAAACTTAAAGGAAGTATATGATGATTCTGATCGCGAAGATGGATTTCGATCGCATGGTTCGGTGATCAGAATTTTGAGCTGTTACTTAGAAGTTATGATATATTGCTTAGGAATAAATAACAACAACTTGTTTCATTTGCATTTGCATTGTAAGGATAAGTTTTTCCGCAAGTTTAAATAAAAGGAAAAGTTTGATTTTATTTATTTTAAGTATCCTTACAATGGCATTTGTGAAAAAGTGTTGCATATATGATTCCATTGATAGCAACATTGGAAAATGGATTTGATTTTATCATTTGTGGTAGTGTCATAATTTACCAAATAAGGAAAGATTCTCATCACCCAAGTTTCAGTTGGATAGAAACTTGGAATCATGCAAGTTGTATTGTATGATGAATGAGAATTTTCATCTTTGGAAAAACTAAGACTAATTCCTTGTTCACATGTATATGTGAGTCACGTGAAGGACTACGGGATCGAGTACACATTCTTGTGCACTGGTCAAGTCCACCACAAAGTTCGATAAGACTATTCATCATGATTTACAAAAGTTTAGTAAATATGGTTATACTTACAAGTTTAAGTATAATTCTGAAGCATTGGAAAAGTTTCGATGTATGGCAGAACGAATGAGAAGAATCAAATTAGGCAGAAAGATAAAATTTTCTCCAATCTGAAAAGATGGGAGAGTACTTTAGTATCGTGTTTTGTGATCATCTTAATGATTAAAGAACCATATCACAATTGGTCTTCTAAGGACATCTTAGTGCATTCTTATGGCTAAGAAGAGGAGTCATGAATTGTTGAAATGGTTAAATCAAGAAGATGAGTCATACTTCGTTCCAAAACAATTCTGAGAGTCATACTCCAAGATTGTAACTTGAGTGACATATCTTAAAGAAAGGTTTATAACACTTGTCAAATGTAAGAGTAAAAGTGTCCTACTCTTGTACATTTGAAATTGGTAAGTTGTGATGTTTTGGATAAAACAAAGACCAACTAAAGCCAATTGTGTGAAGTGTTTGTCTTGATAAAAAAATCCGCACTATCTCTTGAATATTTGGCAAGATAGTCTTGTATGTCAAGAGGACAGTGGGAGTCTTAAAGATCCTAAAAGAATTTCAAGATCTAATCAAGAATAAAAATCTGTAGTTTGACACTAGCACACGACGTGAGGTTTATAACCTATCGTGTTGACATATTTTTATTTCTGTGCCCATTCCAGTTAAAGTTGGCTTTGCATATGAGTTCTGAGAGTTCTCAATTGGTTGCATAACAACTTGGAAGCAATGACAGGCCCTTGTGCTGCTAGGTGGCAAGAAGTTAAGACTGCTAAAGTTCAATCCATATGAGTTTGGATTTGTCATTAACCGTGTCTTGTGATTATGGTTTTGACAAATTCACATGGATAGGAACACATACACCATAAAATCTAAGTGCTATAAGGTTTCTCTCCGATTCATGAAAATGATGGTGAGGAAACGCTTTTACTAAGTAGATTTTAAGTAGATAGCAATTGTGATATTTGCATTCTCAAAGTCGTTAGTGGAGCATGTGTGGTTAACCGGCACACTAACATGGACTTGTGAGAAATGGAAAAGGTCTAAACAATTGAGACTATGATTATGGCATCCCTTTTCATAGTTCTAAAAATTGTTTAGACACACATGTGAGCTATCTAAGGAAAGGTGTGTGATTTTTATAAAGTCTTATCAAAACATCTCGTATCAGAAATCTGAACTTTGGTAAGGAATTCAATAAAGTATTGATTTCTAGAAGTTCAGTTGATTTATGAGTACATGTCAAAGCTAGTGGGAGCATAAGTGTTATTCTAATAATCATCATGTTAGTGGGAGCATGATAATTATTATTAGTATTGCAAGATAGCAATGCTAATTATAGAAAACAAAAGTTTCAATTCGTGAAGTTTCATGGGTTGAAAAGTTGTTTTGCTATAATTAAGGGAGAGGAAATTATACTTCATTTCAATTCTAAAAGCTTAGATTGAGGTTTTAATCATCTTTAGTCAAGGATATATATATGAATTTTGTGTTGGAATGGCTCAACATAAGGAAATTCTATATATGGGTCGATTATTTGTGTTCTAAAATTCGATTATGATTACGGCATCCCTTTTCATAATCTGAATTATGAGAACTTGGCAAATAGAAATATTATAGCAAAAGGACTGGTCTAGTATCATGTCTTTATGTGAGACATCATGAATCATGTCCCATATGCTTCGGATATAGGATCGATTGCATGTGCAATAATATTCATCCTTTCTAAAATTTTCCAAATGCCTGGGGCATTAAGAAGGGAAAAGGTCTAGAATTGGATATGACTAAAATGAATAAGCAATTGTCGAGGACAATCTAAGGTTTACCAAAGATTGGTTGCTCAGGGACAGTTGGAAGTATAGTGTTAATTTTGGAAGGACCATATTGACATATTCTGAAGAGTGGCAACTCTTGTTCAGAAGTGATAGTCAAAAATAGGAATATGGAAATGTTTCCATAGGTGGAAGTTATTCAATTTGTGTAAGATTAGAAAAACTTAATGCAAGAAGGATGTTTCCATGGAGTTGATCTCCACTGGAATACTCTATAATGTATGTTGACAAGTCTTTGTGACTTTGTGCATAATCATTACAAGAGGATCAGTGCATATAAGTTTAAAATCTAACAAGATTTTAGTAAATGGCAGGAATTTGGAATTCTTGCATTTGCGGTAAGGATTTGGGACTGTGAAATGAGAATCATTGGTATTATGTTCAATCGGTCTGTTTCACAAAGTAAGGATCATAGACAAACATAGTGTGCATACTTGGTGTATGGCATGACTAGTGTTTAGAAAAACATAGTGTACATGCTTGGAGCATGGGACAACTATTGTTTTTAATTCAAGTATAAAGTTGATAGTTTGAAACAGTATGCAATGAATAATGTGTGATCAATATGGTGATAAATAAAAGGTGTTCTATTTATATTCATAAGTTCTGAGACCATATTGGATTCGATTATTCTTGTGTTTCACTTTGCATGTTTTGACTTCCAGAATAACTAGGTCGTTCTTCCTGAATGACTAAGTTATTCAAACCATCCACAGTCGGTCATATGTTGGAAGTAGATATGAATCAAGACTGTCATGAAGCTGGTTTGTTGATGTACAAGGTAGTGGACATAGCAAGAGTTGCTGCAACATTCATGAGTGCTCATAAGTTCTGAGTATTGGATTAAACCACGCTCATTTGACTCACTTCATGGATTTTATCACGAGTGATCATGAGACGATAATATCTTATATTCTTCAAACCTGGATATATGAGTTGTTGCCTATGAGTTGGTTATACATTGATTGTACGAAAACGCATTAGTAACTCGATGTTATAAAACGTGCCTTTGTGTATGATTCAACAAGTAGTAGAACAAGCATATGAGTTGAAGTTTATCCATTCCTTTTACCCTTGAAGGGATAAAAGTGATATCTGTGGGCCCCTAGATGATTTAGTGATGACACCCAGAAATGCTTGGCCAAGCCTGGACTGATTTGATTTGTTCAATTAGTCAGTCGTCATAAATCGGAAATCGGGAAACAACAAATGGACAGAGAGAATGATTATAATCCATGTCTCAGTCCATATGATATCTAGAATGGAGGAATATATGATCCCTTATCTAATGAACGTGTCATTGATTTGTTCAGAGTTCGACGGCAGCGGCTTTCAAGAGCTACGATTTTCAGTCAGGTTTTGAAGTTATACGCAATAATAGTTTTAGACTTATCCAAGTGGGAGACTGTTGGATTAGTGTCTAAGTCCATAACTATATTTGGTATGTAATTGACCCGATTGGCATGGTCCATTTGGGTTGCATGGCATCATGCATTTGGATAGACTAAAATGAGAGAAATAACACTTAAGGTTTATTAATATATTATAAGTTCTAATATATTAGTAAGATTATTTAATTAGTATTGATCAAGAAATAATTTGGAATTAATTAAGTGATCAAAAGGAGACTAATTAAATATATGGTTGATTGTGTAAATCATCCATACTTTTATAGTGGGCTAATGCTCCATGGATTATCAAGTTGGGCTAAAACCCATAGCATGCTCCATGGATGCTCCATGGTGTTTTTGTACCCATGGATCATGGAAATGAAAGGCCATGACAATTAGGGTTTACATGGTGTAACCCTAATTGTGACACAATATATAAGCATCTTATTCTTCCCAAAAATCGGCCACTATGTGTGTATGGTGAGGGCTAGCCGATTTCATGAAGTGTTCATTTCTCTCTAAGTTATTCCAAGTGCATTTGATGTTGTGTGAACCATTTTAGGTGTCACACTTGAGGCACTAGACTCTTAAGCTCCATGGAATCAAGCTACACCAAAAGGTATGTTATCTAACTTGTATTATTCCACATGAATCAATGTTTTGTATGCTAGTTAGGATAATACCTTGGAATATTCATATTTGCATGTATAATAGAGAAAACATAGATCCAAGGTATTTAGGGTTGCATGTACACTTAGGAGTGTTAGAATGCTCAAAACCCAACAAGATGTTCAAAGGAATGTACTTTGAATGTGAGACTTCGTTTCCATGGAATTGATCTCCATTGGAATACTTTGTAATGTTTGTTGCCAAGTCTTTGTGACTTTGTGCATAGGCACTACAAGAGGACCAATACATATGTGTTTAAAATCTAACAGATTTCAGTAAATGGCAAAGAATCTTGTATTCTTACATTTGCGGTAAGGATTTGGGATTGTGAAATGAGAATCATTGGAATTATGTTCAATGGATCTATTCCACAAAGTAAGGATCATAGACAAACATAGTGTGCATACTTGGAGTATGGCATAGCTATTGTTTAGACAAACATAATGTGCATGCTTGGAGCATGGCATGACTATTTTTTAATTCAAGTATTAAGTTGACTATTTGAAACATTATGCACTGAATAATGTGCAATCAATACTGTGATAAATAAAAGGTGTTTTATTTATATTCACAAATTCTGAGACCATATATGGAAAATATCTTGAAAGGGATCAAAATACAAAATTCCTTTGGAGGAATCTGTTGGATTAGTGTCTAAGTCCATAACTATAATTGGTATGTACTTGACCCGATTTGGCATGGTCCATTTGGGTTGCATGGCATCGGAAAAATTTGGATAGACTTTTGTGAGAAAAGGATATTTATGATTTATTAATATATTATAAGTTCTAATATATTAATATGAAATCATATTATTTAATTAGTATTGATCAATAATTAATTTGGAATTAATTATGTGATCAAAAGAGACTAACTAAATATATGGGGATTGATTATGTAAATCAATCATTCTTATATATGTGGGCTTATGATCCATAGTTCTTCATGTTGGGCTAAACCCATGGGGTAACCCATGGATACTCCATGGAGGTTAAAACCCATGGATCATGAGGAATATGGAAAGTCATGAGTTACATGGTGTAACCCTAATAGCCACAATATATAAAAACCCATAGCTCAAGAAATCGGCCATAAGGATTCACATGAGAGGGCTAGCCGATTTTGAGCATAAGAACTTTTCTCTCAAGTTATTCCAAGTTGTTGGTGGTGTTGTGTGAACCATTTGAGGTGTCACATTTGGGGCACTAGGCTCTTAAGCTCCATGGAATCAACCTACAACAAAGAGGTATGTCATTATACTAGATTCTTGTATTGTATATACTTTATATTATGCTAGTTAGGATGAAACCTTGGAATATTGAATATTTGCATGTATAATAGAGAAAAAATAGATCCAAGGTTTATAGGTTTGTATGTGCACCATAGGATGTTTTAGTATACTAAAACCCATCAGAATATTGGTATTGTCATAGGGCACTAAGGTTTGAGCCAACCTCAAAAGGACCTAGCTCATAGGCTTGAACTAGCTGAAATGATTTATATTCGATTTGCTTGGAAAATGAATCCATCATTTATGCCATATTATGCATAAGATCTGGTATATGATCATGTGTAACATCCTGTTCCGGATCGTCCGTGACTTAGGGTTCGTGGGCTACAACCCGGGCATGAGATATGAGGTTCATTGGAAACGGACTTATAACGAGGAATCTATGACAGTTTGAATTTTTGGCAAGATAAGTCCCGTATTTGAGAAAAGTGGCAACTGAGTACGTTGGGCGTACGTGTGTGTACGCTTAGTGTACTCATGTACGTGAATTTAAAGTGGAGTCACCTAGTACGCTGGGTGTACCAGAGGGTACGTTAGGCGTACTAGGCACAGAATGAAACCCTAAATGAGGGGGTGTCCCTATATAAAGAATAAGATAGCCTCATTCCTGGCCACCATCCTCAGACAATAAACCCTCTCAAACCCTAAATACTCGTCCATGGAGCTTGTGTGACCATTGTGAGATTATAAGTGTTCTTGTGGGATTTTTGGAGTGAAGAAGAACCATGGAAGAGAATAGAGTCAGAGTCCAGGCTTTGGATCTGAGCTTTTCTGTGGTTGGGGCATCATTTGAAGGTATAAAGCTCAAAGCTTTCCCATCCTTTTGGTCCCAAAGCTTGAAGCTTTATGATTTGTTGCACTCCAAAGCCTAATATCTGTCCTTTTAAGTGTTTCTAGTGGAGAGGATCCATAAAAATGAGGTCTTGGACGTGAGAATCAAGCCATACATGAGATATGAGCATTTTGAGATAAGAGAGTGAGAGTTTTGTGTGTTTGTAACCTTATCAACCATGTAAAGGCTTAAAGTCACTGACTTTATGGAGTAAGAGCTATCAGGGAGTCCAGATCTGTGATATGAGCCAAGGTCTTAACTGATTAAGACCAAATGAGTAGGAACAGTGAAACTGGGACGTACGCTAGGCGTAATCCCAGTACGCGCCGCGTAGGGGTCGAGCATCCCCAATGCCTTCATGGCAGCAGAGTACGCCCAACGTAGAGAGCTGGTACGCGCAGCGTACGCTCTGTCGTTGACTTTTGGTTGACTTTTAGGGTTTGGTCAATTTGTGGACTATTAAGGCCAATGAGGGGTAAAATGGTCTTTTACCCTTCTAGGAGCTTGTGGAAGGGTTAGTTTAGCTTTTTGAGAGCCCCTATTAATTAGGGATAATTATCGTATGTGTTAGGCGGAGGCTAGACTGGTGATTTGAGTTCGAGGTTATCCGATTTCTTACAAGGTCAGTCTTCTCATTATACTTACCTAGAGTGGTAATCTTTGTGTGACCGGAGGGTCTTATGTGCTTATTTGAGTTATCTGATATTTTGCATTTTGTCTGTGTGATATATATGCTATATTCTGTGTTTTACTGAGACAAGACCAGAGGGTCCAACCCGAGTTGTGGGACCGGAGGGTTTCCACTGAGACAGAATCGGAGGGTCCATACCGAGTTGTGAGATCGGAGGGTCTTCACCAAGATACCGGACTCGGGGGTCTACCCGAGTTGTGGGACTGGAGGGTCCCACTGAGACACATTGACCGGAGGGTCTTATTGAGCTATAGCCATGAGAGGCTAATGAGACATGTGTGGTATTTTGAGTAACTCACTAAGCTTCGTCCTTACCGTGTTATGTGATATGTGTTTCAGGTTCTTCTCAGGATCACGGGAAGGTGCCGACTTGATTGTACACACCAGAGAAAGAGTTATGTTTTGAGGATCCTAGATTATTAATCAAACAATTATGAACTTGCGTTCTGTAAATTAAATAAAAGGGATTTTTGTGAAATGTGTTATGAGAATTATGTGAATATGACGATATTCAGGAGGTAGATGGCTAGCATCATGGGGAGTTCTTCAGCAGCTGATGGAAGAGAAGTGTGAGAACCTAGGAAGAGCCTAGGGAGTGGCTTTAGTCAGCTGAGTACGCCGACATAGGAGAGTATTCATTGGAGAGGGACCATGTGTAACGGGATTAGTGATCGAGAAGGTTGAGCGGCTACTTAGGAAATCTAGGACGATCCATGTGGAAAGTATGGGTAGATGTGGCAGGTAGTATGGGCCCGTACCACTGAAATCAGAGGACCCATACTCGAAGCGGGGAGAATCCCATAGGTTCTAAATAGCAGATTGAGAGGTGATAACATGGTTTGAGTACCATGATTCGTAGCAGATTGAGAGGTGATAACATGGTTCGAGAACCATGATTCGTGGCAGATTGAGAGGTGATAACATGGTTCGAGTACCATGATTCGTGGTGGTTAGTGCTTTGAAGTTTACCAGTTATCCCTTTATGATTGATTAGATTAAGAATAGATATGATGGAGTATGGGGCCAGAGGGCCATGTCGAACGCGTTTCAATGGAGCATACCTTGAGAGGGAAATCGAGTTTGTTCCGATAGATTTTATTGGTGAGATGCCAGTTGGAGTCATAAGAATCAGGGATGAGTAGAGATGATGCTTATTGGAGGATCGCAATCTTATTTGAGCAATCGGCCGATAGATGAGGCGTCACCTTCTGTGACAAGAGATGCGTTGTCCCCGTTTCCTGGGAGAAGCAAAAGAGATAACGAGCTTCCGGTTCCAGAGTTTGGAGGTAATTCCGTGGGGTATCATATAGTTGCGATGTTTTCACCAGAGTAATTGTGATATGTTGCTGCAAGGTATTTCTTATACCATGAAAGAGTCATTGGTGGGGACTGAGATGGATGAGGACAATGAGATGCCTTGGTGGAGTAAGGCATTCTTTTAGCAGGAGATTCAGGTAATCAAGAGGAGTATACTGGGGCGGCGGCCCACGTTTCCTACGTTGTGTATCGACTCTGAGAGTGAGGTCTCTTATTCCTATGATGATCCACGCGACAGAATGTTGGTTGAGGGATCGGAGACACAGTGTGTGATAGTGTATTACTTCCAGATTGAGAGTCATGACTAGTTCAGGACAGTTGGGATACCCGGCGGTGTGACGGTATGAGATTTCGGGATGACTAGAGGCAATCGCGTTGGGAGGGTTCAAGGGATTTCATCTGAGATTTTAGATATTTGGGGTTGCTTGGTCGCTATCCAGAACATCATCGAGTGTTACGTTGTACGATTCCAAGAGTCAAGAGTGATGTATCTGGTGAAACAGCCTTGCAGTAGACTGTTGGTATGCCGATTGGTGATGGTTCGAACCCTAAGTGGGGGAGAGATGGGTATTCCATTAAGAGGATCAGCGATCTGTGCAAGGGCAGTTAGAGCACTGGTTGTGGAGATTTGCGGTGCGGACACACGAAGACTTGGGTTATTGGTGGACGAGGCAAGGTGCAGAGCAGGATGATGCATGTTATACATGTTCAGGATAGGATGAGTGTATCCACAACGAGTAGCCATTAGTCAGAGACTTTATTGTGGTTCGGAACTCTTCGAGTTTTTAGTGGTTGAGTTCGAGGCGGTTGGCTCGTTGAGGACCAGTTTCGACTGCTGAGACTTTCAGGTTCGATGTATGGATTGTTATGAGAATTATGTGAAAATAAAATGAAAATTTACGGTGTTACAAGATGTTATGAGTATATCATAATATACCAATTGAATACATGGTTAAGTCACCGGATGACTATAGGAACATTCTATATGTACTTTGGAAGAACTAAGAGAATGTATATGAGACAATTAGTTTAGAATAAAATATTCATGTAAAGAGCTACATAAGATTCTGATTCCTAAGCAGATAGAGATAATTATGAATTATAATTGGATTATGACTTTATTGTGGGATGAAGAGTAAGTTTTGTTGGAATGAGGTCCAACCAAAACAAAATGACACAATATACTACAAAATAAGAATACACTACATTAGAAGTTGAAATCTAATATGACTGGACGAATGAGTTCATTGAAAAGCTATGTTGATCTCTGCCATTCAATGATCACAAAGAAATCTTTGTGACTTCGAGAGTATACTTAATCGAGCTAAGAGACTCTATATCACGAAAGAACACCAATCATATACTCCAATATATTTAACTATAACTAGAGTAAAGTAAAATATGTAGATAATAGTATTCACAAAATTCACACAAATTAAGTTTAGTCGAACCCATTAATAAAGTCCTTCTGAGATAAGTATGAATGGTCACATTTCAGCTATAAGACTTTATTATTCTAGAAATGGGAATTTGATTTGGATTTAGTATTTGGATATTGGATCATTATGACAACAACTATTATATAATGTTTTAATATAATAGGATATGATCATAACATCAATACTTGTTGTGTTCTATATTAACATGTTTAATCCATGAATAATCTTATTATTCAAAAAGTTCATATTCGGTTATAATTGTGGGAGAAATTCTGAAGTAAGACTAATATGAATTAGATTTCTTGACTTTTACTGGATGAAGGTCGGCAATGGGTTGTAACCAAGTTTCATAGGTACTTGTCAGAGGACTAGTATTGAACTTACCCGCACCAAGATCATCTCATGGATAGCTATCATGAATGATACATGATTAAAAGGTACTATCTTTGTATCTTAAACACCTAAGATACATAGTGGGACTTAAGTGTAGAGAGTACCATGCTTAGATATGATCAAAGGCTAGTCCTTAACCGGACAGTTATAAAAGTCATTTCCAGGTATGGTGTGAACTATGCAAGAGACTTATGTAGTGAAGATGGGGTTTTTTCCTCTTATGTGTTGATAGTTAGACATCTAAGGCACCTTACCAAAAGTGAACACCATATGAGATTGATTATGATCCGTATCTTATGTTTAACATGATGTCTGTGACAAAGGGATAAGTGATAAACTTACCTTATACACCAATTGTAGCTTGGAGCTTTTTGGGGATTGGGCGTTGATAGAATGGCACAAAGTCGTATGTTGATGGGGGCAGTGAAATGTTGTTAGGCGTTCACCATTGTCTATATCATTCTAGTATGAATCTTGCGCAAGTGGGAGATTGAAAGATCTTGTATGCTCAAGAATCATATTAAAGTGATATTGCTAATTAACATATGATACTAAAGGGTCACACTAACAACAACTTGATATAATTGATTATCTATTCGAAATTGGTTTTAATAAATATTCAATAAACTCTTATAATTAAAATTGGAAAATATTTTATTTCTAGGAAATAATATTTTTAATTAGCAAGTAACATTATATATAATTCATATGGTATGAATAAATAATTCATGCACATCATTTTGGACTAGATAAATTCTTTTGTCTTTTACCAAAAAGTTAAAGTTTATATTTTATAAAGTTGGTTTATAAAATTGAGACTTTCTCTTCCTTTTTATGAGGTATGGCCGAAATATGCTTGAAGGACAAGAACATGGTGTTTTGACTTATTTAATCAAAAGTAATATGAAGCATGGGGAACCATCTAGCTTGTGGGTGCATGGGTGCTTAATGGTTAAAGAACCATGAGTATTGTGTATGTTATATACATGAGAGTGAGGCTTTCATTCATCTGTCTTAATCCTCACTAAAACAGTAACATACATATGTGCATGAGTTCTCTCTCTATTTTTTCATTCTTTTGAAGTTTACTTGTTATTATATTTTGTTGAAGTTGATCATACTTTGGTTATGATTAAGAGTTAAGAGTTTTAGATTGGCATCTACATCAAGTTGCCTTCTTGTTGGTGTCTATAAAGTTCATCATTATTCATCAACTTCAAGCCTCCCAAGAGGATCCAAAGAACTACAAAGGTTGTAATTTCTCCATCTTCTTCTTTGGTTGGTCTTGTTTTTCTTTCCAAACTTTGCAAGATGATCCTTGGTGGGTTTAACGTGTTTATGTTATTTAAAATGATCAAGTCTTCCATTGCTAAATATTATGTTTTTGAAACTAGTTTTTGAATACAAACCCAACACCAGATGGATCCATATATCCCTATCAATCTAGATTAGTTGCTAAAGGCTACATGCAACAAAAAAGGATCGATTATTTTTGATACCTATGCCCCATTTGCTAGGATTAGTTCTATTAGAACTCTCGTAGAAATATCAGCGAAAGGATTGTACATTCATCAAATGTATGTTAATACAACCTTTCTGGATGGTTATCTCAAGGAGGAGATTTACTTGGAGCGACCTGAAGGTTTTATGATACCTAGACATGAAAATAAAGTGTGTGGACTCATTAAATCCTTGTACGGATTGAACAAAGCTCCCAAACAGTGGCATGAGAGATTTGACACCACTGTGACTACTTTCGGTTTTCAGCATAATAGTGATGACAGGTGTCTTTATTCCAAATGCACTTTTGAATATATAATTGTTATATCTTTATGTTGATGATATGCTGATCATTGGAACTCACCTATAAGGTATTCTTGAGAGAATAAATACCTATCCTTGAACTTCAATATGAAAGATCTTGGAGAATTTGATACAATTCTTGGTATCAAGGTGAAAAGGACACACTGTCAAATTTCTCTGAGTCAATCTCATTAAATAGAGAAAATTCTGGTAAAGTTTCAACATTTGAATATTAAGGAATTCAAAACTACTTTTGATTTAATCCTGAAACTAAATGTGAATTCAGGCCAATTAGTGGCTCAACTATAATATGCAAGTGAAATTGGAAGCATGATGTATGCAACACATTACACTCGACCTGACATTGCATTCACTGTAAGAAAACTGAGTCAGTATATTGTAAATCCAGGGACGGAGCACTGGAAGCCAGTAGGTAGAGTAGTGGGATACTTAAAAAGGACAAGTACTTTTGAGTTGATGTATTCGTCATTTAATGGAATACTAGAAGGTTATTCTGATGTTAGCTGGATAGATCACACTAGTGATTCAAAATCCACAAGTGGTTGGATTTATACTCTAGCTGGCAGTGTTATTTCTTCGGTGATCAAGAAACAGACATGCATAACTCATTCAATTATGGAAGCAGATCTAATTGCCTTAGCAGCAGCATGCAAAGAGGCAGAGTGGATTTGAGATCTACTTATGGATATATGTCTGTAGGATATTCCAATGCCTTCTATACCCATGTACTGTTACAGAGAGGTCACACTATAGAAAGTATATCATATGGTGGATAATGGGAAGTCGAGACATGTAGGTCTGAGACACAATTTTGTGAGACAGCTAGATAAAAGTGGTACCATCCAGGTTGTCTACGTCAAGGCAAGTAGGAACTTGGCATATCCATTTACCAAACCTCTGATGAGAGATTTGGTTACATCTACCACGAGAGTCATGGGTCTTAAACCACAATTGAATCGCTTAGTGATGGAAACCCAACTTGACATTAGTGCTCCTAATTATCAAGTTTATATGGTAACAATGAAGTCACTAACGATAAAAGTTACTATCATTCATGATAGATCCATGTGACGTAGGATAGTACGTCGTTGCAGAGAACAAGGTTGAGTTACGACTCTTAACAAAGTTTTGGAGATATCTAAGCAACGAATATACTGTAAAACTTTACATATCTGATCTAGAGGTGGTGCCGCCTCAAATGAATATTAGTGGTTTATCTTCTAAAGGGTCATGAAAAGTATTTATAGTGCATGGCCATATTAGCGCTCGGGGAGAACGCAAATACGACATGTTATGTGTGGGGGTAAACCAGAGAGGTGGCAAGGTTCACGGTTTAAACCTATAAGGATACCATTAAATTGGTTTCTTCTTGTTTATTCTCATTAAACTAGGGTTTAATCTCAGTGACACCCAAGTGACATCATGTGTCTAAGTGAAAGGAAACTTTCCAACATGGTGGGGGATTTTTGGAAATTGTAGAGGAAATATTGCAAATTGGAAAGTTTCTTGTATACCACATTGGTGGGGGGAAGAAACACTTAGTGGGTGTATAAGGTTTTTCCCTTGATAGGCCTTCTAAGGCTTTAGTGGATCAAATGAATGGGTCAAGCCCACACACGCACGCCTAGCCTAGCCTAGCACTAGCCGACGTCGTGAGTGTGCGACATGGCGTAATTTAGGTGCACTTGGCACTTCGCACGACGCATCAGTCACTAGGAGCTGAGGAGCATTTATTTTTGACGAGTTCGGATCATGTCGATTTGACCAATCCGGTCAAACGGTTGACTTCATGGATAAAGTGATAGAATGTTCTAGAAGGCTCAGATAACGACTTGCTTGGAGAGCAAGTCATTGCCCTAGGGTTTCTATGGGCCGGCCTATAAGGGACCTTTTCTTCCTTCTAGGGTTTCGACACCTATAAATACAGCAACCTAGGACCCATATTCCACACACGAAAATTCAAGGATCTCTCAGTATTCTTAGCGATTTCTTCCCGGTTTCTTTGCCTTTATCGTTTTCCATTGATGTTGGAAACTTGGTAAATCTGCATTAAATTCTGGCGTTTTACTCTGTTGCTAACAACCGATAGAAACAAAGTAAAAACCTTTAAGGACAGGAGTGTGATCTGAACAGTTATTCCACATTCAAGATCAGTCGTCAACAGGTCGGTTTTACATTACTATCTTGCGTTTACTTTCATCCAATAATAAGACACTCTCCTTCTACCTTTCATATAATCGGATCTAATCGAGAAGCAATGATCTTGTTTCTGTACTAAACTTGGTAACCATATTAATAATAATTGGATTTATTATTTGCAACTAATCGACATATAATTCTCAATATTATTTGTCAGATTCCTTGCGTGTCTGTTGGTTCTTATTTACAACAATGATGTTATATATATATATATATATATATATATATATATATATATATATATATATAGGGGACGGTTCACTTGAGATTAAAAAAAAATAGAGTACTTGAGACTCAACCTCAGTCACATACTTCTCATTTGCCGCTCTAACGCTCCAGCGTACTGTCAGCAGCGGGGTATGTCTAATCATAAATGATTATATGGCAGAGAGGTATAATCATATATAATTATATATGTTTATACATATATGTCTAATCATAAATGATTATACATATTTGTATGTTTACAGATTGAGTAATCATATATGATTATGACAGTTGGTAGCAGAACAAGTGGTGGTTGCAGAGATGGTGGTGGTATAAGTGACGGAGGTGACAGTAGTGGGGTCGGCTGGTGTCAAAGGTGGTTGTAGCGGTGGTGGTGATGGTGGTTGTGGTATTGGGGATGGTGGTAGAGGAGAAAGGAACGGACAATGTTGTATAATCATTTATGATTATAGAAGGCATGTCGCACCGGTACGCCAGAGGATTAGAGCAACATATTTGAAATATGTGGTTGATGTTAAATCTCAAGATCTCTATTTTATTTTTAGTATCAACAGAACGTACCAATATATATATATATATATATATATATATATATATATATATATATATATATATATATATATATATATATATATATATATATATATATATATAGTGACATCCCCTAATTTCTCAGCCAGAAAAAAACCGATTTAATTTATGCTTTTAAAATAAAATCAGAGTAATCCTTTTAAAAGATGTTGCGGAATTTGTCCCCAAAACAAAACATGATAAAAGTTTATCAAAACCTTTCTTTAAGAAATATATATTTTCATTTTATATCAAAACCTCGGGATGTCATGTTCCGATACAGATCAAAATCATAAACAAGACATTATAAGCCTTACAACAGTTATTTACAACTATTGGCCTATAATCCAAAAATCTCTCATCATCATCCGACTATGCTCGGGGTCCACTACCTGTAACATAAAAAGTTGAGTGGGTCAGGCTTGGGAGCCTGGTGAGCATATAGGGTTTTCAACCCACAATAATAATAAATCTATTAAGTTCATCATTCAGCAATAAACCTGATTACCCATTCCCGTTATCCTCACTTTACGTCCCTAAACACCTATCACAAGGGACCTAGCCTAAGGAATATCATCGGGATGGACACTATTGCTAAAGAGACTCCTCAGCCATACATGTCCTAAAGGCAACCATGAGGGGGATGGAGTACACCAATGAACATATAGTTCACCAACACCTACAAGTTGCTAGAAAAGTCTAGAAAAGTCTGTGGGAATATCATCGGGGTGTTCCACTGGACTGTCTAGAAAAGTCTGTGGGCGTCATCTAAACTCCGCTAGACGACTACAACAACAAAAACATCGAGGCCTCTCATCATTTTAACACACATCGACTATTTCGTCTACCCATGTTTTACTCAACATATTTGTAGATAAAATACATATACAGTTTAAAACTTGTATAAAACATCTATTCAACAGTCACCTCAATTAAACAATTAATTTAATTACACATAGCACGTATTTTATAGAAAATACTTCATATCTAGCTGTAAGATGAAAGTGACTACACACTCACATGATTTAATGATAATCGGGCAGCACTTTGTTTCCTAAAACGATCGTTTCTAATAAAACCGGGAGTTTTATTGAGAAACCGGGCTCTACGGGGGTTGGGCTTCAAAACCGAAAAGATAAATTTTTCCGGGTCTTCGGAACGTATTTTGGGTGTTTGGTATAATACCGGGGCTTTGGGGGAAGTTGGAATGGAAGAAATTTGGGTTTAGGGGTGTAAAATGTCACGTTTCCAAAATATACCCGGGAGGTCTCGCACCATTCTATTTATAGGGGCGAGGCTTCTGATCCGAGGGCTGAGAAGCGAACATGTGTCAGCAGATGTGAGGGGCAGGTGGCACGCACGTGCGAGGCTCCAGGTGTTGGCTTCTGATTGGACCGAGGTCTAGGGTCCGAGGGGTGGAAGGTGGCGCGCCTGCGAAGCTCGGACACGTCAGGAGGGCACGCGTCGGACGGAGGCGAGGCGGCTTCGGATGCGAGGAGTCACCGGACACGCGTCCTGCTTCGGTTGGCCCTCCCTTTGGTTGAATCACAATCCGACACGGGGCATGCATGCGGGAATCCGGGTGACGTGGCCGAAGTTTGTCCATGCGAAATTCCTCGGATTTCGTGTTTTTCTTGATTTTTTAGCCAAAACTTCTAAAATCCATAACTTTCGCATACGGGATCCGTTTTTGACGTTATTTATATGCACGCGTAGGTAAAATTACGCTCTACAACTTTCGTTTAGACTTCGTCGGCTAAATTTGACTTGAATTTTTATATTATTATTTTTAACAGACCGGGATAGGAAATCCGTTAAAAATTCTTAACTTCTTCATCCGACGTCCGTTTTCGTCTGTCTTTTTACCGTTGTACTACTATTTACGAGACCTTCGATTCTCGTTTAGGTTGTATCGGCTAAAAATCACTCGATCTAAAATTCGAGTTTTTAGCTGTCTACTGCTAAGCTGAAACTTAGAAAAATCATAACTTCCTTATACGAAGTCAGATTTGGGCGTTCTTTTTATACATACTCTCAGTTTAACGAACACTATGACTTTCATTTAGATCACTAAGGCTAAAAAGTAGTTTATCAAAAACTCACTTTTTACGTCATTCGGCACCGTGTCGGTTTTGTCGCGGAACTTCGACAGGTCATAACTTCTTCCGTATAACTCGGATTTCGGTATTCTTTATATATCCGTGATCCTTGTCACGACCACTACAACTTTCTTAATAAATATCGGCTTTATCTAATATTTATTTTCGACGCTCATTTTTATTCTTAATTAATTAAATCCTAATAATTAAGCATAAAACACATAATTCACTTAATAATCACATAATTCCTCTTTATTTCTTCAAAGTGAGTTACAAAGGTCAACCTAGACTATTATGTCAATATTAATGCCTAGCCTAGAAACACGGGCGTTACAATTCTCTCCCCCTTAGGATGATTCCGTCTCCGGAATCACACATCAGCAAACAAATGCGGGTAGCGACTCATCATGTCACTCTCCGTTTCTAAGGTGAGATTTGGCCCATTCGTATGTTTCCAACGCACAAGCACTAAATCAACCATTTTGCGTCGCAACTTCTTAGTCTTACGGTCAACGATTGCCTCTGGTTCTTCAATTAACCTCTTGTTTTCATCCAACCTTAATTCAGAAATTGGAATTATGTCGGGCACATCTCCCGTGAACTTTCTCAAATAACACACATGAAAGGTATTATGAATACCCTCTAGTTCTTCTGGTAATTCTAGCTTGTAAGTTTGATTCCCGATCCTCTGAAGAACTTTAAACGGTCCAATAAACCTTGGACTCAACTTTCCCCTCTTACCAAATCTTATAAGTCCCTTCCACGGCGAGACTTTAAGTAAAACCGAATCTCCAACTTCGAATGATATCAGTTGTCTTTTCTTGTCAGCATAGCTCTTTTGACGATCTTGAGCAGCTAACATCCTTTCCCTAATCACTTTCAACTTTTAAGCAGTCTGATGGACTATTTCAGGTCCCCATAAACTGCTTTTCCCCAGCTTCCAACCAACATGACGGCGTTCGACACTTTTCTCCATACAAAGCTTGGTAAGGTGCCATCTTAATGCTTGAGTGGAAACTATTATTATAGGAAAATTCTACCAGAGGTAAATGTTCATCCCAGTTACCTTGGAATTCCAGGGTACATGCTCTCAGCATATCCTCCAACGTTTGAATTGTTCGTTCGCTCTGACCATCGGTTTGCGGATGGTAAATTGTACTCAAACATAACTTGGTACCCAATTCCTCTTGTAGACTCCTCCAAAACCTTGAGGTAAACCGGCTGTCACGATCTGATACAATCGATAACGGAACGCCGTGAAGCCTCACAATTTCCTTCACGTAAGAATTCGCAAGCTTATCCATAGACCATTTCTCATTGGCTGCTATGAAATGCGCACTCTTAGTGAAGCGATCAACGACCACCCAAATCATGTCATGACCGTTCTTTGTTCTGGTCAGTTTAGTCATAAAATCCATGGTGATGTCTTCCCATTTACCCATAGGTACAGGTAAAGGTTCTAAACTCCCATACGGTTTCTGATGTTGTGCCTTAACCCTAGCACACGTTACACACTCGGCCACATACTTAGCAACATCGAGCTTCATCGTCGGCCACCAGTAGTAGGGTTTTAGATCCCTATACATTTTTATGCTGCCGGGATGAATCGAGTACATGGTCTTGTGAGCTTCTTCCATCAGAAGATTTCTTACTCCTCCCGTTTTAGGTACCCAAATCCTATCTTGGAATACCTTCAGTCCTTGACCGTTTGTATCAAACACCAACGTTTTTCCCAAACGTTCTTCCTTTCGGTCATTTTTCTCTAAAGCTTCCTCTTGAGATTTCTTTATACTTTCCACAATTGTCGAGACAACTTCAATTCTCAACGCTCTTGGCCTTTTCTTTTCAAGGTTTACCTTCCGACTGAGAGCATCAACAACAACATTTGCTTTACCAGGGTGATAAAGTATCTCACAGTCGTAGTCCTTGACTAACTCTAGTCAGCGTCGTTGTCTCATGTTCAATTCCTTCTGATTAAAGAGATATTGAAGACTCTTATGATCAGTGAAAAGTTTGCACTTTGTGCCATAAAGATAATGCCTCCATATCTTTAGGGCGAATACTACCGCTGCCAACTCCAGATCATGAGTGGGGTAGTTCTTTTCATGCTCTTTTAATTGCCTTGATGCATATGCTATCACTTTATCCCTTTGGGTCAGAACACAACCTAACCCAACTCCAGATGCATCGCTATAAACTGCGAAGTCATCAACTCCTTCAGACAAAGAAAGAATTGGTGCTTCACACAATTTCTTCTTTAACTTTTCAAAAGCTTCCTTATGCTTCTCATTCCAAGTATAAGTAGCTCCTTTGTGGGTCAAAGCTGTTAATGGAGTCGCGATCGAAGAAAAGCCTTGGATAAATCTTCGATAATATCCAGCTAATCCTAAAAAGCTTCGAATCTCCTTAGGACTTTTTGGTTGTTCCCATTTCATCACAGCTTCAATCTTTGCTGGGTCAACCATTATCCCTTCTTGGTTAACCACATGGCCCAAAAATTGGACTTCTTGAATCCAAAATTCACATTTGGAGAACTTTGCATACAGTTTCTCCTTCTTTAATACCTCTAACACTTCTCGCAAGTGTCTGCCATGTTCCTCCTGGCTTTTCGAGTAAATCAGAATGTCATCTATGAACACTATCACGGATTTATCTAGGAACGGTTTACAAACCCTATTCATTAAATCCATGAAAGCCGCTGGAGAATTGGTTAGTCCGAACGACATAACTAAAAACTCATAGTGTTCATATCTTGTTCTGAATGTAGTCTTCTCAATATCCTGCTCTCTTACCTTTAGTTGATGATATCCTGACCTAAGATCGATCTTCGAGAAATAGCTCGAACCTTGCAACTGATCGAACAGGTCATCAATCCTTGGCAACGGGTACTTGTTCTTTATTGTTGAATTATTCAGCTCTCTGTAATCCATGCACATTCTCATGCTCTCGTCTTTCTTCTTTACGAATAACACCGGAGCTCCCCAGGGTGATGAACTAGGTCGAATAAAACCTTTGTCCAATAACTCCTGAAGTTGTGTCATAAGCTCTTTCATCTCTGTTGGTGCTAATCGATACGGTGCTTTTGCTATTGGCGTCGTTCCTGGTAATAAGTCGATACGGAATTCTACTTGTCGATCAGGGGGCAATCCAGGAAGATCTTCGGGAAAGACTTCCGGATAGTCACACACCACCGGAATATTTTGCACCTCTTTCTTTTCCTTCTGAGCATCGATCACGAATGCTAGATATGATGTACATCCCTTAACCAAACACTTTCTGGCTTTCATTAGGGAAATGATTCCAAAGTTTACTCTGCGTTTGTCTCAATACACCATAAACGAATCTTTCCCTGGCAGTTTTACTTTTACTTTCTTCTTCCTACACAATATTTCGGCATCATTGGCGCTAAGCCAATCCATTCCTAAAACTATGTCGAAACCATTTAACTCGATAGGTAATAATTCCTCATGGAACTTATTCTCATTCAAGTCAATGAGGATGTTTTTTCATACGATGGATAATAGGTATAAACTTGCCACTAGCAACCTCGACTATTAAAGCATTAACTAGTCTATCAACAGGCAAAGCTAGTTTTCTGCCAAATTCATGCGAAATAAAGGAGTAATTGGCTTCAGAATCAAACAAAATTTGGGCAGGCAATTCGTTTACGAGAAAGTACCTGAAGCGACATCAGCTTCTTCTTTCGCAGCCTCAAGTGTCATCTGAAAGGCTCTCGCCTTTGGCTTTGGTGGAAGATTGGGCTTTGCTACATCCTTCTTCTTCGGGCAATCCTTCAAAATATGCCCCTCTTCATTGCAACCAAAACAGACTTTCTTAACAAAGGTGCATTCATTGGCATAATGCCCAGGCTTTCCACACTTGTAACAAGTGACTTCATCGCTACATTTCCCAGCATGTTTCTTCTTACACTTGTCACACCACTTGGCTTCGGCTCCTCCTCCGAATTTCCTCGAACCAGTCTTCGAGAATTTTTTCTTTTTATTGGAACCTGAAGTTCCTTCAAACTTTCTCTTTTCGCCAACTTCAACCTTGCCGGTGGCTCTCCCCTTAATCATATCTTCAACAGACTTGGCAGCCCAGATAGCTGCCTCCAAAGTATGTGCCTGACGTACTGGCACCGCATACTCCCATGGAAGTCCCTTTGCGTACCTGTCAATTTTTGTCAGCTCATCTGGGACAATACGCAAAGCAAACTCCATTTTGTCTGTGAAGCTATTTGTGTATTCATCAACGGTCATACTTCCCTTCTTCAACGTCAGGAATTGGTTTTCTAGCTCAAGCACATTTTGG
This sequence comes from Lactuca virosa, assembly GCF_052849685.1. Classification (NCBI taxonomy): domain Eukaryota; kingdom Viridiplantae; phylum Streptophyta; class Magnoliopsida; order Asterales; family Asteraceae; genus Lactuca; species Lactuca virosa. The sequence goes on from NC_136429.1 coordinate 54,971,584, forward strand.
ACCGAGCAGTACTTGCGCTTGAAGTGCACCAAGAACTCTGCCCAAGTCAGTTGCAGTGCTCATTAGGGCTTAGGGTATTCCCCAGAGTGTTCCACCAACGAACAGCGCTACCTCTGAACTGACGCACTGCAAATGTGGTTTGTAACTTGCCTTGGCAACCACATGTCATGAAAGCCAATTCCATTTCCGAGATCCAATCAAATACTCCGACGAGATCTTCTTTTCCAGTGAAAGTTGATGGCTTGCAAGTCATGAAGTCTTTATACTTGCATCCATTTCTCTCCACTCTATCCTCGTGGTTATTTCTCCCAACCACAAGCGGTTCACTATGACCAACAGATCTACTGTTGTTTCCTTCTTCAGAATGATCGTCATTTAATTCAGGTTGTTCAACAGGCATAGAAGGTTCACTCTTGTTGTTCAACAATATTTGCCTCATTTCCTCCCATTGATCAGCCATCATTGCCTGAATCATGGCTCGTACTCCAGCCATGGTGATGGGTTCTGGTGCAGCTTCTACTATAGGCACCTGTTCCACCACTTAGGGTTGAGGTTGTTGGTTTCTGTTTGCATTTCCAGGTCCACTTCGAGTTCTTGCCATTATAATCTATATACCGAATAAGGCAAATTTAGATCTTTATCCTCGATAGATATTTCAATTCCTCTTATCACTCCGAAACGTTTACATGTTAGTTCTCATATCGTAATCATACGCTTAGAATCCTACACACATAAGGTTTCCAGATCCGGTCGGCAACAAACCATAGATCCGAACAAATAATGGCATATATGGCAAACATATAGCATTTAGCACATAAAAGCATTTTAGGCATCTTTCCTAAAATAAACTAGTGCTCGTGTCTAAATTATACTAGACACTCATCTCACAATCATCACTTAGCATTCTAAGTTTAAGTCTAAAAATCCTACAATTTCTTAGTTCGCTTAAACTAATGCTCTGATACCAACTGTGACATCCCCTAATTTCTCGGCCAGAAAAAAACCGATTTAATTTATGCTTTTAAAATAAAATCAGAGTAATCCTTTTAAAAGATGTTGCGGAATTTTTCCCCAAAACAAAACATGATAAAAGTTTATCAAAACCTTTCTTTAAGAAATATATATTTTCATTTTATATCAAAACCTCGGGATGTCATGTTCCGATACAAATCAAAAGCATAAACAAGACATTATAAGTCTTACAACAGTTATTTACAACTACCGGCCTATAATCCAAAAATCTCTCATCATCATCCGACTATGCTCGGGGTCCACTACCTGTAATATAAAAAGCTGAGTGGGTCAGGCTTGGGAGCGTGGTGAGCATATAGGGTTTTCAACCCACAATAATAATAAATCTATTAAGTTCATCATTCAACAATAACCCTGATTACCCATTCCTGTTATCCTCATTTTACGTCCCTAAACACCTATCACAAGGGACCTAACCTAAGGAATATCATCGGGATGGACACTACTGCTAAGGGGACTCCTCAGCCATACATGTCCTAAAGGCAACCATGAGGGGGATGGAGTACACCAATGAACATATAGTTCACCAACACCTACAAGTTGCGAACCTGCTAGTGTTCCACTGGACTGTCTAGAAAAGTCTGTGGGCATCATCTAAACTCCGCTAGACGACTACAACAACAACAACATCGAGGCCTCTCATCATTTTAACATACATCGACTATTTCGTCTACATATGTTTTACCCAACATATTTGTAGATAAAATACATATACAGTTTAAAGCTTGTATAAAAATCTATTCAATAGTCACATCAATTAAACAATTAATATAATTACACATAGCACGTATTTTATAGAAAATACTTCATATGTAGGTATAAGATGAAAGTGACTACACACTCACATGATTTAATGATAATCGGGCAGCATGCGGGAATCCGGGTGACGTGGCTGAAGTCTGTCCATGCGAAATTCCTCGGATTTCGTGTTTTTCTTGATTTTTGAGCCAGACGGGCTCCGTTTTTTGACGTTCTTTATATACACGCGTAGGTAAAATTACGCTCTACAACTTTCGTTTAGACTTCGTCGGCAAATTTTGACTTGAATTTTTGATATTATTATTTTTAACAGACCGGGATAGGAAATCCGTTAAAAATTCATAACTTCTTCATCCGACGTCCGTTTTCGTCTGTCTTTTTACCGTTGTACTACTATTTACGAGACCTTCGATTCTCGTTTAGGTTGTATCGGCTAAAAATCACTCGATCTAAAATTCGAGTTTTTAGCTGTCTACTGCTAAGTTGAAACTTAGAAAAATCATAACTTCCTCATACGAAGTCAGATTTGGGCGTTCTTTTTATACATACTCTCGGTTTAACGCACACTACGACTTTCATTTAGATAACTAAGGCTAAAAAGTAGTTTATAAAAAACTTTCTTTTTACGTCATTCGGCACCGTGCCGGTTTTGTCGCGGAACTTCGACAGGTCATAACTTCTTCGTTATAACTCGGATTTCGGTATTCTTTATATATCCGGGATCCTTGTCACGACCACTACAACTTTCTTAATAAATATTGGCTTTATCTAATATTTATTTTCGACGCTCATTTTTATTCTTAATTAATTAAATCCTAATAATTAAGCATAAAACACATAATTCACGTAATAATCACATAATTCTTCTTTATTTCTTCAAAGTGAGTTACAAATGTTAACCTACACTATTATGTCAATATTAATGTCTAGCCTTGAAACACGGGCGTTATATATATATATATATATATATATATATATATATATATATATATATATATATATATATATATATATATATATATATCCTCTTCAATAAATGAAAATAATTTGCCACTAGTCAATCTCTTATGAGTTTTGACACTTGTCATTTTGTGGTATTTTAGAAATAAATATTATTCACTTGTCAATTTCTGGTTTGTTTCAATTTTTAAAATAAAATTCATATACTTATATATGTAAAGTGTTAAATATAATATATATGATATTAAATTACAATGAATACTTTTATTCCTTTCTTATTTTAAAGTTTACATTAAAAAATATTTACTGTTACACTTTAATGTTTAACTTTTTTTAAATCAATCTGTATAATACACGAGTCTTTCACCTAGTGTGTATATATATATATATATATATATATATATATATATATATATATATATATATATATATGAACCCATAAGTTTATAAGATCCGAGGTGGATTATCTGCTACATATTTTCCAAAAGCTAAAAAAACAAGTTTTTTTTATAGAAAAATTACATGATATTATTTTTGTGAACTTTTAACTTCTCAATATTAAAAAATTATGTATGTAGCTGAATATTTTAATTAAATATTGTTATTATTTTGAATTGTACTTCTTATAAAAATATTATATATATTTATAATGGCATATATTACTCTAATTAGAATATTGGTAAATATTTTAATATTGTGACATAGTTGATAATGTCTATTTCATAAACATATTTCTGGCATTTTCTTATTATTTTAAATTATGTTTATATATTATTTAGAACTAAATGGTACTTATAATGCTTTGAATTATGTTTTACAGATATAAAGACTGGAAAACGGAGCTGAAATGTAAAAATAAAGAAATTAGTTGATTTACCCATTACGCCCTACGTAATTCTGGAGTACGCCCCTCGTACGTTGAATTTGTCCATTACGCCCTACATAATTTTGGAGTACGCCCCACGTACCTGACTGCTGGCTGATGAAAACGCCTCTTTAATGTGTTACGCCTTGCGTTATTATAAGTACGTACATCATACTTAGTCAGTAGAAAAACCTATATATACTGATTTATCATTAACCTAAAGAGAGCTTACGATTTCTAACCATCCTTGGTCGACAAGTAACATATAATCTGCAGTTTTGAGAGTCTAGAAGGTAGTCGGAAGGCCGTTTAGTTGATTTGGAGCGCATATCTGAATGATTCGAGAGCGGATTCAAGTCGGTGTTAAAACCTGTTGCATTCATTTTTTTAGTAGATGAAACTCGATTTTATGTGTTGATTTCAATGATTTTGGGTTTTATTAGTTTGGTTATTAAATGTGTTTGATTCATCATCACCTATCATGTTAAAGTTATGATTATTATTGCCTATTGTTGAGTTATGTCTGGTTATTAGGACCAATCTAATTACATTAACTTGAATCTTAATTAGTTTATGATCGTTAAACTATTAAGACTCGAGATTGATCAAATCATAAGGTTAGGTAATATTAATTTGTAACTTTAGTTGTGTTAGAGAGCTTAGATATTCATGATATGCTTTGATTGATTGTCATTACCATTAATGAGAAATCACTAGTTCATATCATACATAATATGAATATATTAAATAAATTATTTGTTCATTAATTGCATGATCATTGTGTTCGTTGTTCATTAATTATTAGTACCAGAAAATCCGATCAAGATAACTAGTCACATTAGAATTCAGTAACCAACTAATAGATCCATTGCACTATTAACGAAGTTAACCATGATTTTGATAAATAATCCAATCTAAACTTGAGTACCTTAAGTGATTCGTTTCTAATCAGTTTATCTAGTTAGTTTAATATAATTAAGTTCTTATAATAAAACCCATTTTTATTGCTTTCTTTTATTTAGTATAACCTATAATCAAATATTCTAATATTAATTCACTATCGTTCCCCTTGAGTTCGACACCATTGGCTATCAAAACTATATTATACTCGATCAGATTAATTGCATGTTAAGTGTGATTTAAATGTGATAGACTAGGACTTATAAATAAAAAAACTAGTGCATTAAAGAATACACATCAATAGTAATAATTTAAAAGAATGTTATATATAGTTATATTGTTATGAAAATTTTTTAATCAATAATATAAAACAAAAACAACTATTTAAAAACATATATTTGAAAATGTAGACTTTTTAACTTTAATTATTAATATAATAGTGGTTTAATTTGTTAAAAAAATTAAACAAACACCACAAAAGTTTACCATTTTTGTTAAAAAAATGGTAGCCATTTCGATAAATAAAAATATGTAAATTTTCATTCGTAAGTTGTGCATGCGTGTTTCTTTGGTGGGTGTAGGTCTGTTGCAGGTTAGTTGATTATGGTTTGGATTCACTTTGCCATGCAGCGTTCTGGTGTGTTATGTAGTGTGCTTGTGTGTTATTGTCTTTGGGGAGATTTCACATGATGCTCTTCTCCTCTATTGGTTGTTGCTGCTAGGCCTTCTGTTGCTTATGATTTGTTATGTTGCTTGGTGATTTGTTGCCTTTTGTTGTTGTTTTGGTGAAGCTCTTTATGTTTCTGCCTGATGTTTGCACGGGTGCTCTATTGTGTAATTTTATTCTTGTTTTTCATCTTGGAGTTTGGTTCTGCTCAAGGTTGGTGGATTGTTTAGTTGGTTGCCCCATTACTTTCAGTTTTCATCATATCTATATTGGCATGTTTAGCAAATTAGTTGGTGTGTGAAAGTTAAAGTTGTAACATTTGTATATAGAAAAATGTTTGACAAAAAAAGTTGTTAGCTTTTAAATATATAAAGTTAGTTATAAGATTCAAAAAGTCACTTGAAATAGTTATTGGATTCTAAGTTTTTTGTTTAAGACGAAATAAAATCTCATGTCATTTTCCCAGATTTTTGTAAGAAGATCCCAAAAAACTCTCAAAAGCTTTTGTACCAAATAGGCATGTTATTTATTAAATGTATATAATTACATAAATGGCAAAATAAATGAGGTGGTATCACAAAAGTGCATTTTTTGAGTATTTATTATAAGATAATCAATTACTTTGTAACAGATATTTGATTTTTTTTTAAACAGCCGAAAATTTTATTAAGCACCCCAAGTAACTAGAAGCTAAAATGGGGGGGGGGGGGGGGGCAGGAGAACAAATGAAACAATACAAAACAAAATACAATTTAAAAAGAGAGATATGGGGAAATAGTCCATTCTTCCCACATACCACAATTGTCACTACCCCTACATTTCACCCATAAAAATACTAGGGACTTAATGTTCTCCACTACTCGAGAAGGCGCAGTAAACATTCCTTTAAAATTTCGTTCGTTCCTAGCTCTCCAAAGGCACCATATGAGACCATAGCATATCGCCTTGACCCTCTCTTCTCTCTTTCCGTCCCTCCCCCAATTCTCCACAAATTGGATCAAATCACCTACCGTTTCCAGCTAGGGGCTAGTAATGTTGCACCATCGGAAAACTGATTTTCTCACCATAGTTGCATAAGGACAAGTAATCAGAAGGTGATCACAACTTTCAACTTCACTAATACACAAGCTATAGTAAGTAGAACTTATCTCCAAACCCCTACGACTGAGTTCTAATGCCGTAGGAATCCTCCCCAAGTTGGCTCTCCAAATAAAAGTAGACATCTTAATCGGGACAGTTTTTTCCCAACTAATTCTCGGCTCACTTGTAATTCTGTTTGTTTTGTTTTCAATGCTGCTTCTCATTAGACTCACTGTCTATTCCCCATCAGGTGCAAGAGTACACCGAAACTGGTCCTCTCCATTGCTAATAGGTGTGTTAGCGATATCCTCCATTAAAAGATTATACCCCCTTTCCAATCCAACCATACTAGGACGGACATACCACCTACCTGTAAAACCGTTATCCCCGATGCGCTCAGCCACTGTACACGACTTTTTCATCTCCAGATCGTATAGGCTCGGATATAAAGATAATTAATAAATTATTTCATGAGTCATCTTAAGTTCATAAACCTTGGAAAATTCTGATTTTTTTCGTCAAAATTTTCCATTTCTTTTTTGAAGTGTTAATGAGGTCTATTTGTGAAGAATTTTTGAGAAAAAAAATGTTTTATAAATTCGTTTCACGAAAGTTGATGATTATTTCTAATACTTGTTCAAAAATGATCACTTTGTAATTATCACGCCACCAAGTTAAGTATTTTAATGATTTTTCCAATAAATATACATAAAAAAATATTCCAATGAACGTCCGTTAGTAAATTGAAAGGTACACATTTACCGATATTTTTGTTTGTTAGTGATAATTTGACAGCTTAGTAAAGTTTGTGTCCAAGTTCTCCTAATCAATCTAGCAGCCATGTTTGTTTCAAAAAGTGAGGAAGATATAAGTTATTAATTAATTTCCATATTTGTCACGTGACTAATAAAGAGAAAATGATCTAGTGATATTTTGAAGTATTTTATTATTAACTATAAAAATAAAAATTGATTTATATAGATTCTGCCAAAATATGTCATCTGCGATTTTATTTTTGTCAAAACGACTTCGTTTTGTGAAAGTCAACTGCGAAAAATTCCATTGACTGCGAAAATCTTTAGGTGGGCTACGAAAAACTTTGGGTAAAAAAATCATTTTACTGTTTTCTACACTACATTTTCACAAAACCCCAAACTCTCTTCGACAAAAATGGTTGCAAATGACGAAAATCTTACCAAATCTATAAGTTTTTATATCTATCTACGTCTTTAATGTTTTTAGCCTGAAAATTAGTACATGTAGCATTTAATATGATACTTTAGCAAGTAACCGTATAATTTCCATAGATTTTATCTACCAAAATCTATGTTTTAGGCTTTTAGAAGATGTGTACCTACGGAAATTTCAGTCTTTTTTTATAATTTTAGTTAAATTACCTTAGAAATTCTTAATGTTTTAATAGGGTTACTCGAGTGTAACATTTATTTGTTTATATAGCATGGGTTGCAGTCTTATCAAGGGGGCAATGAATACTAAGGCCAATGTTGGTACGGTAAAAGCTACGATAGACTGTTTAATCAGTAGAAGGCTGAAGTTATTCTGCATCACAACATTCGGGCAGTGGGTGGACGTGCCTTCTATCAAGGGGACTCATTGCTTTCTTCATTGGTTGATGTTCCATGGGATTAGATCGGATGATCCACTACTATCCGAAGAGCAGTTAAAATTTTTTGATTTGCGACCGATTGATTTATTTTGATCAAGATGAATTTTCTTATCATCGTGTTTAATTTTGGCAGTTGACATCCTGATGTATAAAAAAAAGATTTCAAAATTGGTGTGATATCATTCTAGAAATGTTGTTTCCCGTATTAGACTGACAGTCCATAGTCGATTAGAGACTTTTAATCCCTTATCTTCGACGACTAGTTTTACTATATTACCGACAATGACGTGGTAACAGCCTATTTATTATACATTATTTGTAACATATGTACATGGAAAGAGATAAATGAGAAGATAATTATAGGTTAGCTCACACTACCCAAGGATTGGCGTAATTGGAATAGATATAAAATATAAATTTAATTTGTCAGGTTTTTCAAAAATTTGCTTTATTCATCATGCTATTTTGGGGGTGTTTGGCAAAATAGATTATTGCTTATTAGCTTAGTAGCTTATAAACTAATAAGTTAGAGTAAGGTACCATGGTGTTTTGCTTTTTGCTGACGATATTGTTATAGTGGCGGAAACTAGGACCGAGTTGAATGTGTAACGACGTAAATTTTTAAACAACTTTTTCATTTTCATTTATACCAAAACACATGTCACGTATATCAAAAACTCCAAATATCAGTCATCAACATAGTTTTCAAAAAGTAATTATCACAATCCAGGATCCATAAAAATATAACTCCAGCTCAGGTGTGTGTGTACAATCAAGCCGGTGCCTTCCCGCGATCCTCGGAAGTACCTGAAACACATAATCACATAACACGGTAAACACGAATGCTTAGTGAGTTCCCCAAAATACCACATTCAACATATTAGCCACTCGATGCTATAACACTGTAAGACCCTCCAGTCTATGTGTCTCAGTGGGACCCTCCAGTCCCACGGTTCGTTGGACCCTCCGGTCCGGTCTGGTTGGGATCCTCCAGTCCCATGGCTCGTTGGACCCTCCGGTCCGGTCTCAGCCTCGCATAATATATCATAATATATATATATATATATATATATATATATATATATATATATATATATATATCACACAAATAAAGCACACCTCAAGTAAGCACATAAGACCCTCTGGTCACACATAAATACCACTCAAGGTAAAGTATAGTGAGAAGACTCACCTCGTAAGCTAGCTAGTAAAATCTCGTGCTCGAAATCCTCGATCTAGCCTCCGCCTATCACATGGATAATATTTCTAATCAATACTCCCCTCACACTCAATTACAGTATTCGTTGATCTCTCTTACACTCTTAGTCCCTTAAATGGGTAAAAGACCATTTTACCCCTCCCTGACTTTTACTACTCATCTGACCAGACCTTACAGTCAACAGAAGTCAAACTCTAGTCAACAGTCCAAAATTGACCAGACTCGCCGAGTGCACTCGTGCGACTCGTCGAGTCCCATCGTTTCTCAGTAACCTCAGGAAGGTCCAGCTCATCGAGTTAACCCCTAACTCGTCGAGTTATAGCGCGATTCAACTCATCGGGACAAACCCTAAGCTACTCGCCGAGTCGGCTCATCAACTTGGCGAGCCTATTAAGACTCAGCTTGCATTCAGACGATTTTAAGGCAGAATACTTCCTCAAACTCCAGATCCACATTCTCAGGGATCAAATAGCACGTAAAGTCACAGACTTTACGTCCATGCATGGCATTTTGGGCAAGAAATGCCAAGATCATGCCTTAACAAAGGTTTTTCTCACAAGGACTTCACCAAATCAGAATAAAGCTTGAACCTTTAGATGTTAAGGGTCTCCTACAGTCCAGATCTATTGTTCAAGCTTCCTCCTGAACCCCAAACCTTTCAAGTCCCAAAATATACACAAAAAGGATCCCTAATCTCCCAAAAATGTCATCTACTTAATCAGAAGGAAAGGTTCGAACTTGATACCTTTAACAGAAGCTCCTGGACGAGTATTAGTAGATCTAATGCCCCTCCTTTACTCCTTGCTTCTCCCTTCCACAAATGCACCAAAGATCTCAAAGTTAGCTCTCTCTCTCTCTCTCTCTCTCTCACTCTATGAACTCCAAGGTCGTTTAGGGTTTCCTAGGGAAGTGTGGCCGCCAAAGGGAGGCTATAAGTGCCTTTATATAGGCTACATGCCCGCTAAATTAGGGTTTCCCTCAACAGTGTTGACTCGGCGAGTCGGCTCACAGACTCGTCGAGTCCATTCATTAATACACGTCACAAGTCACAACCCTACTCGACGACTTGAGGCGTCAACTCGTCGAGTCTCTCCAAGATTCTCAAATTAAATAATGAAAATAATATACCTGGAAAACCGGATGTTACAGGATGCTAGGGTGGAAACATGAAAGACTTCATTGGACGAAAGGGGACTTAGGATCAATACAATTGAAACAAAATATGTATGGTGCAATTTTAACGGAGCCCAAAATAGAAAAGGAGTAGAAGTGTATATTGATGAGCAATTACTATATCCAAAAGAGAGTTCTAGGTACCTAGTATCTATGATCCATAAGGAATGGGGTATCAAAGATGATGTTATCCACCGCATAAAGACAGGATGGTTAAGGTATCGTTGAAACTAAAAGTAAAATTCTATAAGGTGGTCCTAAGGCCAAATTTGTTATGTAGATTTGAATGTTAGGAAACTGAGGAGCATGACAAGAAAATGGAGGTCACGAAAATGAGGATGTTATAGTGAACTTGTGGTAGAACCTTATTGGACAAGGTCCAAAATCCAACATTTAGGAATTTGTTCAGAGTGGCGTTGATTATAGAGAAATTAAGGGAATGAAGAATGTAGCGTTTCAGTCATACCTATAGGAGACAACTAACTATCGTTGCCATAAGGGTAGAGTCAATCATTGTTAATGGTACATGGTGAGGAGGATGTCCGAGATGTTATTAATAAGATAGTGTAAGGCTAGACTTGATGGAATTAGTTCTTACCGAGTACAAGACCTCTAATAAGAGGGTATAAAGGACGAGTATTAGGTAGTGGAGTAGTATATGAGTACACTATGAGTTGGTTCCTTTACCTATTGTTTGTGGTTGTTGCTTAGGCTTTACCATCATGTGTTTATTTCCTTCTTTGCTCTGGGTTAGTGTTTTCCAGTATATGTTCTGTATTTATTACTACATTCAATGTTCACCTTTTAGTATTCATATAATGTTTGTTTGTTTACTCTTACAAGTCATTGCTTTTTAGTTCAATTAATGATATATGTTAGTTTTCTCTTACCACCCATTATTATTTATTTCCCCCACTCATAATTCTAGATTAAAATTTTATATGTAGGAGATTATCCAGGACTGGATATGTTATTTTTTAGGAATCAAACAACACTTGTCAAGAATCCGAACAGGTCAAATATCACTTGCCAAGCTCTGATAACCATTGTTTAGAAGTAATACGGATAACACGCAAAACCAAAAGCACACAATGACACAATGTTTACGTGGTTCAATCTAGGTAACCTATGTCCATGGGCAGGAGGGGATATTATTATTCATAGAGTTCTCAAATAGAGATTACAACAACAAACATAGATTCGACATATTTACTAAGGATACAAAATACATTGACGACCTCTTGTAAAAGGCTAGCAGACATCCCTATTTATGGACTAGGGATTAGACGTAAAACCCTCATGAGCCAATCCCACCAATCCGTAGGCCCGTGAAAGGTGTCAACCATTCATAATCTGCCATGGAACTATTTCTAGAACCTTAATCCTTGAGATACATTGCATGAGCATCATCCGTGAGCATCATCCATGAGCATCGTCCTTCCAAATGGGGAATCCAACTTCTATATGGTGCATCTACCTTCTAGATGGCGCATCCTCCTTCATGGATGGCACATCCTCTTCTCAAGTGGCGCACTCACTCTAAAATAGCACATTCTTGCATCATAGAGCATCAGTGTTGCTCCATTCCCTTGTCAGATGCTTCATTCCTTCCTAGGTGTTTCGTTCCTTTCTTAGATTCTCAATTCCTTTCTCATATGATCCATGTTCATTCAAGTGCTCCAATGAAACCAGATGCTCGCACGTGATACTTGATGCTCATGTACGATCCCTAATGCTCACTTATCATCCTTAATTCTCACACGTGATCCCAAGTATTCTATTGATCCAAAATGCTCATATAGAATGATCAAATGAATAAAAAGTATTAAAAGTCATAAAGAGAACTATAATGTGATTAATTTAATAAATATAAATCAAGTGTAAAATTATAAAGTAAGGGACTAATTATGGTATATTTGAAAGTAAACAACGATTACACAACTTTGAGTTTAGGGCAAGAACTATAAAAATAGGGAATACTACGGGACCATTGTTGTAACTTTGCAATTAAAAAAATCACAAATGAACTTGTCCTGTTCTGACAGAGTACGACGAACTGTCTCTTTCCTAAAATCAAACCGGCACCCTGTGATATGATCAAAAGCAAATGTTTTCCAGCCATAATTACCCATATAGAGGGAAGGATAGTGTACAATAAAGGAAGAGAGTGATGCATTTTCCTTATGTCATTTTAGTGTTCTTGTAAAGTCTCCGATGAGTGTGTGTGTGTGTGTGTGTGTGTATGTGTTTTTTGGTGTGAATATATTGAATAATTCTGATGATGATAAGGTTCTTGTCATGAGCTCCTATCCTAAGACTGTCTTAGCAAGAAGTTTCCTTGCAAGCCAATATGGTGGTTGGTGTTTTTCCGGTGAGGTCAACCTTGGTTTAAATAGAGAAAGAGTTAATGGGAAAGATGTTAGAAATTGGGTAGGATTTATAGTGGAGATCTGGATACCCCTTGGATCATGTAAACACTTTCTGAATAGATATTTATACATATGACCAAGTTACAATAAATTCAGCCTAGGATAATCCCAAGGGTACACTTACGATTCTAGGCATAAAAAACGTAAGTCAAATTGCTAGTAATTCTGAGTTCCTAAGAAGAAAAACGAGAGCTAAAGAGTATCGCCCTTAAAAGAGGAGAGTCGTTTATATAAACGAGATGTAGGGTTTCGTTTTTAGGGTTGGCCGTCATCGGTTTCTCTAGAAACAAATCAAGGGAATCTGGAATTAATAAGGAAATCAATCGTTTCCAAAACTGATGATCTTATTCGGTTTTACCATAATCACCCTCAAGAAACTGACGATCAACGGGACCTCAGCCAGGGGCTCTATCCCTTGGACCTCACTAGGGGAGCTGTCCCTAGACCGTGCCAAAGGGGTGTTGCCCCTTTGGAAACCCTGAAATCAGGGGCAGCGCCCCCGGACCCCTGACTTGTTGTAGAACCGGCTTCTAATTCGATCTTATACATGCATACACTCTGCACATACCCAAACATATATTAGATTACAAATTATGAAGCCCCTTAGTTCACGTGTAAGATCCAATTACACAAAATGTCTTGGTGACACTAAAATCACCAACAAAATAGAAGGAAACTCTTATGAGATATCGTCGATTTCCTACAGCCTGTAAACCGTTCTGATGACTAAACGTTGAGAAGTCATTTGGATTATGGTTTTCATCGAAGAAACGCTGAAAAAGGTGAAGGTAGGAGCACTATCTGGTGAATAGTTTTTCTTACTCGCTGAAGTAGGTAACGTAATTAGGCTTCAAATAAGATTGTATTTTTGGACTTATGAATTAAGTTAAATAGAACTATAAGTTTAAGCATTAGAATGGGCCAATTAGATATAAGCTAATTGTCGTAATCAATTATTTCATTCAAAGTATTTATATGTAGGGAAATGATGAGTTGTTTCTTTATTAAATTCCTAACATATTTTTCTAGTTCACTAAATTAAACAGATGATTTAATCGATGAGAAAATATTTTCAAAAGAATATGACATTTATACAATTTTAGTTTATCTCAAAATGAGATAACAGTTTAGGATAATAGCATCAAATGAGGATAAGAGGGGTAAATCGGTCCACAGACCAATTGTTATAAAAATCATAAAAGAAGATGAAAAATATATTATGAAGTATTATAAGTAATACTTGAAGTATGAGCTAAGTAAGAATTACTAATGTGATTATAGGTGTGTAAAGAGCTTGGGAATCCATCTTAGTCGCTTTAGTGGTTTTACACTATGTTTTTTCGGTGATTTTCTCACTATACTATGTAGGACATTAGGTGTCATGATATGCTAGATTGTCTTTATGACTTTGCATGAAAGACCATGGTTGGATCATAACACCTATATGAAAGACTATGGTTGGATCTTAACACTTGTATGAAAGACTATGGTTGGATGTATGGCATTGGAATTAAAGACTATGGTTGGATCATTGTAGGAAAGATTGTAGTTTGACTATAGAAACAAAATTGAGTGTAAGACTATGGTTGGATCATAGCATTCACATGGGTATGTGGTATCTTAAGAAACTCACTAAGCTTCGTGATTACTTGTTTATTTTTAAATATTTTTAGGTTGTTCTAGCAGCATGGAAGGGCACGGTTTGATTGCAATGAATCCATGCGATTTTTTATTTTGGATAATTTTGTTGATTTGATTTTACTCTCATTATTGTTACTCTCATTTTGAATGCGTGGTAATGTGTTTTGAATAAATGAATGTTTTATTATACTTTGGGAAATGGTTTTTGGTTGATTATTCCAATTTAAAATGTGAAAATTTTGGTTGAATTTTGGGGCGTTACAAGTTGGTATCAGATCCTTGGTTTTTTAGGGACTCGGGCTAGCGAGGTGCGCTTGAACTCAAATTTAGTACTGGGAGATTCTATTTATAAAAAATACTTCAAATAAGTTTTATAAAAGTGAAAAAAGGATGCGATATGTGCATGTAGTTTTCAGAATATCATACATGTTTGATATGTTAGTTATGCTATAGTATGTTATATATACTAGAATGTAGGATAAGGATCAGCTCAGGATTCCATGCTAGAATACCTGCTTAGGAGAGATGTAGTAATATAAATGTTATATATTTGCTATATGTTATTTCAGGTCTATGATAATGTTAATGAATTGCTAAGTGAATGCTTGAGAGTTGTACACAACTAGTATTAGATAGCCTTAGAATTCTTCATTCAACATTATTGCATGTTCTTATTTGATAAAAGGCCTTAGGGTAAAGCAATTTATTCGAATGTCTATGTTATTTCAGGTCTATGATAATGTTAATGAATTGCTAAGTGAATGCTTGAGAGTTGTACACAACTAGTATTAGATAGCCTTAGAATTCTTCATTCAGCATTATTGCATGTTCTTATTTGATAAAGGCCTTAGGGTAAAGCAATTTATTCGAATGTCTATCTTATCCTCGATTATATACAGCTTGCATTCATAAGGCGACTGTCGATATTAGAAGAAACTTATTATGGTACATAAGTAGAGGGAATCCTAGGGATGTCTAGGAAGGTTGGTGGTGTATACGTGTAGGCATATACTTGTATGATAGGATTCCTGATAGTGGTCATAAGGGAGAAACTTAGGAACTTTGGGACATTTCTTGGAACAATTATGGATAGGTGTGGAAGGTAGTATGGGCCCGTACTACCAAAAACACAAGATTTGTAATTAAATCTGGGAGAGTCAAAAGGATTCTGAGGAGTTGGTAGTTGGGAAATAGTGTAGGGTAATATTATGAATTCATTTTGACTTGTTTCCATCTATACTCAAATTATGGTGATAGCTAGGTAGGGTGAGAGTGGTTATGGTTCTAGTTCGAGCCAAAGTGAACATGGTGGATTGGGTCTGTGTGATGCAGGTATGCATGTTTTGGTGGATTCTGAGGTCTCAAGAGCCTTTTTCGAGGTAGTATTAGTAGTTGTTACGAGTATCAAGGAGGAATTGATCAAGATGATCGATGAGAGGATTGCAACCACTTTGGGGGCTAGACGGCTGAGGGACAGGGATGTCACATGCTATGAAATGGAAGTGTATTATCCTCCCAACTCCAATGGGAGGAAGTATGGGGTTCTTAGTTCATGATGGATAAAGGATATGAAAGGTGCCTTTCGTACTAGTTTTTCCCCAAGGTAGCAAGGGTTCAGCACGCTATGGAATTTTTGCATCATGAAGCGAGGGATTGTTGGGATTTTATCACCAGTATATTATCATGGCGGAGATGGAGACCATGTTATGGGAGGATCTGGTCCTTAATGTAAGGAGTATTCATTTATGAGTCACACATTTTATTTTTTGATTTTTTTTTTTGTTTTTTTATAGATACGTACCTGCTCACAAAAATTTTGGTATAAACAATTAGTAACACTGTGTCCCCGACAACGATGCCAATTTGTTAGGTGTGTCAAACCCAACAAATAATAGGGGTACAATGGACTCCAAATACATTGCTTTAATGCACTAAAAAGTAGTACAAGACAAGCAGGGTCGAACCACAGAGACACAAGATAAAAGTCTATACCACTTTGTGCAAGGTACTTTGATCACAAAACGGGGTTTTGTTTGCAAAGGTAAAATAATAAAATAACAATTTACTTTAAAAACATGCAGAAAATGAAATAAACTTGTAAACAATTTGATTGAATGGTCCTAGTTCTAGTTCTCAATGTCGTCGTTTAACTTGATTATGACTTGATGTAATTCCTGATTGCTATTCTAAGTTGTACTGAAAGATATTAACATGCTCTTTGACTAGACCTAGCTTTACTAATTCAACCTAAACACGCTCTTAGATTGTATTGAAAAACTGCATTAAGTTTTGTACAAGCTTCCCAACAATGTTCATTTCTTCTCATACGCTCGGAAGTGTGAAAACATGTGATATATGTTTTATAATAAGAAAACTTATTGTTTGTTACCAATAATTAACTTAATAGAACGATTAGGTGCCCTAAAAGTTAATTAACTACACAAAAATTCAATTCATGAAAGTGGCCAATCAAACACAAATCAAATTCAAGGATTGTAGTTTAAACAAAAACATAATCACTAGAATAGAATCAAAAATCAAACATCAAATCATATGCTTCAAGTCAAGCAGTCAACATGTTTTGAACAAGAAATAGAAATTAGAGTTTCTTAGCCACACATGGCTAAGAACAAATCAATCAAAAAGAAAGATGGAATTGGAAATGTTTAATGCTTACAAAATGAAACCAAAAGTGTTTCCAATGATTAGAAATCTTAAAAAGCTCCCAAAATCTCCTAAAATCGCCAAACAAAGCTCCCAAAACCGTCTCTGTCTGATAAGTGTCGATCCCCCTTGTTTTATTAAGTTCTCACGTGCTTGCCATAAGACCATGCATATTTATCATGGCCATGCCTTTTACCCATGAGTTTTTGGCATGGCCATGTGTCTTGACCATGTGTTTTTAACTAGGCCCATGCTTTTTTTTAAATTCCAATAAGTCTTCACTGTTGGCTCCTTCTTCAGTATAGCTTCACCACGAGTCATGTTGCTCAAATATAAGATGAGAAAGGACAAACACGGTCTGTGTCGGTGTGACACAAATTGTGTTTCAAACGTAGTCCTTTGCTATGATGATAATGCAACAAGGACTCGGGTTATGTCTTCATGTTTTCTTCCATGGCATGACCGGTCCATCTTTTCTTCATGCTCCAAAGCTCCATGCTCCATGATCCAAGCTCAAAGTTCCATGCTCCATGCTCCAAGCTCCATAATGCCTACAAAATAAATCAAAAATGGTGAAGTACCAGGCATTCTTAATAAAATATGCAATTGACCAATTGATTAACTAAATGCAAGAATTATGAAGTGGAATGTCATGAAATGACGGAAATAAACATGTAAAATAGGTGCATAAAATGCATCTACCACATGCACACATAGGTTTTTCTCTGTTATGCTCAAAACCCATCAGTGGTATCAGAGACTTGGCTTGTTATCTATTGAATTACTTACAATTGTTTGAAATGGAAATTAAACCCTTTTGGACTAAGGGATTTTCGAAATTAGGGTTTCCTTAAGCCCTAAGTTTTAAAAATTAGGAATGGGTTTCAACCCTTTCACTTGCCCTACAAGTTTCAAAATTAGGGTTTCTTTAACCCTCTAGGATTTCGAAAATGGCAAGGATTGAAATCCTTGCCTTCCTCCCCAAGATTAGCTATTTTCGAAAATTAGGGTTTCTGGTAGGGTTATCTTATTTTTGGAAATCATCTCCTTATGCAACAAGTAATCTCTGAAGAAAGAAACTCCCTAGTTTGCTCATCAAGCTGCCCGGCTCCAGATCCTGAGCCTGAACCCTCCCCGGTACCTGTACTGCCAACTGGTCTGCCTCACAATACCACCATACTGAAAATAGGCCATAAAACTATCAGAATACGTATCGAAATATACTGAGGAATCACAAGCCTTCAAACTCCCTGATTTCGTCGCAACTCTCCTTGAATCGAGTATGGGTTCTCTACTTCCAGTAGTACGGGCACATACTGTTGGATAAGGTGTCTAAGTCCATAACTATATCTGGTATGTACTTGACCCGACCCGGCATGGTCCATTTGGGTTGCATGGCATCATGCATTTGGATAGACTAAATGAGAGAAATAACACTTGTGGTTTATTAATATATTATAAGTTCTAATATATTAATAGTATTATTTAATTAGTATTGATCAAGAATTAATTTGGAATTAATTAAGTGATCAAAAGTAGACTAGTTAAATATATGGGTTGATTATGTAAATCATCCATAACTTGTATAGTGGGCTAAAGGCTCCATGGGTTATCAAGTTGGGCTAAGGTCCATAGGATGCTCCATGGAGGTTTAAACCCATGGGTCATGGAAATGAAGAGTCATGTTACATTAGGGTTTACATGGTGTAACCCTAAATGTAACACACTATATAAAGAACATGTTATCTACCAAAATCAGCTACACAAGTAGTTACAAGAGGGCTAGGCCGATTTTTCAAGTGTTCTACATTCTCTCAAAGTCATTCCAAATCATTTGGTATTTTGTGAAACATTTGAGGCATCACACTTGGGGTGCTAGGCTCTCAAGGTTTTTGAAGGAATCAAATCAACTACAAGGTATGTAATTCTAGCCATCTTTTATGTTTAAAGTTCCCCATGTATGCTAGATAGGGTTATGAACCTTGGAAAAGTATTTTGCATGTATTTTAGACAAACATAGATCCAAGGTTTTCTAGGGTTGCATGTACACTTAGGAGTGTTAGAATGCTCAAAACCCATCACATACTACCTTCCACATTTATCCGTACTTTCCTCAAGAATTTCTTTGACTCATCCAAGTTACTCTAAATCCATCTAACCTTCCCTCACGGATAAGGCTCCCAGCACTAGATTTCATCCTAGTTTTTCCTAGGGCAAATTCCATACCACTCTCCGTCATCAGCTGCAGAAGGAACTCCTGCTATCTCCCTCTAACTAGCTCACAAATACCATCACATATCACTAAAACTAGATAATTCTTCAAATGAGAGGTCTCACACTATAACGGTTAGACTCAAACAAGAGTTGCGCAATAGAGTTAAAACTTAACATTCTAAAATTATTTAGTTCCCATAATATGTAACTTAGAATATTCGTTTACTAGTTAGATGAAGCTAGTTAGAACTCCTAAAAGCGAAAAGAAATCAGCATTCGAGCACCAATTATCAAAACCAAGCATAATCTAATCAGGCCATCCTATCACTGACTGATCAGTACTAGCATGCAAATCTACAAGCTCATACAACATGCATACAAAGGCATCTCTCCTAGCATTCTATCATGCAAAAACTGAGCATATCCTTAGCCCTAACTGGCATGTGATTCACAGATCAAAGCATATCAAATAACATATATGGATAATTTGGGAAAACTTACTTGAGCTCGGCTGATTGCATGCACCACACCCTTTCTTATTTTAGAAAACCCTTTTTCTTTGAAATATTTTTCTTTTGGAAAAAACTTTACCAAAACCTCAGTTTGAGTTTAGACACACCCGAGAGTGTTCCCAAATCCCTCAAAGCAAGGCTCTCATACCAATTTGTAACATTCCAAAAATACGACCCAAAAAAATTCATTTTTTCATTCAAGTGAAAACAGTATTTCAATTCATAGGTCATACAACCCAAATAAAATAAGTATGACAAATATCATGAAAATCAGAGTGTGTCCTATAAACAAGAATCCATATGGTGTGTGCAATGAGGAAACTCACCTCGAATGTTAAATCTTACTGAAAGAAATCCCTAGCTGCTGCCCTAACGACTCCCCGAGCTATCAGTACAAAAACAACACCCAATCAACACTTGGATTCCAACTATAACCAATAATCCATACTCGGGGTAAAGTGACCATTTTACCCCTGGCCTAGCTTGATCCAAAACTAAGGCCCAAATCCATAAACCAATAAAGACCAAAACCAATAGATCCACAAAGGCCCACCTATCGCCCAAATTTCCAAATTGGGCCCAAACCCCCAAATGGGCCTTGCCCTAAGGCCCACTAACAGCAAGGTCCAAGCTAATGGCCCAACCCGAGGCCCAAACAACTCTAAGCCCAACTGCCTGAGTACGCGGGGCGTACTCAGCTGTACGCTAAGTGTACACGCTACATGGCTTGTACGCTGCGCGTACGAGCTTGTACGCCCAGCATACTCACCCATTAAGCCTTTTCTCCAATAAGTCCTTAACCACTTAAGTCCAAGAGTCCCAATCACATATCTGAATCATATACAACATCTTAACCCATATAATCGACAACTTGGTGGCTTTGCATGCCCCAAATGGGCCCAAACTCAAAATATAACAATCTACTTCCTCAAAAATGGCCATTACTCATGCATGGTTGGATTAAAGCTTCAAAGGTTGCAACTTTATGACTCTAGGACCCAAAGAACACCATGAGTAGCAACTCTAAGCTTCAGAAACGGAAATAATCGACAAGAGCTCACCTATGGGGCCAAAAAGGGTCCAAAATCTAAAACATGGAGATCTAAGCATCTAAGGATCAAGATCAAGACTTTATACCTTGCACAAGCTAGAGATAGAGCTAATAATCTGGATCTACAAGCTTCTCCTTCAACCACCACCTTGCCCCAACCTTCTCTTCCTTGAAAATGAGACAAAACACACCAAAATGCACTCAAGAGACCTTCCAAGCTCAAGAACACTCAACAATGGAGTTAGGGTTTCGTGGAGGCTGTTTAGGGACAAGAGGGAGGCTGATAAAGAAGATCCTTAGGTCATATTGTTCTTTAAATGGTGCTCAAACCCTAAATATTAGGGTTTTGGGGACTAGACACATACGCTGCACGTACTCCTTTGTACGGAGCGTGTACGTGCATGACACTCGCGATCAATCCACATCAGTACGCCCAACGTACATAGGGTGGTATGCCCCACGTACTGCACACCCTAAGCCCAATAAGAAACGATCCAATGATTCAAGGCCAACTCATAACAATTAAACAACCCTAAATTAAATAAATACCTTGGAAATTATCGAGCGTTACAATTCTTCCCCACTTGAATCAGAATTCCTCCTCGAAGTCCTTCGTCTCGAACAACTTCGGATAGTGCTCCCTCATCTCTTCCTCGGGTTCCCAAGTCTACTATGACCCCTTGCGGTGCAGCCACTACACCTTCACCAGCTCCACAACCTTGTTCCTCAAGGTTTACGTTTTCCGATCTAAAATTGCCACCGGTCTCTCAATATAATTCAAGCGGTCATCCACATGAATATCCTCAAAAGGTACAACTGCGAAATCATCCACTAAACACTTCCACATCTGAGAGACATGAAATGTGCTATGAATCTGACTGAGCTCAGCTGGAAGATCTAAACGATACGCAACCCGACCCATCCGAGCCAAAACCCTGAAGGGACCAATATACCTGGGGCCCAGTTTGCCCTGCTTCCTGAACCGTATGACACCTTTCCAAGGTGAAATCTTCGAGAGAACTATATCTCCCACCTGAAACTCCAAGTCTGACTGGCGCCTGTCGGCATAGCTCTTCTGCCAACTCTGAGTTGTTTGGAGCCTGCTCCAAACTTGATGAATCGGCTTAGTGGTCTTGAGCACCACCTCGGTACTCCCCATAACTCGCTGACCGACCTCGCCCCAATAAATCAGGGTCCTACATTTCCTCCCGTAGAGAATCTCAAAAGGAGGTCGATCGATGCTGGTGTGATAACTGTTGTTATACGAAAATTCCGCTAACGGAATATATGTATCCTAACTCCCACCAAAATCCAACACGCACGCACGCAGCTTATCCTCAAGAGTCTGAATAATCCACTCACTCAGACCATCAATCTACGGATGAAATGTTGTACTGAAAAGGAGACGAGTGCCGATCTCGTCATGAAACCGCTTCCAAAATCTAGAAGTAAAACGAACATCCCTATCTGAAACCACTGACACTAGCACCCTATGACGTATCACTACCTCTCAGACATAAATCTCAGCCAACTTCTCTGAAGAAATACTCTCCTGGATCGGAATGAAATGCGTGTTCTTGGTCAAACGATCCACGATGACCCAGATAGAATCCACTCCGCATGCAGTCCTGGGAAGCTTCATGCTAAAATCCATAGTGATGTCTTCCCATTTCCATATAGGAATCTCCAACAACTGCATCTTTCTATGTGAACACTGATGCTCGGCCTTGACTTTCCTGCAAGTCAGGCATCGCTCCACATACCATGCCAAATCCCGCTTCATGCAGGGCCATCAATAATGAGGACGAAGATCCCTATACAACTTCGTCGCCCCGGGATGAATGGAGAACCTCGACTTATGGGCCTCCTCCATAAGAACCTGGCGCACACCGCCCTAATAAGGTACCCAGACTTGCCAATGCAGAGTCAACAATCCACGAATATCATAATTGAAGGAAGCCACCTAAACCACAATGCCCTCATTCTTCTGATGTTCTTCCTTCATAGCCTCTGCCTGAGCCTCACGAATCCGCTCCATCAATGGAGTAATCACAGTCATCCTCAAACATATATCTCTGATCGGAGCCACGACTGCCTTGCAACTGAGAGCATCGGCCACCACATTGGCCTTCCCTGGGTGATAAAGGATCTCACAATCATAATCCTTCACCACACCTAACCAACGACGCTATCTCATGTTCAGATTCGGATGATCCATCAGATACCTCAAGCTCTTGTGGTCCGTGTAGTTGGTACAACGAACCCCATAGAGGTAATGCCGCCAAATCTTGAGAGCAAAAACCACGGCCCCCAACTCCAAATCAAGCGTCGGATAATTCGCCTCAAGAGTCTTCAGCTGCCTCGAAGTGTAAGCAATCACACGACCCTGCTGCATCAAAATTGCCCCCAGACCGGATATCGAAGCATCACAATAAACCACAAAGTCATCAATACCTTCAGGCAGGGTCAGAATCAGCGCCTCACACAACCGTTGTCTAAGAGTCTCAAAAGTTGTCTGTTGCTCAGGCCCCCAACCAAATGTCACCGACTTCTTGATCAGTCGGGTCAATGGAACAAAGATCTTAAAGAAATCCGGAATGAATCTCCGATAATAAACTGCCATACAAAGAAAACTTTGAATCTCATATGGACACCTAGGAACCTCCCACTTCATCACGACCTCGACTTTGGCCGGATCGACCAGAATACCCTTCTGGTTGACAAGGTGCCCTGGAAACTACACCTCGCGCAACCAGAACTCGCACTTGGAGAACTTTGCGAAAAATCTCTCCCTCCTCAAAGTCTTGAGCATTTCCCTCAAGTTCTCCTCATGCTGCTCCTGAGCGTTGGAGTAAACCAATATATCATCAATAAATACTATTATAGACGGATCTAACATCGGTCTGCACACGCGTTCATGAGATCCATGAACGCGGTTGGAGCGTTGTTGAGCCCAAAAGTCATCACCACGAACTCATAATGGTCATATCGAGTCCGAAAAGCTGTCTTCTACACATCCTCATCCGTGACCCGCATCTGATGATAACACGATCGCAAATCAATCTTGGAAAACCAATATGCACTTTGAAGTTGGTCGAAAAGATCATCAACCCTCGGGAGTGGATAACGATTCTTCACCGTTACCTTATTCAGCTCCCGGTAGTCGATACACATACGATGAGACCCGTCCTTCTTCCCAAACAGAATCGATGCTCCCCAAGGCAAATTGCTCGGTCTAATAAATCCCTTGCCTAACAGCTCTTGTAGATGTGTAGACAACTCCTGCATCTCGAGATGAGCCAACCAATACGGTGCTTTGGCTATCAGAGCCTCACCCAGAACCAAGTCAATCCTGAACTCCACCTGCCTCTCCGGAGGTACCCCAGGCAAATCCTATGGGAACACATCCAAATAATCCCGTACAATCGGAACATCATCCACGGTCGCCTTACCCTTATCTCGGGTATCCATGACATAGGCGACGAAACTCGAGCAACCGTGATGAAGATAGCATATGGCCCTCGCTGCAGAACTCATAACCGGCCCACGTTGCGGCCTCTCACCCTGAATCATGAACTCTCCCCCACTTAAGGTCCGAACCCGAACTAACTGTTGCTCACAGTCGATCACTGCCCCATTAGGGCTCAACCAATCCATGCCCAGGATGACCTTGTTCCCGCGCAGAGGAATGGGAACCAGGTCAACCGGGTACTGCTCGCTGAATATCTGGAGAGTACAACCCAGATGAACCCTCGCAACCCGAACCGTCCTATCATCAGCAATCTCAACATCAAGAGGACAATCCAGCTCCCCCAGAGCTCTAGCAAATCTCTTGCTAAGTGCAAGCGATACAAAAGATCGGGTAGCCCCGAATCAAATAATACCAAAACAAAGATACCATTCACAAGGAACGATCCTAAAATGAAACATATAATCATAAGCAAACAATTTAATATAAATAAAGAGATAAGGAGAAGATACATACTCATCACAACATCGGGAACTATGCGCGCCTCCTCTGCCGTCAGTTGAAAAGCCCTGCTCTTCGTCGTAGACGCATCTTCCCGACCCTGACGACCGTCAGTAATCCGAAGAGTCGCAGGAGCGGGTGCGGGCACCAGTCCTGTTGCAGCCAAACTCGGACATTGGGCCTTCTTGTGGCCCCTCTGATTGCAATGAAAGCAAATCGGATATGATCACTGGGTGGTGGTAGCAGTACAATCCCTGCTACAATGACTAGTTCGGCCGCACATAAAGCAGCCAAAACCACCACCACTACCACTCCTGCACGAACCCTCGTGCGTCTTGCCGCACTTGCCACAGCGGCTACGACCCTAATGGCCCCTCGATTTGGAATTCGATACCTTGGGCCTCTTCTCGAACCCCCTGATGACTGAATCTCATCTGGCTTCCTCTTCCTCTCCATTTCCACGTCAATCTCCCTCTCCCTGGCTCTAGCTATCATATCATCCAGCGTCTTGCAGCTGGATTGGCTCACAAACTGCCGGATGTCGCTCAGCAGCATCTCATGATATCGGGCCTTCTTCATCCCCCCGTCCGCCACATACTACGAAACCAGAAGCACCCTCTCCCTAAACATAGCAGTGATCTCAGCCACCGTCTCAGTAGTCTGGCGGAGATCCTGGAACGCTCGCGCCAACTACTGCACCTCAATAATCGGTGCAAACTCAGCTCGGAACCTGGTCGAAAAATCATCCCAGGTCATCGCATCAACAACATCACCACCCACAACACTACCAACCTCCTCCCACCAGTCCCGTGCCATGACCTTCAAAAGGCAGGAAGATAATCTGACCTCCCTCCAGGATACCCTCCTTGACCGAGCCTAAGATCATAAGATTCTGATCGAGAATGAAACGAGTAATCTCTAAAGAGAGAAACTCCCTACTCTGCTCATCGAGTTGCCTGACTCCATATCCTGAGCTGGAACGCTCCCCAGCACCTGAACTGCCCACTGGTCTGCCTCGCAATACCAGCATACAAAAATAGACCATAAAACTATCAGAATAAGCATCGAAATATACTGAGGAATCACAACCCTTCAAGCTCCCTGATTTCATTGCAGCTCTCCTTGAATCGAGTATGTATCCTCTGCTTCTAGTAGTACGGGCCCATACTACCTTCCACATATATCCGTACTTTCCTCAAGAATTGCTTTGACTCAACCAAGTTACTCTAAATCCATCTAACCTTCCCTCACGGATAAGACTCCCAGCACTAGATTTCATCCTAGTTTTTCCTAGGGCAAATTCCATACCACTCTCCGCCATCGGCTGTAGAAGGAACTCCCGTTATCTCCCTCTAACTAGCTCACGAATACCATCACATATCACTAAAACTAGATAATTCTTCAAATGAGAGGTCTCACACTACAACTGTTGGACTCAAACAAGAGCTGCGCAATAGAGTTAAAACTTAGCCTTCTAAAATTATTTAGTTCCCATAATATGTAACTTAGAATATTCGTTTACTAGTTAGATGAAGGTAGTTAGAACTCCTAAAAGCAAAAAGAAATCAGCATTCGAGCACCGATTATCAAAACCAAGCATAATCTAATCAGGCCATCCTATCACTGACTGATCAGTAC
The DNA here is from genome assembly GCF_052849685.1 of Lactuca virosa. Classification (NCBI taxonomy): domain Eukaryota; kingdom Viridiplantae; phylum Streptophyta; class Magnoliopsida; order Asterales; family Asteraceae; genus Lactuca; species Lactuca virosa. The sequence continues at coordinate 54,997,985 of NC_136429.1, forward strand.
TAGCATGAAAATCTACAAGCTCATACAACATGCATACAAAGGCATCTCTCCTAGCATTCTATCATGAAAAAACTGAGCATATCCTTAGCCCTAACTGGCATGTGATTCACAGATCAAAGCATATCAAATAACATATATGGATAATTTGGGAAAACTTACTTGAGCTCGGCTGATTGCATGCACCACACCCTTTCTTATTTTAGAAAACCCTTTTTCTTAGAAATATTTTTCTTTTGGAAAAAACTTTACCAAAACCTCAGTTTGAGATTAGACACACCGTTATACACATGCAATCAATATCACATAATCATGCAAACACATATAACAATCATACACACTAGCATATGTTCCAGTCCTTAGGTCTCACCTAGCATCGAGCCCTGCCCGGTATACATAGCAGCACATAACACATGCAAGGGTCATGCAAACTCCTAGCATCCTAACGTAATCATAAAGGCTGACAGTGGTTCCGACCCGCTAAACCCAATGAGGAAACTCACCTCGAATGTTAAATCTTACTGAAAGAAATCCCTAGCTGCTGCCCTGACGAATCCCCGAGCTATCAGTACAAAAATAACACCCAATCAACACTTGGGTTCCAACTATAACCAATAATCCATACTCGGGGTAAAGTGACCATTTTACCCCTGGCCTAGCTTGATCCAAAACTATGGCCCAAATCCATAAACCCATTAAGCCTTTTCTCTAATAAGTCCAAGAGTCCCAATCACATATCTAAATCATATACAACATCTTAACCCATAAAGTCGACAACTTGGTGGCTTTACATGCCCCAAATGGGCCCAAACTCGAAATATAACAATCTACTTCCACAAAAATGGCCATTAATCATGCATGGTTGCATTAAAGCTTCAAAGGTTGCAACTTTATGACTCTAGGACCCAACGAACATCAAGAGTAGCAACTCTAAGCTTCAGAAACAGAAATAATCCACAAAAGCTCATCTATGGGACCAAAAAGGGTCCAAAAGCTAAAACGTAGAGATATAAGATTCTAAAGATCAAGATCAAGACTTTATACTTTGCACAAGCTAGAAATGGAGCATATAATCTGGATCTACAAGCTTCTCCTTGAACCACCACCTTGCTCCAACCTTCTCTTCCTTGAAAATGAGATAAAACACACCAAAATGATCTCAAGAGAGCTTCCAAGCTCAAGAACACTCAACAATGGAGTTAGGGTTTCGTGGAGGCTGTTTAGGGATAAGAGGGAGGCTGATAAAGAAGATCCTTAGGTCATAATGTTCTTTAAATAGTGCTCAAACCCTAAATATTAGGGTTTTGGGGACTGGACACGTACGGTGCACGTACTCCTTTTTACGCACCGCGTACGTGCATGGCACCCACGATCAATCCACATCAGTACGCCCAGCATACATAGGGTGGTAAGCCTCGCGTACTGCACACCCTAAGCCTAATAAGAAAAGATCCAATGATTCAATGCCCAACTCATAACAATTAAACAACCCTAAATTAAATAAATATCGTGGAAATTATCGAGCGTTACATTTCACATTACACTTTATAAGTCGTTAGTGGAGCGCGTGTGGCTAACCGGCACACTGATATAGACAAATAAAGGGTGGTAATGGGTGTCTCGTAAATTATCATTGATTAATGGAGTGCATGTGGTTAACCGGCACATTAAAATGAGATGATAAATGACATCGAGAGTACCAAGCTAATTTGCATGGTTATTCACATCCCGTTTGTGATCCTCGGTATCACAGTCACAAAAGTGAGAGCATAATCGAGATTGAACATGCCATTTATTCGATTCAATGAACTTCAAATGATCTAGGAGTTTCATCAGATTGAAATTGGTAAATGCTTTACCTACCTAAAAATAAATTTGAATTTGATTATGGCATCCCTCTTCAAAGTTCGAATCGAAAATGTGGATCCTAGCATTAATTTAAATTTATGGGTTAATAATTAAGGATTAAAATCAACTAACTTGAATTCTCTTATTATAGATGTCAAGTTCAGACAACAATGGTCTTCCTAGTTCTTCTGGAAATGTTTTTCCACCACCTTCTGGAGATGATCTTCCACATTCTGTTTCAAGCAATGGTGGAAATGGAGGTCATGCTTCGTCAACTCTTCATCCTCCTCCTCCAGTGACTCTCCCTAAGTCATGTTTCCTTCAAGCTGAAAAAATACAAAGTTACTCAAGCCATGTTGGCGTGTAAACATCAAGATGGAAAGTTTGTGTGTGTGAATGTTCTAAAAATGAAATCATACATTGACAGATTGGGTATGTTTGGTGTCGTTTTCCCAAGGGAGTTGGCCATTGACTTGGTTCTACTTTCGCTCCCTGAGTCATATAGTCAGTTGATTAAGAACTATTATATGACTAACCATGACGTGGCCCTAATTTATCTGACACATATGTTGATTGTTGTTGAAGCATAAATGCTTAAGAGCGCAAGTGAAGCAAAAGTGTTTGAAGGATCTGTCTCCCAAATTTCCATGGACATTGACAATGGTAGTCAAGAAAATGTTTCTCTTCCCAATGAAAGGGGATCGGCCAAAGTCAAATCGTTTTATCGTATGGATAAGAGAAAAGCTAACTTTGAGATAGTTCCATGTGCTAATCCTGAAAGGTCCATATGTTTCTATTTCCGATTGGAGGGACATTGGTTGCAAAGCTGCCCTGACTACCTAAAAGATCTTAGAGATGGTAAAGTCAAGTCGTGTGACTCTACTTCAGGTACATCCATTATCTAACTCCATTATTTTTATAAGTTCCTATTCATAGATTCTTAATACATGATGTGATGATCAAATTTTGATGTTTTGCAGGATTCAAGAGAAAGAAGGGAGATTAGGAAGAGTGAGTTGAATCTAATTGTGAGAGATGGATTTCGGTCGCATGGTTCGATGATCAGATTTTGGAAGCTCCTCGTAGGAGTTATGATAACTTAATAGATTGCTTAGGAGATGTTTAGAAACATAGTTTTCATATTTTTGCATTGTATGGACAAAAAAATTTCTGCTTATTATAAATAAAAGTAAAATTTTGTTTTATCTAGTTTACTTTATATTTCCTTGCAATGGCATTTATGAAAGTGTTGGTTACATTTCTATTATTAGCAATATTAAATGTGGATTTGATTCTTGTTATATCGTTTGTGGTATTATCATAATTAACCAAGTGAAAATGAATTCTCATCGCCCAAGTTTCAATTTGATAGAAACTTGGAGTCATGCAATTTGAATTGCGTGATGTATGAGAATCTTGATCGTTGGAAGATTATGACTGATTTATTGACCACATGTTTATGTGAGTCAAGTAAAGGACTAATGGATCTAGTACATGTTGATATGAACTATTCAGATCCACCACAAAGGATGATAACTTTATTCGTCATGATTTACTGATGTTTAAGTAAGCATGGTTATTTTTATAAGATTAAACATAATTTTGATGCTTTGAAAAGTTTCAAAGAGTGGCAGAACGAGTAAGAAGAATCTGTTACACAGAAAGATAAAGATTTCTCCAAATCTGAAAGGAAAGGAGAGTACTTTAGTATTGTGTTTTGTGATCGTCTTAATGATTGTGGAACCATGTCACAATTGATCCTCGAAGAACATCCTAGTGCAATTGTTTGACTAAGAAGAGGAATCGAATATTGTTGAAATTGTTAAATCAAAAGATGAGTCATACTTCGTATCCAATCAGAATTTAAGAGTCATACTCTAGCCACTACAAATCGTATCTTGAAGCTTGTTTCGTACTAATTAGGTTTATAACACCTCATGAAATGTGGAGTAATAATGTTTTCTTACTCTACCACATTGGAATTGGAAGTTGTGATGTTTTGGTTAAAAACAAAGGATGAACTAAGACCAAGTCCATGAAGTGTTTTCTTGTCGAGAATCCATACTGACTTTTGAATATGTGTTTTTGCTCGTCAAGGATTGTTCCTTGAGAGAAAAACTTATATGTCAAGAACTCAGTTGGAGTCTTATTGATCTTGAAGAGTTTCAGGAGTCAATCAAGAATAAACTTTTAAGTTATCACTAGCGCACGACATGAGGTTGATAACCTATCGTGTTAAGTTGACACATTCATTTTTTATGCATCTTCCAGTTGAGTTGGCAATGCTTATGAGTTCTATGGTTCTCATTTGACTGCAAAAAGAAGAGCATGTTGGTCAGTGATAGTACATTGGTCAATGGAAGTGAACTGCTTAAACAACATAGAAGCACTGGTAGGCCCTTGTCCTACCAGAAGGCAAAAAATTAAGAACAAGTAAAGTTCAATCCATGAAATCTAAATTAGAACTTGAATTTGGCATAAACCTTGTCTTATGATTGTAGGTTGGAAATGATAGATTCACATGGATGGGAACACATACACCATAAAATCTAGGTGGCAAAAGGTTTTGCTTTATTTCATGAAAATGATTATGATGAAACACTTTCGCTAGTAGATTTTAAAGATTTGATAAATATCATCATGGTTAGTAATTGTGATAATTGCATTCTCAAATTCTCAATATGATTACGGCATCCCTTTTCATAGTTCGAATTGTGAGAAATGGCAAGGTACAATTTGAACGTTCAGAACTTATAGCTATAAGTTCTGAAATGGTTTAAGCATACACATATGCTATCTAATGAAGGTGTATAAGATTGAGACTTCTAACTGAAGACTTATCAAAGCATTACGTATCAGAAATCTGCACTTTAGCAAGATAGTCAAAAAAATATTGATTTCTAGAAGTCCAGTTGAGTTCTGGATACATGTCAAAGCTAGTGGGAGCATAATTGTTGTGTTATTGGAAACATAATTGTTATGTTAGTAGGAGCATAGTTGTTATGCTAAGTGTTGCAAGTTAGCAATACTAATTATAGGAAACAAATATTTCAAATTTGAAAATTGCAAAGTTTGGGAATTGTTTCGCTATAGAAAGATTTAGAGGAGAGGGCATTCATACTTCATTTCAAATCTAAAAGCTTAGATTGAAAGTTTTAATAAAACTTAGTATTTGACATATATGAATACCATGTTGAAATGGTTCAACACATGGAATTAGATATATGAAAATATTATAGCAAGAGACTGATCAGATGTCAGGTCATTATGTAAGACATTATGAATCGAGTCCTATATGCTTTGGATATAGGATCGTTTAAATATGCTATAATATTCCCTTCTTCTTTTTTTCCAAATGCCTTGCGTATTGAGAGGGAAAAAGGACTAGAACTTGGTGTGACTAAAGTTGTTAAACAACTGTCAAGAACAGTCTGAGGTTTACCTGAAGATTGATTGCTTGTGGACAGTTTGAAGTATAATATTAATATGGACGGACCATAGTGACATATTTTTAATTGAGATGATTCTTGATCAGAATTGATGGTCATATGGGAATATGGAAATGTTTCCATAATGGGAGTTGATGATTAGAATCTACTTGTTAGTCAGGAACCTTAATGCAAGGAAGATGTTCAAGGAGTGTATCTTGAATTTGAGACTTCATTACCATGGAATTGTTTTGAGTAACAAAGTTTTAATGGAACATTTTGTAATATCGAAGTCTTTGTGACTTTGAAGCCTCGACATTACAAAAGTTCATTGCATGCAAGGTTGAACTCTAACGCATTCTAGTAGTGACAAGAATCTGGTATTGTGAAATCAGCATCATTGGAATAGTGTCTAATCAATCTGTCACAAAGGAAGGACCATAGAGAGACATAGTATGCATAACATGGCATGACTGATGTTTAAATTCAAGTGTTTAGTTGATTACTCGAAACATTATACAATGAATAAAGTCTTAATTAATATGGTGATTAAATAATAAGAGTTTTATTTATATTCAATAGTTTTGAGGCCATAGTTAATTAGGTTATTATTGTGTTTCACTTTGCATGTTTTACTTCCTGAATAATTTGATTATTCAAAACTCCACAGTCGATCGTACCTATTGGAAGTAAGTAGCAAATTAAGACTGTCATGAATTGAATTATAGATTGTCTATGGAGATTAGACATAGCAATGGTTTTGCTGCAATGTTCATGAGTAGTTGGAAAATGGGGATGTTTAGTATGGGATAAACCCACGCTCAGAGAATTACTTCATGGATTTTATCATGAGTAATTTTTTTGAGATGATAATATCTTATATTCTTGAAACAAAGATAGATGAGTTGTTGTTTACAAGTCAGTTGTGTATTGATAATGCGTAAACGCATCAGTAACTTGGTGTTATAAAACGTATTGTTGTGCATGATTTGATGAGTGAATAGTGCAAGAATATAAATCGAAGTTTATCCGTTCCTTTTACCCTAATGAGAAAAGTGATATTTGTGGGCCCCTCGATGATTTGATGTCGACATCTAATGTGCTTGGCCAAGCCTGGACTGAATTGATGTGTTCAATTGGTAGTCTGATTTTTCAATCGTCATAAATCAGAAATCGAGAAACAAAACTTGGACATTGAGATTGATTATAATCCATATCTCATGTCCGTACGATATCTTGAAGAACGGAGGAATATTTTATCACTTGTCTTAGGACATATAACTTACTGGGTCAGAGTTCGACAACTGTTGAGAGAAAAACTTGAGACACACTTGAACAAACGTTAGAACAAGTATAGTTGCGGAATAGTTTATCTCAAAGGATCTAAAAGCTCAACAATAATAAGTTAATGAGTTAGATAGTTAGAGAGTTAGTTGCGGAAATGTAAGAAATATAAATGGCAGCAGGTGATATATCAAGTATACACATAAGTTGATTCATAACAAGGAATGTATTCAGACCAAGTTAGTAAGTGAGATCAAACTTAGTGATAAAGTCACGAATGACTTGCTCCGAAGAGAAGTAGTAATCAGTTACGTTCTAGAGAACTTTGAGAGTAAGAAGAGATGCGTAATCAGATAGAAGATAAAGATAGAAATGATAGCATCGAAGTTGTATTGAATAAGTAAGAATGAGCTCTATTTATAGAGTCTCAAGAATTACATGGGATCAGTTCTCTAAGAGTAGCCATGCAAGGCATACTGGACAATATAGAGTATTACAGAAAAGTAGATAAAGTTATACTAAGTAAAATAAGTGAGACTGCGGTTGGATAGATGACTTTGGATTAGGTTGATGTGGAAGGTCTGACTGCGGATGCTTGAGGACTGCGGTGGCTTGAAGTTCAAGAGGGTCACTTTTATGATTCAACAATTTCCCCCTAAGTGACCTCTTTAACTTTTCTTCAGTTATCAAGTTTTAGAAACTTGATCAGTATCCACCAAAATTTTCTGATATTTTCCAACCAGGTGATCCTTCTCAAAATCTCGAACTTGACTTCGGCAGTTGTGTGTTTTGACTTTTCAACTGCGGTTCGACAAACTTCAATCAGTTTTCTTGTGAGGCGGTTCATGGCAGTCACCGGAATAAAGTATTTGGTATCATTGAGTTTCCATTTGAAGATGACTCCAAGATCTGGGAAGTTTGTTGCACCTAGGGATCTTTCTTGGAATCCTTCAGTAATCATGGGTGCGGGGTCAAGTGGTGAAAGATCAAATTTTGTGGCTAGGATAGGGTGAATGTCTGCATCAATTTTGGCAAAATCACAGACAGTTTCCTTCAAGAAAATACTTGCCCTCTCAAGTGATATCTTCATCTTCGGATGCTTTTCGGATTTGTTCTGGAACACCTTGGCTATCAGAAAGACTTCTTCAGGGTTCATGCATGGGAAGTCAGCATGGGTGCGGACATAGTCCTGATTCCTTCTTGTGAGAGTGTATTGGATGAAGTCAGCTTTCATGAACTTCCGGGGCTTGTAGTTCTTGACTGCGGATGGTCTGTCATTCGACCAGATTTTCTCTATAGAAGAAGCATGTTTGGCATAGAATCGATTAAGTCTTTCGAATTCCATAGGCAGTCTCTTGTGGTCAGGCAGGTTGCGGTCAAAGGGCTCACATACTGTGAAGTATTTAGCATTGGGAGAGATTGGGACATCCCAGTAGCCATCAGAAGGGGGTTCAGCATAGGTAAGGTAGGGTTTGTAGTCATCGTCCAGTAGTCTGCGGTGGGGATTGATCCAGGAATTTACTAAGGATTCATCCATAGTAATGTCAAATCCGTTTTCTCTCCAGATGAGCTCCGCGAACTTGGCTGCTTTCCGGTCTTTCTTCTTTTGTTGCGTTGCGGGGGAGTCATTTAAGTGCTCGGATGACATCTTGGATGCAAGATTTTTGAAGTGGGGAGGGGTCTCTGGTCGCTCAGGAGAAGGAGTTTTTTGAGTGATCTCCTTTTACGGTGGAGACTGATGTGGTGGTGGCGTCTGATGAGATGGTTGCGGTGAAGGATCTTTCTCAGTTATGATGGGGGGACTTTGATGATGGGAAATTCTATTGGAATGATGGTCTTCTTCATCACTTCCCCCTCTTGAGGAGTTCAGACCCGGAGCCTCCTCAAGCCATTGTTTGAGACCATCGACCATGGCACACACCTCCTGAAATTAAGCTTTGAGAACATCAGCCAGTTGTTGATTGTCTGGGATGGTGGTGTTGAAGAGTAGGCGATGAATCTCCTTTGTAAGTTGTAGAATTTCGGGGCCATGAAAGTTTGAAGACAAAGAGCGTTGGACTCTGTTGATGGTGGATTGAAGGACATAGATGGTAGACTCATACGCAGTGTGAGACTCAGCGATTAGTTTTTGAGAATGAGTGGACTGGTCCGTAATGGCTGTTTGTAAATCTGCTTTTATTGCGGATACCTCAGAGATGAGGCGCTCCGCAGCAGCCATGAATTGCTTGTGATCAGCTTGGCGACTTATGTCCAGGGATCTGATTCCCATTTCAACCTTCATAGAGATGCGCTCAGCAGCCAGTCTTTCTCGGGTTTCCAGTCTTTCAATTCGTTCTATTAAGGACTGCAGTCCTGGAATGTCTTCTGGTTGCGGTTGAGTGGGCTTTACCGCAACAAGAATTTGATCAACTTTAGCTTGCAGACTTAGGAACTCTTTTCTGGTCACCGCATTCTTCTTCTTCTTCTTCTTTGCTTTTGGCTTGGAGGTTGAGTGTTGAGAACCACTCGATTCTTCTTCTTCATCAAAAATCATCAGATCATCATCAGAAGGGTTAGGTTGATTTACCTCATTTACATCAAAATCATCGAAGCCAAATGTGGGAGCTGAGCTAACTTCGACTGTGGTTCCTTCTTCTTGAGAATCACGAACAGAAGGAGTTGGAGTTGGAACTGGAGGGACCTTGGATGTACCTTCACCATCAAGAGTGGTCTGAGTCTGTTGAATCGTCTTAGCCATTGCGGTCATCCACTCTTGTACTTTTAAGATGGTAGCTACGGTGTTGGCATTGTTGATTGCGTCCGCACAGTACTTGGCTACGGATTGAATTTCCTGTTGTTTCTGTTGAAGTTGCTTGACTTGCTGATCCTTTCTTGCTTGGAATTCCCTATGGAAAGCGGCATATTTCTTGAAGTCGGAGTCAGAAACTGGAGTGTAATGTAACCATGAATCATTCGATTTATCACCGTCAAATCCTTGGTATCGCACCGAGGTGTCCCTCGGGTCCACGGATCCTTGCATATTGGTGCTCACCGTGCCTAAACCACCTATAATAGATGTAAGCAGAGTAGGATTTACTGAGCTTCCTCGGTCTCCTTGACCCGTGGTCAAGTCTGGCCTCGGCTCAGTTCTGGCAAGGGCTGAAGAATTGCCCTGCGGTTGGGAAGGTGTTTGCAGTGTTTGGGTAACAGACAAAAGTATGGAGTTCAACTCCTCAGGGGAAAAGAAGTGTAGACGGGAAGCCCTGGAGACCCTAGGGCGAGAACCAGTATCATCCTCTTGGGAGTGAACTGGGGGGTGAGTCTCCAAGATGAGGTGAAACAGACACATTTTCTGTGTCTGAGTGGTATTCGATTGTGGTGTTGAATGGGTCTGCGGCCACCCCAAGGACTACCGGAGCCTTTTAAGAGGCTGAGGTATCAGTCCGGTCACGCATTTGGCCAGTGGGATCAGTTTTCCTTTTCTTTAGGATAGCGATGGGTTGTTCACCCTCATCAGAATCACTTTCAGTGGATTCGTCATCCGAGGGCACAGTTTGTGTGATTTTTCGTTTCTTTGAGGGTTCAGCTCGTTTGGGAGCATCTTTCTTCTTTGGGGTTCTTTGTTTCTTGGAAACATTGCGGGGGCCTTGATGGGCTGAGACTAACTGTTTGCGTCTTTGAGAAAGGTTGGAGAGAGTGGTGGAGGATGGGATTGCGGTACTACCAGGAATGGTGAGTGCGGATGTGGCTTGTAGAGGCGGGGTAGAAAGGTATGGGCTAATACCTTACGTAGCCTCTATATGGTCTGTGACATCAGCAGTCTCAAGACCAAGGGTAGAAAGAATATGGACCGGTAGTCTTCGGATAGGTCCAAAAATAGATTGATCAGTGGAGGGATTGTACCTTTTCAGATCTTTGGTGATGAAGAGATTGGTGTCGTTGCCCATGCTAAGTCCTGCATCCGCATGAAGATCTGAGATGCATAGAGACAAGAACCTAGCAAATGTGAGTTCGGTAGGGTTTTCTCTCGGGCTCTCTTTGGGAATGTACTGCAAGAATTCATCCCACAAGATCTGACCGTAGTTAACGTCGTGGCCAGTAAAAATGCTCCACACCAACTCCAGGATCTTGAGACCCATATTATCAGTGCCTCCGGTTCGGCCTGAGAGGCTGCGGATCACAAAGTGACAAACAAATTACCACACCGTAGGCAGTTGATTCTTCTTGAATTCTCCGATTCCTTTGATCTTTTTCTGGTAACCCATTTGTTAGAGTGCTGAGGTGATGTCCGCCATGCTTGGAGTAAAGACCTTGGTGGAGGGATGAACAAGCAGATTGATGGCAGTTAGGAACTTTTCTTTGTTCAGGATGACCAAAGAATCGTTCACCAGATTAAGATGCACTTCTTGAAGATTTTCGAGGGGTCTGTAAGCAGAGAAGGCACATTTGAACAGGGTTGAAAGAGGAACAACGTCTGTGAATGAATCGAATGGACCCAATAGGGGGTGATTGGTCAAGAACTTGATCATTAGCTTGATCGGAGCATTGTAGGAGGAATGCTCTTCGAACACAGCCCTAAAATTGCTTGAAGCAATCGTAGGCATTGGGTTTCTTGTTGCAGAATCGGAACCAGTTGGGTTTGCAGAGGCAGAGGCCTTGGAGAGTTTCTTCGAAACGCCTGGTTTCACCATTTTTGAGTGTTTGAAGAAAGTTGCAGAAACAGAGTGCAAGAAAAAGGTTCGAGGTTCAGAAAGCGTAAACTTTTCTTGGGGAAGAAGAAGGGGGTTTTATAGTGGCTAAATTGGAGCGGGAAACGATTTTACCCTAAGTGAAATTAGGTAAAACGTTTGGATGTTTTTCTTGGATTAAGAGAGATAACCTCAGCCACAGATTAAGAAAAAAAAATTAATCTATATTTTTTAGATATACCAAAAAGGGTTGGCATTTAATGAAGTGTCAGAAATCAACACCACGTCTGAAGAACGTGTGGTGAACTAGGGGTTAATCTGTTGTGTAAAGGGGAAGTTGTAACGGATTAGACGTTTTGGGCTAATAGGAAGAGACAGTTTAAAAAGGATTTGATTTTGGGAAATCGCTCTTTTTGTCATCATTCCTAAAATAGGTCTGACACAAGGTTTATTCAAAAAGAATGGGACAGTTGCACAAAGAATGTTTTTTTTAATGTTTTCTCTATTTAATGAAGGATCATTAAATAGCACACCATGTTTTTTTTTTAAAAAATGAAACAGTTTGAAAATCAATCAAAGTGACTGCGGATTGATACATCATTGCGGATGGATCAACTGCCATCGGATGGATGACTGTGGTAGAAGAACTGAGAAGAACACTTGAACAACGATTAGTAATAACAAACAATAAGGACCATTGAAGGATAAATATGATATATGGTTGCGGTACACAGGATGTATCAAAACCATATATCATAAGTAACTTCAGTTAGAACCGCAACAGAGACCAAGGATGGTTTGCGGTACCTAACAATTCAAGAAGAATTGTGGGTCCGGATTCATCATTCCTAACATTTGTAAGAAACTGTTGAGTTTTGTAGAGTCAAGTGCCTTTGTGAATACATCAGCAATCTCTTCATGAGTGTGAACAAAAATCAGTTCGATGTTACCTTTCAGGATGTGGTCTTTGATGAAGTGATACCGTAGTTCAATATGCTTGGTCTTGGAGTGCTGTATGGGATTGTGAGAAATTGCTATAGCACTTTCAGAGTCACAATAGATTGGTATCCGCAGCATTCTGTATCCATAGTCCAATAGTTGAGTTTTCATCCATAAGACCTGAGAACAACAGCTGGCTGCGGCCACATATTCAGCTTCTGCAATAGACAATGACATACAATTTTGTTTTCTTGACGACCAGCTGACGAGTCTTCCACCCAGAAATTGACATCCACCGGAGGTGCTTTTACGATCTACTCGACATCCGGCATGATCTGCATCAGTGAATGCTTGTAGACTGAAGTTATTCCCTGCAGGGTACCATAAGCCAAGAGTCTTGCTACCCTTTAAGTGCCGTAGAATCTGCTTGGCTGCGGTCATGTGAGACACTTTCGGGTCAGCCTGGTACCTTGCGCATACACCTGTTGCAAAGACAATATCTGGTCGGCTTGCTGTGAGGTACATCAATGAGCCGATAATACCTCTATAAGTCTTGTGATCGACTGATTCGCCTGAGGGATCAGCAGATATCTTATATCCGAAGGCCATGGGGACCTTAGCCGAAGAACAGTTGTCCATTGAATACTTCTTTAATAGTTCATAGGTGTATTTCTCCTGATGAATGAATATCCCTTGAGGGACTTGTTTCACTTGAAGTCCTAGAAAGAAGTTAATCTCTCTATTCATGCTCATTTGGAACTTGTTGGTCATGAGTTTAGCAAATTCATTCACCATATTTTGATCAGTGGAGCCGAAGATGATATCATCCACATATATTTGTACCAGCATTAGATGATCACCATTTGCTTTTCTAAATAAAGTGGGATCAATCACTCCTCTTTTGTATCCGGACGAGACAAGAAATTCAGAGAGAGTCTCGTACCATGCTCTTGGGGCTTGTTTTAGACCGTTGACTGCTTTTTCAAGCTTGTAGCAGTGGTCTGGAAATTCAAGACTTTCGAAGCCCGGAGGTTGCTGAAGATAAACCTCTTCTTTTAAATTCACCGTTGAGAAAAACACTTTTCACATCCATTTGATGAACCTTTATATTCTTGTGAGCTGCGTATGCTAAGAAGATCCGGATGGCTTCCATTCTTGCTATCGGAGCATACGTTTCATCATAGTCAATACCTTCAAGTTGACTATATCCCTTGGCAACTAGTCTTCCCTTGTTTCTGACGAGCGCACCGGATTCATCCAACTTATTCTTGTACACCCATCTAGTACCAACAATGGTGTGACCTTGCGGCTTCGGAATGAGCTGCCATACTTTGTTTCTTTTGAATTCTTCTAGCTCTTCTTGCATTGCGGATATCCAATCTGGTTCTAGTAGTGCTTCTTTGATCATTCTGGGCTCGACCGAGGACATAAATGCTGCATAGTGACAGTGATCAGATAAATCCTTGAAAGATCGAGTTTGGATACCTGCGGATGGGTTGCCGATGCTTTGACCTGGTGGGTGGTCCTTCGTCCAAACATGTAGACGGGGTTGTAAATGATCAGCAGCTGCGGTGGAGGGAATGTCTTCAATATCGGAAGACTCTGCGGTTGGAGACGGCAGTTCCCCCTGGACTTGAGAACATCCTGCTGAATTGTCTTGAACTGGGAAGGAGGGATCAGATTTTTCTTGGGTAGATGATGAAGGTTCCTTCTGAAGTGTAGACGGGAGTTCCCCTTGAACCTGCGAAGGTTCCCCCTGGATTACAGATGGGAGTGTGATAATCCTTGAATCTGTTCTTGTGTTAATGTTCTCTATGTTTTGATCATCCGAGTCCAAAGAATCGTTTGAGAGTTGAACATCTTTGCGGATGATTGGAGCTGCATCTTCTAGTACTGGAACCTCGATGGTTGTTGCTGTTGGATTAATGTCTAAGTCCATAACTATAATTGGTAAGACTTGACCCGACCCGGCATGGTCCATTTGGGTTGCATGGCATCATGCATTTGGATAGACTATAATGAGAGAAATAACACTTAAGGTTGGTTAATATATTATAAGTTCTAATATATTAATAAGGTTATTTAATTAGTATTGATCAAGAATTAATTTGGAATTAATTAAGTGATCAAAAGGAGACTAATTAAATATATGGGTTGATTGTGTAAATCATTCATTCTTATATATGTGGGCTTGTGATCCAAGATTCCTTATGTTGGACTAAGTCCATGGGGTGACCCATGGATACTCCATGGAGGTTAAAATCCATGGAGCATAAGGAATGGGTAAAGTTATGAGTTACATGGTGTAACCCTAATAGCCACCATATAAAAGAATCCCATGGCTCAAGAAATCGGACACTAATGTGTGAGTGTGAGGGCTAGACGATTTCAAGGAGTGTTCAAGTTTCTCTCAAGTTATTCCAAGTGTATTTGGTGTTGTGTGAACCATTTGAGGTGTCACACTTGGGGCACTAGGCACTCAAGCTTCATGAAGACATTCTACATCAAAGAGGTATGTATTCTATCTTGTTATATTTATTATTTTGTATGCTAGATTAGGATAATACCTTGGATGTTCATAATTGTATGTATAATAGAGAAAACATAGATCCAAGGTATTTAGGGTTGCATGTACACTTAGGAGTGTTAGAATGCTCATAACCCAACAGTGGTATCAGGGCCTAGGCTTGTTTTCTTGTTATACTTGCAAAAGTAGCTGAAAAATCGAGTTGGATGCATATATTCGATTGTTTTGGCTGGAATTGGACTAGGAACATTACCCTAAGATGTTTTTGGACTTATAAACTTGTTTTTGATGTGGTAATGTTCATGCTAATCCAATTTCTAAGATAATTGTCATAATTTCAAGATTTGTATTAGTTTGTATGTTCATGCTAATTTCTTGAAGATTGATGATTTGAATTATCTTGTTCTTATGAGGTTCTTAGATTAATAGGAAAGTTGTGTGAAATAGTTGTTTTCAATCCATTTTAATCTAAGAGTTGATTTCAAAGTGTGTTTTTGTAACTTGTCCTCAAGTTATATGAAAAGTCACATTTAAGAATCATAAAACTCATAAAAGTTGGCAAAGGTTACAAAATGAAGAGTCTAGTTCTAATTAAATGGTTTTATGACTCCATAACTTGTCCTCAAGTTATGGAGGTTCAAGAGTCTCTTCATTAAAATTAAAAAAAAAGTGTAACCTTAATTAGTTCCATAAGTTACAATAAAAAAAAAGTTATTTTTTTTTATTAATTAGTTTAAAGTCTTCCATAACTTGTCCTCAAGTTATGGAACTTGGAGAGTTTTTTTTTTAATTAAAACTACTTTAAACTCATAAGTTATGGAATTAATTAGTTTTGAATAGTTTCAAAACTTGCCCTCAAGTTTTGGAATTTGAAAAGTTTTCACTTATGAATACTTTAATTCCAAGTTAGCCCTTAGAATTTTAAAAGTTAAAATTCAACCCTTATACTTTATAATATTATAAGTTAATAATATTTATATATATGTATAAGAGTAAAGTCAGTCTTACCGTTAGTAGGCCTCATTCACGAAGCCGGTCTATAAGGGGGGTATAAGGTTACTGCCTATAAAATGGCAGTTTAATGGGTGTCCACTCTCACCCACCGCTTCCTTGACTGGTGGAGGGTCGTTAGCCGAACGGGTAGGACAAGGACTATAATTCTCCTTTCATTAAAAGTATTAATGATAAATACTAAGTAACTAAACTCTTATTAATACCCAATCTTAGTTACTTAGGAAAATGTGAATTTGGTGCTAACCCATGAAATTACACTTTGCACTTTGCTTAAGTCGTTAGTGGAGCGTGTGTGGTTAACCGACACACTAACCTGGACTTAACAAGGTAGGAAAAGGGTAACTTAGTATCTATCATAGTATCGGTGGAGCGTGTGTGGTTAACCGGCACACTGATTAAGGGGTAAATATTAAGGGTACCAAGTATATTTGCATGTTTATTCACACCTTGTTTTGTGATCCTCGGCATCCCAGTCACAAAACCTGAAGGGCACACTCGAGATTGAAACATGCCTTTGAACAGTTCAATGAATCTCAAAGATCTAGGACTTTCAAATCCAATTAAAACCTAATAAATTATTTCATTTTTCATGGTGGAAATTGGTGAATCGTCATTCACCTACCTTCAAATATTTTATAGCTTGGATTACGGCATCCCTCTTCTAAGTTATAAAATAGTTTGTTGGGTCCTAGCCTTAATATTTCATATTGGGTGTCATATTAAGGACTTTAAATCAACTATCTTGAATATCTCCCAAAAAGATGTCTGGTCTAGACATTTATGATCTTCCCAAACCCACAAGTTCCAATTATTCTCCCTAACCCACAAGTCCCATGGATATCATACTTCTTTCACCTCCTCCAATTATTCTCCCTAACCCACAAGTTCCTAAAAAGTTTAAGGTCACTCAAGCCCTATTGGCAAGGCAAGGTCTAGGTGTGATCACATCTTGGAGATGTAGTCACATATTGACAAGCCGGGAGAGTTGGGTGTCAAAGTCTTGAGAAAGTTGGTGGCTCAACTACTTTCTAAGTCACATAGTGAGTTCTTTTGGGAATCCTATGAAACAGACTAAGACAAGACCCTTAATGATCTTATCTATTTGCTAAGATCAACTTCCTAAAACGCTATGGACATTGACAATGATGACATTGGATATCCAGTAAAGCTCTCTCTTCCCAATGGAAAGGGATCGGCCATAGTCAACTTGGTTGACCCAATGGTAAAGAGAGAGGCGAAGTCTGAGATAGTCCCATTATCAAGGGTCCATAGGTAACTATTGCCAAAGGAAGGGGCATTGGTTACGAAGCTGCCAAATTTACCTAAGGATGTTAAAGTCAATAAGTTTGGCTCTACTTCAGGTAAAGTCCATTGTCTAACTCTATTAAGTACATGCTGATTCTGATCGCGAAGATGGATTTCAATTGCATGGTTCGGTGATCAGAATTTTGGGACTGTGAAAAGAGGATCATTGGAGTGATGTTCAATTGATCTATTTTACAAAGTAAAGATCATAGACAAACATAGTATGCATACTTGGTGTATGGCATGACTAGTGTTTAGAAAACATAGTGTACATGCTTGGAGCATGGGACAACTATTGTTTTAAATTCAAGTATAAAGTTGATAAAACCGAAACAATGAATAATGAGTAATCAGTATGGTGATAAATAAAAGTGTTTATTTATATTCATAGGGTTTGATTCCATATTTGATTCATTTATTCTTGTGTTTCACTTTGCATGTTTTGACTTCCAGAATAACTAAGTCGCTCTTCCTGAATGATTAAGTTATTCAAACCATCCACAGTCGGTCATATGTTGGAAGTAGATATGAATCAAGACTGTCATGGGTTGGTTTGTAGAGGTCTAAGTTGGTGGACAAAGTGGTGCTACAACACTCATGAGTGCTCATAAGTTCTGAGTATTGGATTCAACCCGCGCTCATTTAAATCACTTCATGGATTTTATCACGAGTGATCATGAGACGATAATATCTTATATTCTTCAAACTTAGAGATATGAGTTGTTACTATGAGTTGGTTATACATTGATTGCATGAAAACGCATTGGTAACTCGATGTTATAAAACGTGCCTTTGTGTATGATTCAACAAGTAGTAGAACAAACCATATGAGTCGAAGTTTATCCATTCCTTTTACCTTTGGGATAAAAGCGATATCTATGGGCCCCTCGATGATTTAAAGATGATACATGTGAGTGCTTGGCCAAGCCAGGACTGATTTGATTTGTTCAATTAGTCAGTCATCATGAATCGGAAATCGGGAAACAACAAATGGACAGAGAGAATGATTGATAATCCATGTCTCAGTCCATATGATATCTAGAATGGAGGAATATATGATCCCTTATCTAATGGAAAAGTCATTGATAAAGGTCAGAGTTCATCGACAAGGTCAGAGTTCGACAGAAGCTTTTGAGAGCTACGATTGCTGATCGGTTCCTGAAGTCATACGCAATAATAGTTTTAGACTTATCCAAGTGGGAGACTGTTGGATTAATGTCTAAGTCCATAACTATAATTGGTAAGACTTGACCCGACCCGGTATGGTCCATTTGGGTTGCATGACATCATGCATTTGGATAGACTATAATGAGAGAAATAACACTTAAGGTTGGTTAATATATTATAAGTTCTAATATATTAATAAGGTTATTTAATTAGTATTGATCAAGAACTAATTTGGAATTAATTAAGTGATCAAAAGGAGACTAATTAAATATATGGGTTGATTGTGTAAATCATTCATTCTTATATATGTGGGCTTGTGATCCAAGATTCCTTATGTTGGACTAAGTCCATGGGGTGACCCATGGATACTCCATGGAGGTTAAAATCCATGGAGCATAAGGAATGGGTAAAGTTATGAGTTACATGGTGTAACCCTAATAGCCACCATATAAAAGAATCCCATGGCTCAAGAAATCGGACACTAATGTGTGAGTGTGAGGGCTAGACGATTTCAAGGAGTGTTCAAGTTTCTCTCAAGTTATTCCAAGTGTATTTTGTGTTGTGTGAACCATTTGAGGTGTCACACTTGGGGCACTAGGCACTCAAGCTTCATGAAGACATTCTACATCAAAGAGGTATGTATTCTATCTTGTTATATTTATTATTTTGTATGCTAGATTAGGATAATACCTTGGATGTTCATAATTGTATGTATAATAGAGAAAACATAGATCCAAGGTATTTAGGGTTGCATGTACACTTAGGAGTGTTAGAATGCTCATAACCCAACAGTTGCATGGTCCGGAGTTGAGCTTTCCCCCTCAACCGGCAAGGTGGAAGTATTTAGTGATACTTCATCGGTCAGTGTGGGACCAGATACATCAGCATGCTGCTGCTGAGCTTC
The DNA here is from genome assembly GCF_052849685.1 of Lactuca virosa. Lineage (NCBI taxonomy): Eukaryota > Viridiplantae > Streptophyta > Magnoliopsida > Asterales > Asteraceae > Lactuca > Lactuca virosa. The sequence goes on from NC_136429.1 coordinate 55,017,065, forward strand.
CAAGGACACAAGAACTTCGGATAACTTGGTTGTTTCTACAGGGTCGAAGAGATCATCATAGTTTACTTCAATTAGATTTAGTGGACCCGAAGAGGCAGGATATCACTTTCTAGAATTGCTGTGGTTTCGGTTGATGGAGCGGTGTTGCGGATGTGATAGTCATCAAATTTCACATCGAAGCTTTCAATTATCAACCTTGTGCGTCTAATGAGAACTCGATAAGCAACCTTGTTAGTGGAGTAGCCAAGGAAGATGCCTTCATCAGACTTTGGTGCGAATTTGTTGAGATGATCTTTGTTGTTGATTACGAAACATCTACACCCAAATATATGGAAGAATCGGAAATTTGGCTTGCAGTTGTGAAGGCCCTCATACGGTGTTTTGTTGAGGCGTTTGCACACAATGCTTCGGTTTTGTACAAAACAGGCTGTGGCCACTGCTTCGGCCCAGAAGTAGAGAGGAAGATGGGCGAAGTTGAGCATAGATCTGGCAGCTTCTACTAGAGTGTTGGTTCCTTCGCTCTACTACTCCATTTTGTTGCGGTGTGTAGGGAGCTGAGAAGTTGAGAGTAATGCCTTTGGAAACCAAGAAACTATTTAGAAGATGGTTAGTAAACTCTGTTCCATTATCACTGCGGATACGTCTAACGGGTAACTTAATCTGAAGTTCAATTTCCTTGATGAATTTGATCAATATCTGCGGAGTTTCTTATTTGAGTCGTAAGAAATAAACCCAGGTGAACCGTGTGAAGTCATCAACTATAACCAGTATGTATTTCTTGTGATGAAGACTGGCTACGGTAGATGGACCGCAGAGATCAATGTGCAAGAGTTCCAATGGTTCAGTAATTGAGGAGTCAATCACCATGGGGTGACTTGCTTTGGATTGTTTTCCACATTCACATGCAGGACAGAGAGTATCATTGCTGAACTTGAGAATTGGAAGACCTCAGAGTAGTTCTTCGGTGACCAAATTGTTGATGTATCTGAAGTTGAGGTGAGCGAGCTTGCGGTGCCATAGCCAGCTGACTTCGGATACTGCTTTGGATAGGAAGCATAACTGCGATTTGCCTATGATCAGAGAGACATCCAGAGGATACATAGTACCTTCGGATCTGGACTTGATCAGACAAGTGCTCCTATCGCTTGTCATTATATAGCAAAATTGATCATCAAATTCAACACGATGGCCTGCTTTACATAGTTGACCAACACTGATGAGATTGTGTTTAAGGCCTTCTACATAAGCAACCTTTTGAATAGAGAAGTTTCCCGTAGTAAGAACACCATAACCTCGGATTATCCCATTCTCATTGTTCCCGAATGTGACATTTCCACCGTTGCAAATTGGCCTGAAATCTCGAAGGTATTCTAACCTTCCAGTCATGTGCAAGGAGCAGGCACTGTCGATTAACCATTCTTCTTCTTGTTTCTCCTTGCACAGGGCCTGAGAATTACACGGTTAGTTTAGGCATCCAAACTAGTTTGGAGCCTGGGACAAAAGGTGAATTTATGATTGGTGCATGAACCGAGGTTGCAGGGACGGGTTTCGTGTCAACTTTTAATCCTAGTCCTGGGTGTTTGTGAGATTTTGGAGTGTTGTAAATTTTTGAAAAGTTACAAGGTTTCTGAAACAAACCAGATTTGTCATGAGATGATCCATTTTGACAACGACACTGACATTGACAAGTTGAAAATTTGTCTTTTGCTTTGACACTTTGTTTGGTTAACGGTCTAAAGGATGAGTTGGGCTTGTGACCGGTCCGAGGTTGGTAATATCTGAAAATGGTGTTGTTGGACTTTTGAAAAGTTTGTTTTGAAAAAGGTTTAGCACGTGTAGATCTTTGGGACCTTTTTGTTGGTTTTGGTAAAATACCCTTCCACTTGTTAAAATTCTGATGTGATTTTAAAAGTGTTAGAGTGGGTAAGATATCCTTCCATTTTGGATCATCTGAGGAATAGATTTGAAAACCATTGCTTCGAAAAGACCTTACACTCTTTTGGGTTGTGTCAGATGAAGTAGGAATGACTGTTGAAACTGTACATTCCTTTTTGCATATTTTCTTGATGGGAGAGTTTTTTGAAAAATAGTGTGAGAAAACAAATTTTTTTGGACTCTTAGACTTTGGAAATCTGATATGCCTTTTGTTTTTCGAAAAGTTTTGTCTATTTGTGCTTCGGGATCGAATTTCCTCTTTGAAAGCCTTTTTAGCTAAGGTTTTTGGGGAACCGCAGTCATTGGTGTTCAGCTGCGGTTTCCTGGAAACCTTTGAAAATTTATGAAAACGAGGGCTTGAGTCATCCGAACTTGAAGATTCAGGGATTTGAGAGCATTGACCTACTTCAAAGTTTTCTATGGGTAATTCGTGATGAATTGGTTGAAGAGTTGCAGAACTTTTGTTCGAGGACTCCGGTAGGGATGATTTGACTATCGCAGAGTAAGTCTGGGTTGGGACTTCAGTGGGACATTTGTGACACATCCGCTGCTCATGACTACAGTGAGGGGCACTGCGGTCTGAGGGCAGAGATGGGAAGTCTTGCGAGACTTCGGGGCTTTCAATGACAATTTCCTCATCAACTACGGATGAAGTTTGACAATTTGGGTAAATTGTGCCACAGACAGGGATATGATCCCTTGTGTGACCCGAAACCTTAGGCACAATTTCCTCAATGACACAATTATTGCTTAGATTATGAAGTCTACCGTAGTGTTTTCTGATGTCTTCGGGAAAAGTCTTGTCATTGACTGGGAAATGAAATTCTCGGTCCGGAGGGACATACAGTCGATCTTTGTTAAACCGGGGTGAGGAATCCTTTGTGGTAGCATACCCATTGGACCAACCCCAATTGTATGTATTGTCCACAGTTCCATTATTAACCAAATTTTCAATAGCTTCACTTTCATTGAACAAATTTTCTATTAATAGATTTAAGCGTACAATCTCACTCTGAGCTAAATCTCTTTGGTTCAAAGGTATTTCTAGTTGTGTTTCACTCAACATTCTTGCATCTTTTTCTAATTCTAAATCCTTTTCTAACATGGCCATTTTGAGTCTTTTGTTGTCCAGTCGTCCTCTTACATGAAACATCTCTTGGGACGCTATGTTCTTCTCATCTAAGGCTTTGTTATAGTCTGTAAGGACGGCACCACATGTGTCATTAAGATTATTTATGAATGGTTGACAGTCATGCATGCTATAGTTTAGAGTTTGGATCATGAGTTTTACCTGTTCGACGATGCTTAGAGTTCCATCCTTTGCCATGTAGCAGTAGTTCTTTTCCAGCTTTGTAGACCCATCATCATCCGCAGTTGCTAGCATGCAGATTTTTCCTTTTCCTTTGACATTGTTGATGGCTTCTTCTTCATCTCCGGATGACCAAACTTGATGGTCTCTTTTGACATGGGCTACGTATGCCCTTGCCTTTTCCTTATCTTCCAATTCTTGAGCCATTCTAAGGTAGAATGCTCTGTCTTTCACTACATTAGCCTTGCAATCCTTTGCAAAATGATTCTCTTTGTTGCACTTATGACAAATCACAATATCACTTTTGTCTTCTGATGGAGTACTGGAGTCAGTGGTTTGGATGGACTGCGGTGCCTCCTTTGGTTGAGTATTTTGAGATTGCGGTGGTGGATGAGAACTTTTGGGATATCGAGGATGGTTATTCTGCAGGTTGAAGTTACGGTTGAATGGAGGTTTGTTGAATTGCTAATTCTTGCGAAAGGAAGGAGGTGGTAGTCGATTGAACTGTTGGCTAACAAGAGCAATAGCCTTCTGAAATTCTTCTTCATCATCATACTCTGAGTCAGCTTCGTATGACTGCGGTGTAGTGTCATACGAGGGAGAGTAGGATTGATTGTGTAGAGCTTGTGCTATGAGAGCGATTGGTCCTCCGAAGTCAGCACAGTCTTTGAGTACGGTGGATTCTTGTGCTTGCAGTTCCACGTAGAGCTTGTAGAGAGACAATGAATGAATCTTTCTATCCCCTTGAACTATCATCTTAGCAGTCGTCCAATATCTTCCCAAACCGTTGAGAAATTGAAGATTTGTTTCATGGTTACTGCAGATGGTGCCAGCATTCGATAACTTGGTGACTATCAGATTGAACCTTTTAAAGGAGTCTTCTAAACTTTCGCCAGTATGAGCTTTGAAGTTGTTGAATTCATTGAGTGCAGTTGTGAGCTTCTTATCTTGAGCTTGTTCTGAGCCTTCGTACAAATTCTTGAGAACATCCCAGATCTATTTTGCTGATTTACACTTTATGATAATGTCGAAGTTGTCAGGAGCAACTCCACAAGAGATTTCATAAAAAGCAACAACATCATTTTCCATTTTATCTAGATCATGTTTGGTGGGACGGCTCATGACTGGTTGTCCTCCTCCTAATCTGGTTGTGGCGCCATCAGTTTGAACTGGTTTAAGAACAGGGACATGTGGTCCTTCTTCTACGGACCGCCATAGATCTCTACCAAGTCTCCTAAGTACCTCTCCATTATCTGAGACCAGTGATGGTATTCATTTGCCACCAATATTGGGGCTCGATTTGAACCACCAACACTGTTGGAAACATTCAGAGATAATGCTTGTGCCATTTTTGTTTTTTTTTTGTTGTTTTTTTTTTTTTAAGAAATGAGCTTCAGTGGATAATTAAGGAGGTGGATAATTACCAAATTTGAATTAATAATATTATATTTAAATTAGGGTTATCCTTGACATCCTATCTGCACTATAAATAGACCCTTCAGCCTTAGAAATTTCCACCATCTGAAACCTTAGAGGAAGAGCCAAAATTCCTAGCTCTCCCTCTCCTCTCTCCTCTCTGTAAGTCCCCAATCTGCTTGTGTATCAATCAGATTCGTTTGATGGTGCGGAATCCCAATCAAACGGATGATGCCAGATCTAATTGAAGAGAAGGAGAAGAAGAATAACTTGAATCTTGAATGTATTGAGTATATGAATGATGCTCCTTACACAAGATTCTCTCACACACACTATTCTTCTCTCTAGTTTATCTCTCTAGGACATGCTCCTCTTCTCTAGCCTTACCTCACACATGCACTCCTCACCCTATATATAGTAGACATGGGCCGTGAAAGGGTTTACGGCCGTAAACCTGTTCACGGCCGTAAACACAGTCGTAAACTCATATATGGCCGTAAACACCAAGCTGTTTATGGTCCTAGACATAAAAATACATTTTCCTAGAAAAGTAAAGTATAAACCATAATTTAGACCCAACAATCTCCCCATTGGTTTATAGTGTTGGGTTTTCTATGCATCAAATACACTCTAAAACTAGGCAGCGGAAAAATCGAAACAACGATATACCTAAGTGTACATGCATCCTATGGATCTATGGCTTCATGCTAATTACATCAACCCTAGAAAACTAGAAACAAAGAAGAAAACATACCTCTTATGTAGCCCTTGATCTCCATACTTGAGATCTTGAACCTCCATGATGTTGCTTGGATGAAAGGACCCAAACCAGAATCCCTCTAATGGTATCACACCCAATGACACCAAAGAGTGGAATAAAAATAACTAGGAGAAGGGTCAATTTCACAAACCCAAAGGGGTTAGAAATCGTCCCTAAGAGGGGGAGGAAGAAGGGTTGGCGAAACTTCAAGCCAAGGTGCAAGGAGGAATGAAATCCCTAAGGCCCTATTTATAGCCTTGGATGCCTCCTACGGTTTAGTACTCCTACCCATGTGGGATGGGAGCATAACCACGAAATTTCACTCCTTTCCCATGTGGGATGGAGTGATTGTCATCCAACCCTAATTCCATAAGGGTTCTGCAACATTCCTGATTAACCAACTATCGATTAATAAACATTCAACCCTTTAATTAATTAAACTGTTAATTAATTCCCATAATATATTTCCAAAATATATTTCCAATTAGTTTCTAATTAATTATTAACCATAATAATTAATAAACCAATTTCTCCTTTATTTATTCTACTCAATTTGGGTCTTGAGGGCAACCCAAAAGGACCCTGCTATTATTAGAAATATTACCAATAGTTAATGACCTTGGACACTATTCCAACAGTCTCCCACTTGGACAAGTCATCAACTATATGAGGACTAATATTTCTCAATAATCAACAGAGAGTTAGCCATCCAATGCAACTACCGAACTCTTGATCTAATCAAGATTCAGCCCTTAGATAAGTGATCAACTATCCCTTCGTTCTATGATATCTGTATGAATTCGAGACATGGATAATGGTCAATATCAGAATTCAAAATTATGTTTCCCGATATAGATTTGTGACGACTGCATCTGACTACTAAATTGAACACATCAATTCCAGTCAGGGCTCGGCCAAGCACTTTAGATGTCAGCACCAAATCATCGAGGGGCCCATAGATATCGCTTCTCCTATTAAGGCAGAAGGAACGAATAAACTTTGACTACATAGTTTTTGTCTATTTCATCATGTCACACATGGACATACCCTTTATAACTACCAGTTACGGTTAGCGTTGGAGTAGACCTATGCATAACAGAATCATCGAGCAAAACCCCACATGTATCTAGGTTTGAAGAATAGAAGATATTATCGTCTTAGAATTACTTGTGACTGAATCCATGAAGTAATCTCTAAGCGTGGGTTGGTCCAATACTTAAATCTCTATTAAGCACTCATGAGTGTTAGCGCAATCACTATGCTATGTCTAATCAATATGGACAATCCACCAATACTCATGACAGTCTTGAATCACTACTTACTTCCAAGAGTATGACCGACTGTGGACGTTTGAGTAAATTAGTACTCGGGAAGTGGGTTCCAAACATGCAAAAGTGAGAACGCAGTGATAAGCTAATTGAAATGACCGAACTCCATCATATATTAAGATCACCACTTAATAATCCCCAAATCAAATTAAACTTATACCGCTTAAAGTTCTCGGGTTTTTAAAACAAACCAAACTAAGAGTGTTTAAGCCAATTCATTTACAAATCTAATGCCTCTCGACTTTGTCTGACTGTCAGACATGGTCAATGAGATCGGCTTATGGAATGGATCGACAAGATTATCTTTCGATATGAATCATTGTCTATGATGTCTTTACATTTGACTCACTATCAAATGTGTTGGTACTTACTGAGTATGTTTCATGTGATCTCGTGTGACTTGGGATCCATACTCGAGGTAAGTTCACCCAAAGTCACAAGAAACTTCATAAGGACCATCAATGATTGAATTTCAACAAAGATGTCACTAATGAACCTCTTTCAGTCACATTGTCCACTTTGTAATTTAACCAACTGCAATATACTCTAAGTATGTTAAATCCACTATGGTGTATTACCTAGTACTCTTTCAAGCTAATATATCATCATTCAATAAAAGCATGAATTCCGACTGGGAACGGAATTGCCTTTATTAGTGCGGAACTTAGCATCAATGTAACTCTTACAATGATCTCTTCTATACTATCAAGATCATCTCTTCTGTCCTCCAAGGACACTTAAGAATGTTCTTGATCTTGATTCATTGATTCTTGCCAAATTGATCTAATCAAACTTGTCATGCTCAAGGCATACGAGTCATTAGATCTAGTACATGTCATGGCATTTATGATCGATCCCATAGCAGAAGCATGTGGGACATGACTCATTTGCTTTAGCTCAATAGTAGAACTAGGACATTAGCATTGCTCAATGTCATGCCAGCCTAAACTCCTTTTCGAGTTCTGCATGTCGAGTTTCCTCAACATTCAATGTACTTTGGCTTAATCAAATGAATCACTTTGATCTATCTCCATAGATCCTTATTATGTACGTGTTTTGTATCTCCCATGTATATCATAGCGAAACAATTCTCACACCAAGCCAAGCCTTTACACTTGCTAAGTTAGAAAATAGTTTCTTATGAATCGTACATTATCTATGTATAACACAAGGATGACTACAGTGCTCCCACTAGCACTGACATATATATGGCTTATCTATGTTTCTCGAAATTCAAACTCCTTGAACATTCTCATTGAAATAAAGAATCTAATTACTCCCACTATCTTTGACATATATATGGATTATCTTTATTTCTCGAAATTCAAACTCCTTGAACTTTCTCATTGAAATAATGATCCATCTTGCGAGATGCTTATTTCGGTCCATAAATGAACTTGTTAAGCTTACACATCCTTCAAAACCTATCTTGGTTTAATTATGTGTCTGTTCCTATCCACGATTGTCTCTACTTGAAGATCCACTTGCATTTAAGGGCTAAGGTCAAGTGCTTGATCTACCAAAATACAACATACATGGATTGAATCTCGCTTTCCAATTCCTCCTTATATGTTGTAGCCTTTAGGGCCTACCATAGCTTCCGATAGCTGGTACACTCTACCAGTGACTCACATACCTTAGTAATATAAACTCTTATATAACTAGGTGTATGATGTCCTCTATCAGATCTATAAGGAAAAAAGTGGAAATATGTCAGTTTCCTTAATAGCTCTTTCAATTCTAAATTGAATGCTATGTCCAACTTTAGGCTCTTCGGTGGTTGACTCTTGAATCTTATCATGATCAATGGGGCTCCCACTAGCCCTTATGGAAATCAGCTCCCTCTCTTGGAAAACTACCATTTGAGTAACATATACTTTGTTCTCAGAAAGATTCTTAAACAATTATCCAAAATGCTTGATGGGCTCTCCAACGAGATAACACATCTCTATTCAAAGTTCTATATTGTCGAGCGCTTCACGACGAGCGTAAGCCTCATAATCGTAGACTTCCATATATGGTAGTGAGGATAGAATCCCACTTCACATATCATAGAGTGTTTCAAGAACCTACTTAGTTGACACAAGACCAAAGGACTTCTTGTAACACTATTCATGATACAATCCATGAATTGTTAGTATGCATAATGCAACTCATCTAGTGCAAAATCAATGAACGATTTGTTTCTCTAACCAACTAACACTTCCTAGTGGCAGTGTTTTGGGTGGAGACAGATCGTGAAACTCTTTCACAATTACTTAGATGATCGATAAAGTTTGGACTGAGATTCTCACTATGAGTGTCTCATCCTATTGCCCAGTTGATTCTTAACCTCGCTTTATGAGAGCTTTGAACACCTGAAAGGTTCCAGACTCACATTCATACGAAGTTGGTCTTACCATGTATCGTGGTTAATCTGAACGGTCTATTAGAGTGAACTAATTCCAACAGATACTTACATCACCCAATGATGTATTCATGATCTATCTTGATAAACAAGATTTACATTTATCATAAGACTCGAGGCCAAATGATATCCAAAATCCGATCCAACTGGATATTTGGTAATGTATTTCTCATTTATGTATCCAAGACTATGATGCCACAAATACATTTCACCCAAACCTTTGGATGTATTTGAATAAGTACATATTGTGATTAATCTGAACGATCCATTCACAATAATACACCTTATTCAAATATTTGAATCAATCTTTGAACTATTGTTACTATACTAGTTTCATAGTATAAACAATTTCAAATTATAACACCATAGACTACACATTTTGAAAAGAGTTGTCTTTCGATCCTATGAATGTAGCAAGGGCTTGGCATTCATGATCAAATTATCTTGTCCATGTTTTAGTCTTCTCACTTCATTTTAGTAACTGCACATTCTTGCAAATGTCAGCACTAATCCTTAGTAAAATACTCAAGGTTTAGAAGTAATGTTTTGATGGTATTATAAATCCATATATTTGATTGGACACCAAACATGGAAGAACAAGTTATCTTTTTGATCCTATGGAAAGTAGCACGGGCTCGTGATCCACGATCAAATTAAACCTCTTCACGTTTCAGTCCTTTCACCTCAAATATACATTTGAGCAAGTTTGCTTTCTTAGTCCTTTTCTTGTTATGGAAACGAGCAGCTATCAGAACATGTCTTAGAATAAGCCTTCTTTTGTCCTAGGTATTAGGACCTAGATTAGGTATACTAATCGCCTTTTAAACCATGGGCAATTGGCTTTCTTCTTCTTGACACTTCTATTCATGATAGTAAATATTGGAGTGCTTTGAAGTATGAGTTTCTATGATTGGCCATGTTAGTTCCAAAAGGAAACCTCAACATGTTACACAACTCCTTAATGGATATTCCAAGTTGTTCATATCAAAATCAAAATGAATTGATTATGTGTACTTGTCAGCTAGTTGACTAAACTATCTCAAGGAAATTCCATTTTACTTCAATATGTCAGTTTACAACATACATTTGACAATTGCTCTTTCTAACAATTTAGAATGCAATATTTGAAGTAACCTAGGAAGAGCTTTAACAAAGGCATGATTTTTCCTTTCGTTTATGACAAGATTGATCATCCTCATAGCTAATCCTTTCAAAGGTTTATAGCAGTAGATTTTAGTAGATAAGGTTATAGACATCATTTAATGACAAATTCCATTATAGTTTGTTTTACTTATCCTTAGAAAATAATCACCCTAAATAAAATTATTTTAGAAGGCTAGGATCCGTATTTGGCTCCATGATGTGTAAAGGGATGCCGTAAACACACCATAAAGTTATTTAGGTAGACAAAGCTCTTTGTCAATTTCAATCACTATGAAATTCCTATATCTTTGAGATTCATTGACTATCAATGGCATGTTAATCTCGGATTATGTTCATCTCAAATTCAATGACGGGGTCACCGCGGATCATTGAACAGATGGTGAATCAACCATACAAAATCGCGTAGTCCCCGGCTCAAGTTACGCTTGAGATTCGCGAGTTCCACATCATTCTCTACCTATACTCTCAAATTGGCGTGTCGATTAACCACGCGAGCTCCATCAACAAGTTATAAAGAGAATGTGCAACTTTTATGGATAACATAAGATTCACATTAAATAGATTGAGAATTAACCTTGCAAAATCGCATGGTCCCCGGCTCAATTTACGCTTGAGATTCGCGAGTTCCATATCATTCTCAACTATATTCTAGATTGATGTGTCGGTTAACCACACGAGATCCACCAACAGAATATAAAGAGAATGTGCAATTTTCATGGATAATATAAACTCACATTCTATTAATAAAACGGGATTTTGTTTTATTGTATTTAGAATACTTTTAGATTGACCATTATCACTATCAAACCCTTTCGGTAACTCCATTCTCAAAATGCAATAGGGTGGTGAGGGTGGTAAGCGCAAAGCATATTAAAAACCGACCTCATTAGGAATCAAAGAGACCTCTTTAAACCCCTACATTATAACGGATGAGCCTAGTCGAGGTAAGACTGAAAATGTCAATATTTAAACACGTGAGGGCGAATGATGTAACATTCTTATACATATAATAGACACAATTCTAATATATATAAATACAAGGGGTAAATTTAAAACTCTTTAAATTTAGTTGTCTATTATTAATTCTAATTAATTGCGGGGACGCAATGTAACAATTAATAAATCATGAGGGGTAATATTCAAATTTATAAATCCATATTATAAATAATATTAAATATTTAAATTCACTATTTAAATAACAAATAAATATTCAAATTCAAATACACACATTTAAATAATATATATCAATTAATAAATATTCAAATTCAAATAAACACATTTAAATAATATTTATCAACTTTCCAGATTCAAAAACAATTTAAATTAGGTATTTATCCATATTTTATAAAGCTTCATATTCGAAAAATGGCAAAAATCCGAAACCCTAATTTCTGCCGAGCTCACGTCGTGACCTCCTTGTTCACGTCGTGAGTTGCGACTAAGGTTTTAACACATTACGAATTTTTCATCTAATCTTCTTCCATTCAGTTTCAAACAAGTTTTTATAGAAAATATGGACCTAGGGTGAATGTAACCATGAACCTGGCTCTGATACCACTGTTGGGTTTTCTATGCATCAAATACACTCTAAAACTAAGCAGCGGAAAAATCGAAACAACGATATACCTAAGTGTACATGCATCCTATGGATCTATGGCTTCATGCTAATTACATCAACCCTAGAAAACTAGAAACAAAGAAGAAAACATACCTCTTATGTAGCCCTTGATCTCCATGCTTGAGATCTTGAACCTCCATGATGTTGCTTGGATGAAAGGACCCAAACCAGAATCCCTCTAATGGTATCACACCCAATGACACCAAAGAGTAGAATAAAAATAACTAGGAGAAGGGTCAATTTCACAAACCCAAAGGGGTTAGAAATCGTCCCTAAGAGGGGGAGGAAGAAGGGTTGGCGAAACTTCAAGCCAAGGTGCAAGGAGGAATGAAATCCCTAAGGCCCTATTTATAGCCTTGGATGCCTCCTAGGGTTTAGTACTCCTACCCATGTGGGATGGGAGCATAACCACGAAATTTCACTCCTTTCCCATGTGGGATGGAGTGATTTTCATCCAACCCTAATTCCATAAGGGTTCTGCAACATTCCTGATTAAGCAACTATCGATTAATGAACATTCAACCCTTTAATTAATTAAACTGTTAACTAATTCCCATAATATATTTCCAAAATATATTTCCAATTAGTTTCTAATTAATTATTAACCATAATAATTAATAAACCAATTTCTCCTTTATTTATTCTACTCAATTTGGGTCATGAGGGCAACCCAAAAGGACCCTGCTATTATTAGAAATATTACCAATAGTTAATGACCTTGGACACTATTCCATCATATAGCTTTCTTTTCTAACTGACCCAACAAACTCCCCCTAAAAAGTAGCTGACTTTTCTTGTCAATCTTCATCGGGAGCTTGGCTTCAGCATTAATCTTCAAATTCTTCACAACTTCAAGATGAACATATGAATCTTCAATAAATGACTTCATCTCGAGCAGTTGGGCTTTTCTTCAAAATTTGACGTTGAATGCTCGTTGGGTGAGGAGGCATGATGTACTGATTCTTGAAAGATAGCGCTTTCAGCTTGAGAATCTTCAGAGAGAACAACAGAGAGAACTAATCTTCTGGATCACTTCAGCAGGTACATGAATAGCAACAAATTTATTGAGGAGGCTTCAATACAATCTGTCACATAATCTTCAAGTCAGCTTCACCTTGCTTCTGGGGTTGAAGGATTGAATATTGAAAGAATAATCTTCATTTCTTGCTCCTTCGAATGAGAATTCTTCGATAATCACGGATGAAGCCTTGGCTCAGAAATCTCGATACAGTCCCCATGAGTCTCATCTACACCTGAATTCACTTTTTAAGACAAAACAAAACTAAAAGAAAACTTAGCACACAATATTTTTGTATTTTTCATATTTTCTGAAAATTAAAACAGAAACAATTTTTTTTTCTGATTTTTGTTTGTTTTTTGGATTTTTTTTTTAATTCTCCCCCTAAATTTGTGCATAGAGGAAAACTATGGACAAATTTAACAAAAACAAAAATATTTAGGATCAAAGTTGTCAAGCAATCCAATATCGTTTATCAGCACACGCCTGCATGTCTAGATCTGGTCAATCACCGGTATTGTGGTCCACTTAAACACAAAGGATGTTGACAATTTGGACAGATTATAAGTGACAAGTCATTGTGATATATATTCCTAAATGGACATTTAGCTGACGACGACCAAGGATATTGTTGTCCACTTAAATTAAGCAGCAAGATTTACAGACAACCTGTTCAATTTTAGATGTACTAGAACATGTTTCCCACTTCCCGATATACCCCGGTAATCAAGAACTCCTTACTTTAGGTGAGTATTCAATCATTAAGAAAGAAGTCAGATATAGAAGTGCATATGTTGTATCCCAGGTCGGATGTCTTCCAATCACACAGAGGTAACAACATATGACTAACATGGATAGGGGTTTAGAGAGATAGTAGAGTGCATATGTTGTGTCCCAGGTCGGATCTTCCGATCATGCAGAGGGAACAACATATGGCTAACAGATAGAAAGAATTTCATAGATATGGAAATGCATAGAGATAGAGTTGCATATGTTGCATTCCAAGTCGGATATGTTCCAATCACGCAAAGGAAACAACATATGACTGACAGATAGAAAGCAAGAGAATAATTTCCTACAAACCTACTTTATCAGAACCCCCCAATTGCCCTATCAATACCAGAATTAAGGACATGAGTCCATACATCAAGGAAATGTTGAGTCACAGTTCTAGATAATTAACTTTTAGTGTATCTCGTAGGTTCCCATGTTTATCTTACTGCTCAATCTACCCGAGCGTTGTATGTTCAGTCCAAATGAAACTATCTAAGTTCATATTAGTCAAGTCCTTTCAATTTTCAAACTGAGTCTAGTCCTTTTAAATCCTTTGTGTCTACCAGCACATTGAATACAGAGTCTAGACAATTCGGCTTTAGTGCATTACACGCATCATAAATTGCCCTTTAGCACTATACTTCATATCACTTCCCAAAACAACCTACTAAAGAATGACATATAAGGAAATTAAAGAAAAATGTCTTTGAAATGAAACAGTGTAAGACAAACTCAGGAGTATAGAGAAGAAAACTCAAACCGTAAGTCACCGATTGAATTTGCATCCAGAAGGTCTGAGAACAGCACGCATAAACTCAGAACAGATCCGAAAATTCTTCACATCGTTAAGCACAAACCCCATGAGTGATCCCTTCCTTTCTTCCTTTCCCGCAAAGGACACATACTCTCAAACAATGTTTTGAATGTTGTACAGTTGAGAGATGCCTCCTATCATGTGCAGGAACAGCCACTATCAACAAACCAAAGTCTGATGATATGCCTCCATAGTTTCTCCGACACAGAGCAGGATCAGTTGGTCTTTGGAACCCAGTCCATTTTAAAACTGGATTGACCTTTGTCATCCTTGCACGATACTCTCTCCCATGACATATCCTGTTTATCACAAACAGAAGATGTAGAAATATTAGAAGCATTAGGAGATTTAGGAGAGTGAACCTGCGGAACCCATCTGTATTTGGGTTTAACCCATTTCTTGTTCGATCCGATGGGTGCCCCGGCACTTGTTTCAGAACTTGAAGCCGATCTTCAAGATGACTTTGACCTAACCGGTCTTGATTTCACTGGAGCATCTCTTGGATTGGACTTCTTGGCTGACATTCCCTTCTTGCCCTTGGGATTTTTATTCTTGGCCTTTTGCGCATTCCAGTCGCCATTGTCTGAACGTGACCTTGAGGGGTTTCTTTTGGAAAATCTCCCTCTTGGCGCGTTCTGCCACCCTTTCATAATAGGGAACGTATGTGCGATTAGGACAATTCCTGGCAATGTGTCCAGGTGTTCCACAGTGAAAGCAAGTCTGCTTCTTCATGTAGGAGTTGTTTCTTCCTGCCCCTTGTGGCGTGTCCTTGCCTTGTCTCTTGTTTTTCCCACACGCATAGTTGCAGCAGGCATTCTGTTTAACTTGATTTGGTGGCATGTACTTCTCAACAGCAGGTTTGTTAGCAGTAACTAAGTTAGAAGCAACAGATTCAGAGTTCAAGGAGTCATTGGATTGTTCAATAGTTTTCTCCTTGTTCTCATCCTCTACTGCTTTACCTGCACAGGAAGCAGAATCATTAGTATCTTTCATCTCAACACCCTCAGTTGCCTATGCAGCAGCTGGTTTACCATATACCATAAATGGTTCTCGGTCAATTTCAGCTTGAGTTAATGGAGTGTTAGTATAAGTGTGATTGAATGAGGGAGGGACACCTTCACATCCTATTCCTACTTGTTGTTGATCTTTCCATTTCATTTGAAGTTCAATTATTTTTGCAACCCTTTCACTTGAAACATCGAACTTTTTGAAATTAAAGTCGGCATTTGTAAAACGAGTTCTCAATGTGTCAAGTTCAGCAGTTACAGTGTCAAAATCTTTCTTAAGATATTTATAATGGACACACTTGTCACTGTACTCTGCCTGTAATTTCCTAAAGTCCTTAGTCTTGGCCTCTAGTTGTTCTTTCAATGGTTTCTGGCCTTTCCTAAGTTGATATCCGTCATATTTGAGTTCCTCATTTTCTCTTTTTAATAAATCAATTTGTTCAAGAAGAAACTTAATAGTAGTTTCACAAGATGGATTACATGAAACTTCATTGACCGAGATGTTTGAGGAACTCATTTTTTTATTAAAAAAAATATGCCCTTTGACTAAAAACTCAAAAGTCAACCTTAAAAGTCAAATTTAAAAAGTCAAACCGAAAAGCTAAATTTTAAAATATGAAAGTCAAACGAGAAAGTCAAAGGTCAAACTTTAAAGTCAAAGTCAAATTTTTAAGGTCAAAAGTCAATTTAGAAATTTAAAAATTAAAAGCTAAAATTTTGGAAGAAAATAGAATTTAAAATTGAAGGAAATTTGAATTTTTTTGGTTAAAAGAGTGAAATTTGCGAAACTAGAAGCGACTGGGAGGGCTTTTGAATTAAATTTCGAAGGAATGGAACAAAGGACTTGCTAGTCCAACTGGTAGGACGTGTTTGTTGAAGAAGCAGGAGACCCGGGTTCGATCCCTGGCACCCCCAATTATGTTTCCAAATTTTTTTAGATGTGTGATGCGAGGATGCTGCTTGCAAAGACTGCTGCGAAGCTTGACGAACGAGACTGCTGAACGAGCGAGGTGCGAGCCCGAGAACGAAGCCAACCGGAAACTCCGAGTCGTACACGTGCGAGGCTGGCCGCAAACCGAGCCGTACACGTGCGACGTTGGCCGTAAACCAAGGACCGCAAACCGAGGGTCGTAATCTCGGACCGCAAACCGAGGGCCATAATCTCGGACCGTAAACTCCGAGGCCGTAAACTCCGAGAGCCGTGAACTGTTTACGGCCGTAAACTCCCTTCGGGCCGTAAACACTGCTTCAGCTCGCGAAAAAAAACGACGATTTTCACCATTGTTGCTCCAAAACTCGATCCAGAACTCGTTTTTATGAAAAACGCGAAGAACAAACCCCCCCCCCCCCCCTAATTTTCAGAGATCTATCCAAAAACGCAAAAATCCTTCAAAAATAAGATAAAATAATCTCCAGATCTGACAAAAATTGATTGATACAATCCAAGCTCTGATACCAATTGTAAGTCCCCAATCTGCTTGTGTATCAATCAGATCCGTTTGATGGTGCGGAATCCCAATCAAACGGATGATGCCAGATCTAATAGAAGAGAAGGAGTAGAAGAATAACTTGAATCTTGAATGTATTGAATATATGAATTATGCTCATTACACAAGATTCTCTCACACACACTATTCTTCTCTCTAGTTTCTCTCTCTAGGACATGCTCCTCTTATGATCCATGTAAACCGTACAACGGATCCCATAAAGAGAATGTCTCCAAATCTTGAGGGCAAACACCATTTTCCCCATCTTCATTTAATACGTAGGATATCGTGTCTCATGCGGCTTCAGCTGCCGCGAAGCATTCGCAATCACTCGTCATCTCTGCATAAGGACCGCCCCCAAACTGGTGAAGGATGCATCACTGAATACCACAAAATAGACTCCTTTCGGAAGGCTCAATACTTGGGCCTCACATAACCTCTTCCGAACAGTCTCAAATGTTGACTGTTGCTCAGGGGCCCATCGGAAATCCACTCCCTTTCTCGTCAGACGAGTGAGGGTACCGCAATCTTGGAGAAATCCTGAATAAATCTTTGATAGTATCCCACCAAACCCAAGAAACTCCTGATCTCTGAGGGAGATTTCGGAACCTCTCACTGCATCACAGCCTCGATCTTGGCCAGATCGACTAAAATTGCATCTTGGTTAACGAGGTGCCCCAGGAACTAGACCTCTCGTAACCAAAACTCACACTTCGAGAACTTGGAAAACAGTCGTTCCCGCCTCAATAGTCCCAGAAGATCTCAAAGGTGCTCCTCATGCTGCTCTCTGGTCTTGGAATACACCAAGATATCATCAATAAATACAATGACATATCGGTCGAGCGTCATCCTGCACACCTGATTCATCAAAAATCCATAAAAACAGCAGGCGCATTGGTGAGCCCAAATGGCATCACCACGAAATCGTAATTCCCATAAGAAGTCCAGAACGCGATCCTCTCCACGTCCTCCTCTCTCACTCTCACATGATGATACCCGGACCTTAGATCAATCTTGGAGAACCAATAAGCACACTATAACTTATCAAAGAGGTCATGAATCAGCGGAAGTGGATAACGGTTCTTCACCGTTAACTTGTTCAAATCCCGGTAATCAATGCACATCTGGTGTGAACCATCCTTCTTCTTGACGAACAATATCGGCGCTCCCCACGGCGAACTGCTCGGTCTGATGAACTGCTTTCCTAATAGCTCCTAAAGCTGAGAGGACAACTCCTGTATCTTATGGGGTGCCAAGCGATACGGTGCCTTGGCAATCGGAGCCGCACCTGGCACTAGATCAATCCAGAACTCAACCTGCCTCTCGGGAGGCACACCAGGGAACTCCTCTGGGAAAACATCGGAAAACTCCCACACAACTAGTACCTATGAAACTGAAGTCTTCTCTCCAACCCAAATATCAACCACGTAAGCCAGATAACCCGCACACCCATGCTGAATATAGTCGAGCCCTGGCTGCCGAAAAAAACCCTAAACCAACCCTGGTGCCCTCTCTATAGATAACCAGTTCTCCCCCACTTGGGGTTCGAACTACCACTGCTGGCCCTCGCAATCGAGTTTGGCATGCCAATCGTCCCTCGGCTCATATATGGAATGCTCTCGGGTTTGTTAGCTACAGCACAAAGCAGTACAACCTCAACCCAACACAATATGTCGACATATAACACATAACAAACATAAGCAACATACATATAATCATGCAGACAGAAATCACAGGTACTCCTACAGATCTACCAGTCTAAGCATATCAGCACCTAGCATATAATCATGCAGATCTATCTCATACTCAGCATAGCAATGTATATAGGGATATCAATCCAATGGGTCGGCCTTGGTGCCTTTGACCCATAAGTATAGTGAGGAAAACTCACCTCACAGTCTGAACAAGAGCTAATGAGGTCCCGACTCTGAATCTCAGCTCTAACTGTCACCTATTCATTTAAATGACCAATTCTCAAACACCATTCAAAATACCCAAAATACCCCTTGGTCAAACTTGGTCAAAGTCAAAGTCAAATTGGTCAAAATCAACAAGTCAACTGAGTCAACCCAACTGAGTCGACACAGAATGCGTATGTGGGGCGTACTCTAAAAGTATGTGGGGCGTACCCAAACCTTGACCACATACGTGAGAGTTGTACGCGCTGCGTACTCAAGCTACACAGGGAGTACGCCCAGACTTCTCGAAACTTCATTAAGAGCTTAATGCCTTAAGCTCTTACGTCCAACTTTCAGATCCAAGGCTAAATCATCCTCAAGAGTCATAAAGTTTCTAACTTTATGAGTTTCCATGTCCATTAAGTGCTTAACTCAACATCTTAATACATTAAGACACTCTAAAGAATGCATGGAGCAAAACCAACCATTCAGACCCCATTTTTATGACTCAAGACCCTTCCAAAGTTCTGAAAGGACGGCTTAATGGGTCAAGAACATGCCATGCTCAAGAATCATCATTTTGGGACCAAAAAGTGTCTTAAAAGAACAAAAATCTAGATCTACAAGATGGAGTGGTAAAGTTGCAAGCTTTATACCTCCTGGAGGTTGCAATCAAGGAAGAAATCACAGATCCAAGGTGCTTCCCAACTCCAAGCTCTTCACACTTCACTCTTTGCCTTCAAGAACTCCTCTAAACACTCCAATGGGCTTCAAAAAGGCACTCTTTCACTTAGGGTTGCAAGGGGGTCGTTCTCACATAGGGTGGCTGAAGAAGGAAGGGGACATGCAGATATAATGATGATTATATAGAGCCAAACCCCTAAAAATTAGGGTTTGCATTGTCTTCACGTACGCCCTGCGTATCAGGTATATGCCCAGCGTACTAAGGCACACCCTAGTACGCCTAGCATACACACGTACGCTCAGCGTACTCCCCAAAGTCCAACTTTATCAAAGTACCACTTGTAACGCCCGGTTCCTGGTAGGTATTTTAACTAAGAATTCTCATTTTGAAAAGAGACTCGACGAGTTGGAGGCCCCAAACTCGTCGAGTAGAAATGGGAATAAGTTTGGACACGGGTTGAGAAACCTACTCGACGAGTTGGGGAGGACCAACTCTACGAGTTGGAGCTGGAGAATGAAACCCTAATTTTGGGGTTTTGCACCCTATTTAAGCATCCTATTCTCCACTTGTTGGCCTCATTTTCTGCCTCCATCGTCATAAACCCTAGCTACGAAACCCTAATCCACCCTTGAGTGTTTTGGAGCCATTATTGTGAGTTCTTGGTGATTTTGAAGCTTGAGAAGGAAGGAAAAGCTTGAGGATTCAAAAGGAAGTCAGTAGATCCAGAGTTCAAGCCACATTTCAGACTCATTTGAGGTATAAAGCTTATACCTTGGCTTTCTATCACTTAGATCCTCATTTAGGATAGTATGCTGTCACTTTTGGGCCATTTTGAAGTCATTGTCGGGATTTCAGTGTATTATGGAGTTTTGACTTCAAATCTAGGCACATATGAGCTCATGAAGCTCAAAGTTGCCAGCTTTATTAGTCCATGGCCTTTCTTCATGCCCTAGATCTCCTTTATAACTTGGTTTTTACTGTTTCTAGCTCATAACACCATGCATGGGCGTAACCTTAGCAACTTTATGTGTTATGCTAGCCTTAGGGAACCAGATCTATGATTTAGAAGCATTGGACTCGATTGGAATCGACTGAATGAGTGAGAACTAAGAGGAACTCGACGAGTTGCTCATGCAACTTGGTGAGTTGGATCGTGATTGTAACATTCGGACTTTCAGATGTATTAATGTGTGTGTTTAACATTGATGTGTATGGACTGACTCGACGAGTTGTGAGTCCGACTCGCCGAGTCGGGTCGGGTTGGCCACGTGGAATAAATGAGTGGACTCAACGAGTCAAGGGGATGACTCGCCGAGTAGGTGTTAGGCAGAGAAACCCTAATTTCCCAGGGCTAGAGCCTATTTAAAGGCACTTATAGCCTCATTTGCGACTACCTTCCCTGGAGAGCAAACCCTAAACGACCTTTGAGCCTAGGGAGAGAGTGTCTTGCTATTTATGAGTGTTTGGTGCATCTTGTGAAGGGAAGAGAAGATTTCCAAGCCAAGGGACAGGAGGGTGTTGCTAGATCTGAGGTTGTTTCACTTCAAAGCTTCTAGAAAAGGTATAAAGCTTGCACCTTTCTCATTATTTTGTATAGATCTCATGATTTTGTGAATCTAGGGTTTTTCCACCCAAATATGAGGACCCTGAGTATTTTATGTTCATTGAGAGGGTTGAACTACAGATCTGGACCATGTGAGGTCCCTAGAGCCCAAAAGTCCCTGCTTTACCCAACCAAAATAGTGATCTTGAGTGAAAAACCCTTTTTGAGATGTGTTTTGGCATTTTGAGCTCAAAATGCCATGCATGAATGTAAAGCATGTGACTTTACATGATTGATGAGCCTTAGGAGTGCAGATCTAGAATTTGGGAAGGTTCTCTGCCTTGAAAACGACTGAATGAGATATGAGTCTGAATGGACTCGCCGAGTCAGGGAGCCGACTCGACGAGTCGGTGAGGGTTTGTCCCGATGAGCTTGAGCATGCGATAGCTCGGCGAGTTGGGGGTCAACTCGACGAGCTGAGTTGGACCTTCACGAGACTTCTGAGGATGCGAGTGGACTCGACGAGTTGCATAAGTGCACTCGACGAGTCAGGTCAAACTTGGACTGTTGACTCGAGTATTGACTTCTATTGACTCTGGGGTTTTGGTCAACATGAGTAATAAAGACCTTGGAGGGGTAAAATGGTATTTTATCCACTTCAAAGAGTTAGAAAGAGAAATAATAGTCTTCAGTTGTTTGAATTGTGAAAAGAGTATTAATTAGAGATATTCATCCCTTGTGTTAGGCGGAGGCTAGTTCGAGATTCGGGAGCGAGGTTATTTACTTGCTGCTTGTCAGGTGAGTCTTCTCACTATACTTTACCTAGAGTGGTAACTATGTATGACCAGAGGGTCTTATGTGCTTGCTTGAGTTATGCATTTTCTCTGTGATATATGTGTTGTATGTTATCTTATGTGATACATAGACTGGACCGGAGGGTCCAACATACCATGGGACTGGAGGGTCCCAACCAGACCGGACCGGAGGGTCCAACGAGTTGTGGGACTGGAGGGTCCCACTAAGACACATTAACCGGAGGGTCTTACAGAGCTATAGCCTCAAGTGGCTAGTTATTTGGACGTGGTATTTTGGGGAACTCACTAAGCTTCGTGCTTACCGTGTTATGTGTTATGTGTTTTAGGTATCTCAGAGGATCGTGGGAAGACACCGACTTGATTGTACACACACCAGTGAAAGAGTTACGTTTTGAGGATCCTGGGTTTTAACCGAGCAATTGTGGAATTTTGAATTGTAAATTTAATAAATGAGATTTTTGTAAGATACATTATGAGAATTATGTGATTTTAAAATGAAAAATTTGTTTTGAAAATTTACGGTGTTACAGTGATTCCCTACTTTTCTGACTCCGAAGCAAACCCAGTGAGTCTAGGAGATGACTCAGTGAGTGGATAAGGTTCTCCGAGTTTTGAAGACTGAGGAACTCGTCGAGTGCAAGGAAGAACTCGACGAGTTGTTCCGGTTTGTCCCGAATCTGTTTGAAGGGGAACTCGACGAGTCCAAGGAGGAACTCGGCAAGTTGTGAGTAAAATATCCCAACTCGGTTTGAAAGGGAACTCGACGAGTTCATGAAAGAACTCGACGAGTAGGATAGAGATTTCCAGAGTTTCATGGATCAGGAACTCGACGAGTTGATGGACTAACTCGGCGAGTTGAGTCAACCAGGATGTTGACTTTGACCAGAATGTTGACTTGGACGTTGACTTTGACCAAAGTTGACCCCTATAGGGTTATGAAGTACAGAATGGGTTCAAAAAGGGTAGTTTCAGGTAAGGGTATAGGCCTTTTATGGACTTTATGGTTTTGGACCTTATTGGTTTTGGGCTTGGGCCTTAGTTATGAGTCTTGTTGGGCCATGGGTAAAATGGTCATTTTACCTCAAGATTTGGATTATGGTTCATGGTTTAGAACTTAGTTGCTAATTGGATTTTGTGTTGGAAAGTGTTAGCTTGGGAAGCCATCAGGGCAGCAGGTAGGGAGTTTGGCTAGCGAGCTTCAGTAGTGTGAGGTGAGTAACCTTCCAGTAGAAGTGGGTCTAAGGCCACAATGTCGGCCCACTAGTAGCAGTTGTTTGTTAGATGATTGTCTTTGTGATAATGGTCTGGTAAGCTGTAACACCCATAAAAATCATGCCAAATTTGAACTTTTTAAAACATTTAAAAATCATTAAGTTATTACAATTCGTTTTCAAAATAGTATCTGATAACGTCTATTTTATGCATATATTTATGATGTTTTCTTATTATTTTATACTATTTTTTTATGTTATTTAGAACTAAAAGATACTTAATATGTTTTGAAATATTCAATTACAGTTAAAATGGGAGCTGGAATGCAAAAGAAAGAGAATGGAGCTGAAAAGATGCAAAAAGGATATTGCTGGCAGATTGACCATCTTCAGTGTTTCGGGTATATCTGATGACTCATAAGTGAGATTCATCAGATTCAAATTGTTCTGAAAACTAGACGAAATTTTCTACGACTTATGTGAGAGGGCCTTTTTTCTAATTCTGCATTTATCTTATCCCAAATCGGCCTTGAAAATGAAGCATAAAAGCTGGACGGAAATTCCCTCCAAGTTACTTATTCCCCAAGCACCACTTACCTTATTTTTATTTTCTTAATCCCTAAACCACCATTAGTTTCCTTATCCCTATCCAACTCTAATATTCCATATTAATTCCATCTCCATTCAACTATAAATACCCCATATCATTCACCCATTTTGATAATCTATGATATTCCACTTCGACTTGTGCGACAAGAAAACTTCATAACTGCCGTTTTGAGGGTCTAGAAGGCGGCCGGAAGGCCGTTAAGCTGACAGGAGCGAAGATCTGAAGGATTAGAGAGCGGATTCGTGTCGGTAATCATGTGGTTTGTGTTGGGTTTTAGTATATTACAACATCCTATGGTGCACATACAACCCTAAATACCTTAGATCTATGTTTTCACTAATTATACATGCAAATGGTTTCCAAGGTATTAATCTTACAACTAGCATGCATTTAACATAAACCATATAAGATACTAGTTAGCATAACATACCTTTTGATGGAGCTTGAAGTCTTGGTGTATTTGGCCTTAAAGAGCTTAGCCCCAATAGTGTGGAAGCCTCAAATGGAATCACAACACACCATTGACAAAGGATGAACTTGAGAGAGAATTCCATGCACACAAAAAGACACCATGAGCTTCAAGAAGATACAAGTGGTGATTTTGGGCAATGAAGTATTCATTTATATGTGGGATTTCTAGGGTCATGGATATAACCCAAATCCATACCCATGGGTTTTATGATCCATGGTTCATGTGGCCCAACTCTTTATGTATCCATACATAAACTTGGTCCAACATGGATCATAAGCCCAACACATATAAATATAACTAATTATCATAATTAGTCCCCATAGATTTAATTAGTCTCTTTTGACCACTAAATTAATTCCAAATTAATTCTTGATCAATACTAATTAAAACATATGATTTCATATTAATATATTATAACTGATAATATATAAATAAACCATAAATAACCTTCTCTCAAAAATCCATCCTAACAAATTGTCCTGATGATATGCAACCCAAATGGACCATGCTACTCTCGGGTCGAATACATACCAATAATATTTATGGGCTTAGACACCTAATCCAACAGTCTCCCACTTGGATAAGTCTAAAACTATTATTCAAGTATGACTCCAAGATCCCGATTAGCAATCGTAGCTCTTAAAAGCCGTTGTCGAACACTGAACAAATCAATGACATGTCCATCAGATAAGGGATCATATATTCCTCCATTCTAGATATCATATGGACTGAGACATGGATTATAATCATTCTCTCTGTCCATTTGTTGTTTCCCGATTTCCGATTTATGACGACTGACTAATTGAACAAATCAAATCAGTCCAGGCCCGGCTGAGCACTTACGTTTGTCATCACCAAATCATCGAGGGGCCCACAGATATCGCTTTTATCCCTCCAAGGGTAAAAGGAATGGATAAACTTCGACTCATATGTTTGTTCTACTACTTGTTGAATCATACACAAAGGCACGTTTTATAACATCGAGTTACCAAATGTGTTTACGTGCAATCAATGTATAACCAACTCATAGGCAACAAGTCATATCTCTAGGTTTGAAGAATATAAGATATCATCATCTCATGATCACTCGTGATAAAATCCATGAAGTGATTCAAATGAGCATGGGTTGAATCCAATACTCGAATCCCTATTCCAGGAGTACTCATGAATGTTGTAGTAACTCTTACTATGTCCACTACCTTGGACATCTACAAATCCGATTCATGACAGTCTTGCCTTAATACCTACTTCCAACGTGTTATCGACTGTGGATGGTTCGAATAACTTAGTCATTCGGAAAGAATAACCTAGTTATCCTGGAAGTCAAAACATGCAAAGTGAAACACAAGAATAATACTAATCCTCTATGGTCTCAAGCACCTTTGAGAGTAAATAAAACACCTTTTATTTAAACACCATATTGATTACTCATTATTCATTGTATAATGTTTCAAATAATCAACTTTATACTTGAATTAAAACAATAGGTGTCCCATGCTCCAAGCATGTAAACTATGTTTTCTAAACACTAGTCATGCCATACACCAAGTATGCACACTATGTTTATCTATGATTTTACTTTGTGAAATAGATCAATTGAACATGATTCCAATGATGCTCATTTCACAATCCCAAATTCTTATAATAAATGTAAGAATTCCAAATTTCTACCATTTACCGAAATCTGTTAGATTCTAAACTTACATGCATCGATCTTCTTGTAATGATTATGCACAAAGTCACAAAGACTTGCCAACAGTCATTACAGAGTATTCCAATGGAGATCATTCCATGGAAACGAAGTCTCAAATTCAAAGTACATTACTTTGAACATCCTTCTTGCATTAAGCTTCCTAATCTTACACGGATTTAATGAACAACTTCTACCTTTGGGAATATTTTCATATTCTCATTTTGACTATCACTTCTAAACAAGAGTTGCCTCTTTTTAGAAAATGTCAATATGGTCCTCTCCAAAAAATTAACACTATACTTCCAACTGTCCCTGAGCAACAAATCTTTGGTAAACCTCAGATTGTCCTCGACAATTGCTTAATCATTTTAGTCATGTCCAATTCTAGACTTTTCCCCTCTTAATGCCCTGAGCATTTAGAAAATTTAGAACGGATGAATATTATAACACATGCAATCGATCCTATATCTGAAGCATATGGGACACGATCCATGATGTCTCACATAAAGACATGATACTAGACCAGTCTTTTGCTACAATATTTTTTTTATTTGTCATGTTTTCAAAATTTGACTATGAAGAGGGATGCCGTAATCATAATCGAATTTTGAAAATGCAATATATATAGAATTTCCTTAAGTCGAACCATTCCAACATAAAATTCATATATATATTTGACTAAAGATGATTAAAAACTCAATCTAAGCTTTTAGAATTGGAATGAAGTATAATTTCCTCTCCCTTAATTATAGCAAAACAACTTTTCAACCCCTGCAACTTCACGAATTGAAACTTTTGTTTTCTATAATTAACATTGCTAACTTGCAATACTGAACATAATAATCATGCTCCCACTAACATGATAATTATCAGCACAACACTTATGCTCCCACTAGCTTTGACATGTACTCAGAAATCAGCTAGACTTCTAGAAATCAATACCTATTAACTTTCTTAACAAAGTTCAGTTTTCTGATACGAGATGCTTTGATAAGAATTTATCAAATTCATACAGCTTTCCTTAGATAGCTCATATGTGTGTCTAAACAATTTTAGAACTATGAAAAGGGATGCCGTAATCATAGTCTCGATTGTTTAGACCTTTGCCACTTCTCACAAGTCCATGTTAGTGTGTCGGTTAACCACACACGCTCCACTAACAACTTTGAGAATGCAAATAACACAATTGCTATCTACTTAAAATCTACTTAGTGAAAGCGTTTCCTCACCATCATTTTCATGAATCGGAGAGAAATCTTATGACACTTAGATTTTATGGTGAATGAGTTCCTATCCATGTGAATTTGTCAAAACCATAATCACAAGACAAGGTTAGTGACAAATCCAAACTCATATGGATTAAACTTGTGCAATCTTAACTTCTTGCCAACTGGCAGCACAAGGGCCTGCCATTGCTTCCAAGTTGTTATGAAACCAATTGAGAACTCTCAGAACTCCTATGCAAAGCCAACTTTAACTGGAATAGGCACAGAAATGTCAACACGATAGGTTATAAACCTCAAGTCGTGTGCTAGTGAAGAACTTCAGGTTTTTATTCTTGATTAGTTCTTCGAACTTTTAAGAGCTTTAAGACTCCCACTGTCCTCTTGACATATAAGACTCTCTTGTTAAGAACCATTTCTTATCAAGGGTCAATGCGGATTCTTATCAAGACTAACACTTCACATAATTGGCCTTAGTTGGTCTCTGTTTAACCCAAAATATCACAACTTACCAATTTCAAATGTACAAGAGTAGAGACACATTTTACTCTTACACTTGACAAGTGTTACAAACCTTCCTTAAGATATGTCACTCGAGTTACAATCTTGGAGTATGACTCTAAGACTTGTTATGGAACGAAGTATGATTCATCTTTTTGATTTTAACCATTTCAACAATCCATGATTTCTCTTCTTAGCCAAACAAATGCACTAAGATGTCCTTAGAGAATCAATTGTTATATGGTTTCATAATCACTAAGATAATCATAAAACAAGATACTCAAGTACTCTCCCATCTTTTCAGATTGGAGAAACTTTTATCTTCCTGCCTTATTTGATTCTTCTTATTCGTTCTGCCTAACATTGATACTTTTCCAATGTTTCAGAATTATACTTAAACTTGTAAGTATAACCATATTTACTAAGCTTTAGTAAATCATGACGAATAGTCTCATCATTCTTTGTGGTGGACCTGACCAGTGCACACTCAAGTGTACCTGATCCCCTGATCCTTTCACTTGACTCACATATACATGTGAACAATGAATTAGTCTTAATTTCCCAAAGATGAAAATTCTCATCCATCATACAATACAAGTCGCATGATTCCAAGTTTCTATCCAACTGAAACTTGGGTGATGAGAATCTTTCCTTATTTGGTAAATTATGACACTTCCACAAACGAAAGAATCAAATCCATTTTTCCAATATTGCTATCAATGGAACCATATAAACAATAATTTTTCACAGATGCCATTGAAAGGATATTTAAAATAAATAAAATTAAAAAAAAAATTTCTTTTATTTTAAAACTTTGCGGAAAACTTATCCTTACAATCCATATGAAAACCTTGTTGTTATCTATTCCTAAGCAATATATCATAACTCTCAAGCAACAGCTCAAAATTTTGATCACCGAACCATGCGATCGAAATCCATCTTCGCGATCAGAATCAGCATATACTTCCTTTAAGCTTCCTCTCTTTTCTTTGATTCTTTTCAACATCAACATGTGACCCAGTCACATCATGTAATAAGAATCTCCAAATAGGAACTTAATAGAGTTAGACAATGGACTTTTCCTAAAGTAGAGTCAAACTTATTGACTTTACCATCCTAATGACCTTTCAGGTAAATTTGGCAGCTTCGCAACCAATGCCCCTTCCTTTGGCAATAGAAGGTTTGGGAAGTCGATCTTCTAATCAAATTTGCTTTTACCAGTGCTCAAAATCATTGCTGACTCAGCAGCACCAAGCAAATAGGAAAGATCATTAAGGGTCAAGTCATGGTCTGTCACATAGTAGTCTCAAAGGAACTCACTATGTGACTTAGAAAGTGATTGAACATCCAACTTTCTCAAAACTTTGACACCCAACTCTCCCGGCTTGTCAATATGTGACTTCATCTCCAAGATGTGATCACACATAGACCTTGCTTGCCAATAGGGCTTGAGTGACCTTGAACTTGTGGGTTAGGGAGAATAATTAGAGGGGGTGAAGGATGATTTGGGAAGATCATAGTTGTCTGAACCAGACATCTATAATGGGAGATATTCAAGTTAGTTGATTTAAGTCCTTAATATAACACCCAATATGAAATATTAAGGCTAGGACCCAACACAATATTTTATAACTTGGAAGAGGAATGTCGTAATCCAAGCTATAAAATATTTGAAGGTAGGCGAATGACGATTCACCAAATTCCACCATGGAAAAACGAAATAATTTATTAGGTTTTGATTGGATTTGAAACTCCTAGATCTTTTGAGATTCATTGAACTGTTCAATGGCATGTCTCAATCTCGAGTGTGCCCTCTCAAATTTTGTGACTGGGATGCCGAGGATCACAAAACAAGGTGTGAATAACCATGCAAATTCACTTGGTACCCTTAATATTATCACCTAATCAATGTGTCGGTTAACCACACACGCTCCACCGATCTATGATAATCATTAAGTCACCCTTGCCATCCTTACTAGTCCAAGTTAGTGTGCCGGTTAACCACACACGCTCCACCAACAACTTGGTAAGGTACAAAGTGTGAATTTCATGGGTTAGCACCAAATTCACATTTTCCTAAGTAACTAAGATTGGGAATTTATAAGTGTTTAGTTACTTAGTAGTTACCATTAATACTTTTAATGAAGGGAGAATTATAGTCCTGTCAAACCCGTTCGGCTAACGACCCTCCACCAGTCAAGGAAGCGGTGGGTGAGAGTGGACACCCATTAAACTGCCATTTTATAGGCAGTAACCTTATACCCCCATTATAGACCGGCTTCGTGAATGAGGCCTACTAATGGTAAGATTGACTTTATCTTATACATATTTATATAATTAAAATTATAATAATAGTATAAGGGTGTATTTTAAACACTTAAAATACTTGGTGGTTTAATCTATTAATTAAACTATACTCTTAATTTAATTAAACTTAAACCATGTCTTTATGGAATTATTAACTCTTTTAATTAAACACTTTAATTAATTTAATGAAGTCCATAAAGTTTGAATTTTAACTTTTAAAATTGTAGAGTTTGGAATTAAAACATTAATGTGTGTGAGACTTTACAAATTCCAAAACTTGAGGGCAAGTTTTGAAACTATTCAAAACCTTTCATTTCATAACTTATGAGTTTAATGGTTCATTAAAATGAAGACTCTTCATTTTTATGTAACCTATGGCACTTTTATGATTTTTAAGATTCATAAATATGACTTTTTATATAAATTGAAGACAAGTTACAAAAACATATTTTATGAACTTCTTTTAGATCAATATGGATTGAAAACAACTAACACATAATTTTTTTCACTAATCTAAATCAACTCATAAACAAGGTAACACAAAAAACTTTTGGCAATCCATAAATTGAGGACAAGTTATGGAGTCCATACCAATTTCATCAAGATCATGAATTATACTAACAAACAATTTGCACATAATTCCTATGATCTAACAAAACTCATAATCATGAACATTCATAATCAACAATTTTCAAGAATTACATAAACATATATAAACTTGAAACTTTGATTATAGCATTGAAATTGGTTTAACACAATCATTACCACATTAAAAACAGGTTTTATAAGTCCAAAACAATCAAAGGTAATGATTCTAGACCAATTCCAGCACCAAAACTCGAAGATATGCTGTTTGGGGGTCCAACTCGTCGAGTGCATGAACCAACTCGGCGAGCTGGATGAACTTTGCCTTGGACTCGTCGAGTCCATCAGTGAACTCGGCGAGTCCACTGTCCCAGCAGCAAAAAAACTTCAATTTTAAGCAGTTTGCATCAAGTATAAGTGAAAACAAACCTAGGCTCTGATACCACTGTTGGGTTTTAGTATATTACAACATCCTATGGTGCACATACAACCCTAAATACCTTGGATCTATGTTTTCACTAATTATACATGCAAATGGTTTCCAAGGTATTAATCTTACAACTAGCATGCATTTAACATAAACCATATAAGATACTAGTTAGCATAACATACCTTTTGATGGAGCTTGAAATCTTGGTGTATTTGGCCTTAAAGAGCTTAGCCCCAATAGTGTGGAAGCCTCAAATGGAATCACAACACACCATGGACAAAGGATGAACTTGAGAGAGAATTCCATGCACACAAAAAGACACCATGAGCTTCAAGAAGATACAAGTGGCGATTTTGGGCAATGAAGTATTCATTTATATGTGGGATTTCTAGGGTCATGGATATAACCCAAATCCATACCCATGGGTTTTATGATCCATGGTTCATGTGGCCCAACTCTTTATGTATCCATACATAAACTTGGTCCAACATGGATCATAAGCCCAACACATATAAATATAACTAATTATCATAATTAGTCCCCATAGATTTAATTAGTCTCTTTTGACCACTAAATTAATTCCAAATTAATTCTTGATCAATACTAATTAAAACATATGATTTCATATTAATATATTATAACTTATAATATATTAATAAACCATAAATAACCTTCTCTCAAAAATCCATCCTAACAAATTGTCCTGATGATATGCAACCCAAATGGACCATGCTACTCTCGGGTCGAATACATACCAATAATAGTTATGGGCTTAGACACCTAATCCAACAGTTTGTTATCGTGACCATGTTTAGCATTCCACTGTGATACTATTATGTTTTTACTTTCTGATTTTGGTGTCAAAACCATTTGCTTTGAATTTATGATTAGATGAAACCTTGATTATTGGATTAATTGCTATATTTGATTGTTTTATTCATGTTTAATTTATCTTGTTAAGCTTGTTAAAAGATCCTTATTTGTTAACGACAATTATTTTCTGTTAATTATTAAGCATATCGAGTTGTATGAACATCTGCTTGATTGCTTGCCTCTTATGATTTTAATGACCATCAAGATTATATGCCTAGGAATAGTGAACATGAAACTAGGGTTAACTAGAAAAGAAGTAAATTAATGTGTAAGTATATGTGACGACCAATCACATATAAGTTGATTGAATTGACAAATTTAATTAACTATTATTACAAGTCTTGCTTGATACGAACTGAACACTAGGAAACATGTTAGTTTAATCAATTGATCACTGCTTGAATTGACTTGTTTGCTAAAGGATTAGTAATAGTGAACATGAACCTAATCATTTTAGAAATCGGTGAACATGAATAAATAAATTTGTGTGTGCAATTATCGATGATTTTAAGATGTAATCTGTCTAAACCAAAGTACCTAAAGAGATTTATCTTCCTTTCTTTACTGCTTTTGTGTGTTTTGTGTAACCTATAATCAAACAATTTAAATTAATTCACTATCGTTCCCCTTGAGTTCGACACCCTTGCTTATCAAAGCTATACTATACTCGATCGGGTTCACTGCCTGTAAGGTGTGGTTTAGATGCGATAAAATAGGAATTATAAATAAAAAACTAGTGCATTAAAAATACACATCAGTATCATATCAGAGTTCCCAGAAAATCATAATCATAAATCGAGGATGTGTACTGTCACGCCTTCGCCTTCCCGCGATCATCCGAAGTACTTGAAACAATAATCGATATATGTAAGCTCGAAGGCTTAGTGAGTAACCCCCAAAATACCAACGCCATACAGATATAACCATATCATATAAACATATAAGCAAACAACAGGCATAATGAGCCTTCAGCCTGACTGGACCGCCTCGCAGGCCTTCTGCCTATCTGGACCGCTCTCCGAACCTTCGACACGTCTGGACCGCCTCGCAGGGCCTACAACCTATCTGTACCGCTCGTCAGGCCTTCGGTCTGACTGACATGCCCTCCTGGGCCTGTAGTCTATCTGGACCGCCCTGGGTATGTTGGCCTTCAGCACAAAGCAGGTCCGCCTCAATCCAAACCCCAATCAAACAAACATGTGCACATAATATCATACGCTAGCATATATAACAGTCAAACCGATCTAACAGATCATCAATCATAGCAACATCCTATAACCAGAATACAGACCTAATCGATCACTAACATAGCATCATCCTATATACCAGGATACCGACCTAACCAGGTCACTACGTATATCACCATCCTAACTACCAAGATGTAAATCAATAAGCATATCATGCAATAAACCCGGATATAAATCCGATAAGGGCCGGCATTGGTGCCTTAGACCCTGTTGATATAGTGAGGATAACTCACCTCGCAATGTCGATCTCAACTGATGAATCGAACTCCCGAACCGCTGTCTCACCAAAAATCCCGAACTATCCAAATAATAAACACTATGTCAATACGTGGAATATCAATCTTGACTAAGGGTCCACATAACCCATTTTGTCCTTTCTCTTTATTGGGCCAAGGCCCAATTGCCAAATCCATGATCTTAAAAGCTCATGTATCCAAAGCCCATCAATGGCCCAAATTTCCCATTTGGGCCTAACTCCCTAATTGGGGCTCATTATAGGGCCCCTTATCAAAACTGGCCCAAACCTCAATTATTCAGAGGGCCCAACAAGGCCCAAGTCTAATTAGTCCAAAAAGTGGCCCAATCCCGAAGCCTAATTCATCAAAGGCCCAACAGAGGACGTACGTGGGGCGTACTCCTCTGGTACGTTGGGCGTACTCTTCCTGACGTTGACCACCATCGGGGTGGTTGACTCAATACGCTAGGCGTACAGAACTTACGTTGGGCGTACGTGGGGTTTTTCCAAAACCCTAATAAGTTCTTAATGGCTTAAGCACTTAAGCCCATATTTCAGATCCATCGACCAAAAGTGTCTTAAAGCCATAAAATTTTGAACTTTATTACTTTGGACGTCCAGAAAGCTCTCAATCCATGGTCTTAATCCATTAAGACCTTTCTACTTCCTGCATGGGACAACTTAACCTATTGGGACCTCATTTTTATCACTTGGGACCTCTTCAAGGGTCTGAAAGGACAGCTTATCTTGTCCAAACCACATCATGCACCAATTTGGGGACTTTTGGGACAAGAATGGTTTCATAAGGCTAGAATAGCTAGATCTATATCATGTAAGCATAAAGTTTGAAGCTTTTTACCTTCTGGAGCTTCTAGGGCACCAAACAACTTCAGATCTACAAGCTTGATCTCCTTCTCCAACTCCTTGATGCAACACCTTCTTCTTCTACTACTCAAAATACACTCTATAAGCTCACACACTCAAGGAAATGATTAGGGTTTGGGGAAAACGGCTCTAAGCAGTGGAGGCTGAGGTAAGGGAGGGTTATGAGCTCATAAGGTTGTTTATATAGCACCCAAACCCTAAATATTAGGGTTTCCACCTGACGTGAGTACGCCCATCGTACGCCGAGTGTACTAGGGCGCGCCTAGTACGCTCAGCGTACCCTTATGTACGCTTAGCGTACTCTCTTGATCCCAAAGTTTCAACTTTAGCCCTTAGATTTCTCAAGGGTCGGCTCCTCAAACCCCAGGGACTACAAATGACAAAATAATAATAGAAGAGAGGATTCGGAAATACCTGCAAAATCTCGGGATGTTACATATGCCACTATCTGTTATGTTTTATGGGCTAGTATGGTGTGATGTCATGTGATAGTGGTAGTAGGGGAATAGTCCCCATATCAGGTCGAAAAGACCAAAGGGGTAGGTCGGGCACCCTGGTATGCCTGACAGTATGTTATGCTATGTATTATGTGGTAGTGGTAGGGGTGAAATAGTCCTCGTAACCGGTTGAGATAAACGGAGGGGTAGGTCGAACACCCCCGATATGTCTGATAGGGATAGGTTAGGCACCCCAGTATGCCTAGCAGGGGTAGGTTGAGCACCCTGATATGCTCAATAGGGTAGGTCGGGCACCCATGTATGTCTGGCAGTATGTTTATAGTATGGTATGTGGTATGATGGGGGAAATCACTAAGCTCCGAGCTTACGGTTTACAGTTTTGGTTTCAGATACTTCGTTTTCAAAGGAAAGGAGCCGGCTCGATCGCAACGCATTACACTATGTTTTCCGCACATGAGATCTTTGGGATTACACTCTGATATTATTTTATGATAACATGTTTTGATTATTGACACTTTGGTTTTGACATGGGATGTTATTATGGCTGTTTTCTTATAATGTTGGTTTTATAATAACTTAAATAAAAAATTAAATTTTTGGTCTTGAATTTTGGGATGTGACACCACTATGGGCCTCTTTTGCACTCTTTCTTTTACTTAGGGATCAAAATGCAATATAATTCAATTATAGGTTCAAAATTAGAAGTACCTCATCATTGGGATGTTACACTATTGGTCCATATAGTTTGAAATATTTTTCACTTTAAGTCCAAATTTTGATATATTTGACAAGAAGACTAAGTTACAGTTTGGGTCATTGTGGTTTCTATAATTACTTATTATTTGTTTTAGTAAATATGTCATCTTTCCTAAACTACACATGTAATATTACATACCAACAATTGATATTATTTTATTCAATCATAAATATATGATCAATAAACTCGTCGTAAAAC
Source organism: Lactuca virosa (assembly GCF_052849685.1). Taxonomy (NCBI): domain Eukaryota; kingdom Viridiplantae; phylum Streptophyta; class Magnoliopsida; order Asterales; family Asteraceae; genus Lactuca; species Lactuca virosa. The sequence goes on from NC_136429.1 coordinate 55,052,728, forward strand.
ACTTATCATCACCACTAGTTATAATAAATATATAGATGAATATAAGGTCGTAAGGTATAAATATCACACCACCAAACAAAAAAATACTACCACCTCAATGTCACATCAGTACCACATCTTCACCATTTACCTAATAAGTATTCACCACTTTACATCACCAAACCGATAATTATACTCTGTATGAAAGTTTGTACATTAAAGAGGCGTAAGAAGGCTTCGTGTGTTGTGAGGCCACATCCCACTTCCACGCTACCCAAAGATGGTGTGCATGTTGTACAAAAGCTTCCACATCAGTACAATACCATGACAAGGTGTGTATACCCATAAGTCTAAAAAAATATATTTCTTATGATTTGCTAGGAGTGAGCATGGGTCACTTTGCATTGGCTTTGACCAGAAATCAAACCCAGATCAAAGAGCATTGATTTCTAAAAATTTGAACCCAACCCAACATTCGGTTTATAGGTTTTCGGTTTTTCGCTTGGGTTTCCGGGTTCAGTTTCGGTTTTATTAAACCAAACCTTAAGCCTTTTGTTAAACCACCTCAAGTCATCACTTATATAATAAAGCTAAATATGGTTGAAGTTTCGATTCCTCAACCAATATGAGACTCAAAGTTAAAGCTTAATAAAGCATGAGGATGGCGATTGCTTATATAGGTCATAGGAGAGAAGATTTAGCCAAGTTTCAATCTATGAACGATGTGGGATGCTTTTAAGTCGCTGACTAACAAAGCATGAGGAGGGTGGTGCCTTAACCATCAGATGAAGCTTCTATTTGTTTTTATAACTCATGAAACACGTATATATATACATATATGAATTACGAAATACATATGTTTTTTAATATTCGGTCTGGTTCTTTCTTTTTTTTCTCATTTCTACAACCGAAACCGAATCTAATAGACAAAACTATGAAATTAGTCCCTATGGTATTCAAAAAACATTGGATAGGGTCCAAAAAGTTTTTAACTTGCATGGAATGTCCAAAATCAAGAATTTCTTGTGGTTTTAGTCCAAAAAATATTGAAATGACTATTTTGCCCTTCTCATTTCTTTTTTGTTATTTTATATTTTTTTAATACCTTATTAATTAAAAAACAAACAAAAGAAAAATAAAAAAAATATGTCGGGTCCACCCCACCCTCTCCCTCTCTCTCTCTCTCTCTCTCTCTCTCTCTCTCTCTCGTATAAACTATAAACACAAACACCAAAATCTGCAACACCATAAATCTTCCCACTTTCGATCCATGGCAATTTAGCCAAGAAAACAAAGACATTAAACAAACAGTCGATCTTTTATACACAAGAAATACAGACATTAAGCAATCTCTAATTTCATCTTCAACTTCTTTTTTTCAGCTTATTGAAATCAATTACTTAGGGTTCTTGCAACATAATGAAAATCCCAAAAATGAAACCTGATAATAAACCCAAAAATCAAGTCGAGGCCCTGTAAAATAAGAAGAACAACGATCGTCATTATCTGGTCCTTCTGAATCGATGTCACCAAGATACCGATGAATCAGAGCAAAAAAAAAATGGAAGAATCGTTTTTACCTCTTTACTTTGCCACTATCTGAAACCGAAATAGAAGCCAACACCCACCTCCCATATCTCATATCCACTTCTCCCCTTACTCTCGAACCGATGGAGGCTGAATTGATGTCGCCATGATGTCGTTGATTTTCCCTATTATATGCTTGACGTACAGTTTCTTCATGTTTTTTTTGTGGTTTGAGGGTTTTAGATCAGAGAATTTCTCAGATCTGAGGAATTGTGGGTTTTCCGATCTAGTTGCAGGTTTTCGACAGCACTCTCCAATGGTGATGGCGATTTGCGTTGCAAGTTTCAGATTAGACGAAAGAGAGGTGGAGTATATGGTATTTTTGTCGCTTGATAATTATACAAATGAAAATATGTGTTGTTGATTAGAATACATCATAGGGATGGAGACTTATAAAGATGTCTATGGTTCTTGAGGTCAACCAGAGAGAGAGAGAGAGAGAGAGAGGGAGAGGGAGAGGGAGAGGGAGAGGGAGAGGGAGAGGAGAGGCCCAATTCTTTCGTTTTTATTTTTTAATTAATAAATTATTAAAAGAAATATAAAAAAATACAAAAAAAAAGAAATAAAAATGGCAAAATAGTCTTTTCAAGTTCTTCAGAAACCAAAACCAAAGGAAATTCTTGATTTTGGATCATCAATACAAGTTCGAAACTTTTTGGACCCTATCTAAAGTTTTCTCCAAGGACCAAAACCAAAGGAAATTCTTGATTTTGGACCATCCATACAAGTTGAAAACTTTTTGGACTATATCCAAAGTTTTTTGAACTCACGATGACCAATTTTATAGTTTTGTCAATCTAATATTTTGGTTTTTGAAAAACTCAAATCCAAACCGGGGGTTTCTATTTTAGTTTTGAGTTAAAGTTTTTCGGTTTCCTATAAAATTTTGTTCACCCCTACAATTTACCCTCTTTTTAACACAAAAGGAAAATATTTATCATAAACTATTTGGCAAGTAGTGTCTTCTTGGGTTAGGATAAACCTGCAACTTTCTCCTATCCTCTGCCTCCCAACTTCAACAGAGTAAAAGAGAGCAAGCGAAAGAGATGAGTTCTTCAATCTGCACACCCAATTCTCTCCTTTCTTACACCCGCTTGAAACCCAATTCCAATACTCTTCATCCCCCTCTTCCAAAACGCCCATCAACCCTTTCTTTCACTCCCAGAGCTTCTCTTTCAGTCCCTAAAGAAGCAGTTCTCAAATCCTTCCATGAAAGAAGAGCACTCAAGGTTTCCTCTTCTCTTTACACCCCAACCTTCTTCTACTAATTAACCACCGATAATTTCTTTATTTTCTGTTGGTTGCTTTGATTTCAACAATTTAACTTTCACTTGATTTTGTAATTAAACGTTTTGGTTGGTATTCAGATCATTTCAGGCTTGCAGAATTTCAACAAAGACAACGTTGCTTCTGTTGTTATCGCTGCAGATAAGGTAACTTCTTTTACCCTCTTTTTCAATCTAAAACTTGATTATTGTTGTTCTAACCATAGTTCTTCAGTTTTTGTACGTTAAAGCTCGTATATTGGTTCATATATGCAATAGGCTGTGATATTACTGATCTTTAACAGGGTGGAGCTACTCATGTGGATATAGCTTGTGATCCGGAGTTGGTCAAACTCGTCACCAGCTTGACTTCTCTCCCTGTATGTTAATAGTAATCATTAATTCATTAATTCCTTCTGCATTTCTTGGTTTCTTGAAGTATGTTCATAATCATATGCTCGTATGCAGATTTGTGTGTCGTCAGTAGATCCATCTGCTTTCCTTGCTGCTGTAGAAGCTGGAGCTTCCATGGTTTTTACTTAAACTTTTTGATATTTTAATCTGTTATCTTGAATTTCATGAAAATTGAAGAAACATATGGGCATTCAAAATGTTAATGCAGGTGGAGATTGGGAACTATGATTCATTCTATGATGCTGGCATTGTTTTTTCACCCGACCAGGTTTATAGAAATTACATTAATCAGGATAAAGTGATAAGTTTAAAAATTCCATGAGAGGAAATTTGTAAAAAGAAAAAAGGTCTTAACTCATTTTAAGTTGTTCTTTCTTTATTAACTCTTGGTTAATCTTTTTCTGTAGATATTGAACTTAACTGTTGAGACGCGAAAAATTCTTCCGTTTGTGACATTATCTGTCACTGTGCCTCACACACTAAGCCTCCCTGATCAAGTAATTATCCCGGATAAAGATCAAAATCCATTCTTCTATGAACAATATAGATTTCAGTCATCATGTAAATTTAATTTTATAGGCGAAGCTTGCGGAGCAATTGCAACAAGAAGGTGTTGACATTATTCAAACTGAAGGAGGAAAATGCTCCAATCCTTCAAAGCCCGGTGTTCTTGGTTTGATTGAAAAGGTAAACTAGATTCTACACACCTGTGCTGTTCTGTTCTGTCCTGTCCTGCCCTGTCTAATGCATATTTGTTATCGTTGATTATGAAAACTTAGGCGAATCCAACGCTAGCAGCAGCGTATACAATTTCACGTGCTGTGAAGATCCCGGTGATGTGTGCATCTGGATTAAGTGCGGTCACAGCACCAATGGCCATCACTGCAGGTGCTGCAGGAGTGGTGAGTGCATGTTTTCATTGTCTTTTTAGAAAATTTTGTAAACCCTTAATCTTTTTAATGTGTAACAAGTTTTTGTTCGTATTATTTATGTTGTTTTGAAAACAGGGTGTTGGGTCAGCGATCAACAAGTTGAATGATGTGGTTGCGATGATTGCGGAAGTGAGAAGCATTGCAGATTCATTGGGGTTGTCGATGAACACGGGAAGTGAGTTAGAGAAGAGAGCTTTGAGAGTGTAGAGAGTTGTTTAGTTTGAAATAAATAGGTGCAATTGTTGTTCATGTAGAGTGAAGAAGATGAATCTGTTGTTTGACTTTTGACTTTTGTCATCTAGGAGTCAAACATGTAAAGAACCATGAGAGGTCTTTAGCTTCTTGATTAATCAAGAACTCTTTCAGATCTTGAAATGAATCAAGCATTCGGAAGACTTTCTCACGTAAAAACATGTTAGAACGACAAACAAAGTTTTACTTCAATACGACAATACTAAAATAAAGTTTAATTGTGTAAATATAATATCAACAAAACTTTACTTCAATAAATATAATATCTAAATAAAGTTTTACTTCAATACGACAAAACTAAAATAAAGTCTAATTGTGTAAACAAAACTTTTTCTACTAGCATCAGATTGAAACTGAAAGTTAAAAGATATATAAAAAAAATCAGATTATTCTTGAATCAAACTATATATACAGATGTGGTTTTTAATTTAAAATTATAAATTTAGAACGACAAACATGAAACCTCCTCACAAACTCTTCTTCTCGTCTCTGAAACAAGTAGAGAAGCGTTTAAAGCTCGACGACGGAAATCCACCGACACCGCCTCTGCCTCCGCCGCCGCTACCACAGCCACAGCCACAAACCTCTGAAACACAACCATCGGAATCTTTCAGCAGCGCCCCGATTTACTTATACAACCAACCTACTAACGCCTCGTCAACCTTCCAAGACAACTCCATCGAACAAGCCCCTGCAGAATTCCTCTCTCATGACGATATAGACGAGTTCCCATCAAATACCGGTAAGACCCCTAATCAATTGAAGGAATCGGAGGATAATTTACCCGAAAACAGTTCGGTTGACGACGTTGATGCGATGATTCGGGTTCTTAAGTTATCTGATTTTGACGGAAAAGGACCGGAAATACCTGATTTTAGCGATGATGAATTTTACGACAGGATTGTGAAGGTGAAAGGGCCTAGAAGCAAAAAGGAAGTCGAGAGGTTGGATGGGTGGATCAAATACTTGTTGAATAATGGCGGAAGAGAGCCTCTGAGAGTGGCACATTTGCTTTTGGCTAAGGCTGCAGTTGTTTCGGTGGGTGGTGGTGGTGACGGAGTTGAGTTTCCTTCCACCGTCGACGAGTTTCTACAGAATGATCCGCCTTCGGATTAGGGTTAATCTCGATTGAAATTGATTAGTTGTAGTGTTTCTGTTGGAAATTTTCATGAGTGGGCCAGGCCACAAAACATTGTTCAACTTATTTATAGGTCACGCTCCTTCAACAATCAACCCTATGAAATCGAACCCTAGGTGCCCGAAATTATGATATCTGATTTATGTGTTTAAATATTTGCAACAACAACAAAAACATGGGATGGATTTCAAAGCTTACTTGCGTGCCCGAAATTATGATATCTGATTTATGTGTTTAAATACTGACTTTTTGTAACTTTTCCAAAAAGGACTTTTGTCTCTCAAAAAGACAAGCCAAACGCCCCCTAGATACATGTTAGATGTCTGTTGATTGTTGTGTGTGAAGGTTTTTATTTGAATTTCGTTTGTTTGGGAGGGTCATGTATGAGAGAGAGAGAGAAGCAGTGGTTGTTTCCAGTGGCGATGGCGGTGAGATGTCCAGGTGGTTGTTTCCTGTGGCGGTGAGATATCCAGGGCTGCCGAGAAGTTGTTGAAAGAGAAATAAAGGAGAGAAAAGATTATTAGAGTATAGACATATTAATTTTATTTCAATAAAAGAATAAAAAAAATAAAAACCAAAAATAAACCTAAAAGTTAAATGAAAAATATCAATATAGCCATTTCATGATTATAGAGACGAAAGTTTGCATTTTTTTTAAAATATAAATGTCGGTCCAAATTAATTTTTTAAAATAGAGATTGAACTTACTTTTTGACATCTACACGAGATTCGATTCGTATGATTTACTAAAAAAATATATTAAACGTAAAATAGTTTTTTTCTTTTCAAATTTGACACAAAGAAGTCCACGACCAAACTAAACCAAAATGACCAAAGATGGTACCCAAAAGCAATTTACAAGCAACATCGATCATTTTTGTAATTTCTCTTTAAAAAAATAAAAACCTGACATAAAACGTTGAGATGAATACAACCCAATCTATGTTGACACAGTTCCATTTTGAGTTGTTTGTCAATTTCTTAATTTGATCGCTTGATTCCATATTGAATTGTTTTCACCAATTCCTCGCTTTGTTGGCTCTTATATCGTATAAAACACAACTGAACTTTTGCAATTTTTAACAGAAAAACAATAAAAAATCTGATGGCCAAGTTAACCAGAAGACGGACCAGCCAACCCAACACATTAATGCAGGATATAACGGCCCAACCAGACCATTGTATTTGTATATTTGTCTTCGTGTCCCTTCTTTTTGCATGACATCAAATATAAATAAGAGTAGTTACATAAATCGTCCATATAGTTTGGTCCAATCAGTAAGTTTCATCCCTATAAAGAAATTTTCACAAATCCCGTCCCTGTGGTTTGATTTTATCATATCTAATACAATGACAATGACAATAAGTCAATGACACTAACACACGAGCATCTAGATTTAAATTGCTAGGCTAACTTGAGAATTCACATGTCATACAAATCAAAAAATCATTTGACTACCAAGTCAAATATTTAAATCTCTTTCCATTAATAACAAAATAGCATGTTCTATTCTATATTGATTGCATTAAATTTTTCCAATGATTACTAAATGATACAAACATGCACCAAATACTTTATCATGAGTAAAGAATTTTCATTAATAAAAAAAATGTTTTCTGGCTAACACAAAACTTTACTACACCTTCCCATTCGATCATCATCAAGTTAGTAATGGATTTAGATTGATGACAAGTACACAACTTTTAACTAACCTGATCTTTTTGGTAGCATTACATTCATCATACAACACAATCATCTTTCTTCTTCAGTTCTTCTCATAATGCAAGCAGCCTCACTTTGTGATTCACACTTGAATTGGGTCAATCATCAATCATCAATCATCATGTAGGAAATGAATCTGAATCAAAGTAGAAAATAAAAAGTTGTGATAAATGAAGAATTAATAACACAATAAAAACAACGATTCTGATGTTTAATTACCTTACCTTAAGCACAGGGGCAAAGTCTCCTTGTATACTGATGAGATCCATCACAAGAAAGCAATGAAGGTCTCCGTGTGTATAAACACGCACCAGGATTCAAATCTCTAGGGGCATCTTCAACCACTTCAGCAGGTTGATCAGCTCCTATACTTGCAAGACATGATCCTCTACATTTCATATACTTTTGCATAATTTCACATTGATTGATAAGTGCGAATTTGCTCCCAACACACGATTGCCCAACTGCTTTGCAAACGGAATCACACGATTCCCCTTGTTTACCAACAATAACATTAATCCCAAGCAGCCTGACTTCAATCTGGGAATCAGTGATTCCGACCGAATTGTTTGATGGTGGGGCAAAACAATGATGGAATTCACTCAGATACGCGTTTTCATGAACGACACTCTCGGAATTATGACGACACCTTCCGGCACAGTAATCGAAAAGAGTTGAATAAGTCCCTGAAGTTACTGGTTTGGCGATTTTGACCCTTGTTGCTTGATCAATTTGTGTTCGTTGAGGATTTAGGCAGCAAGAAACACAGTATTCATAGGAGTTGCAGCATTGTGAAACAAGATTGCAGCCTTGGCAACTGTATTGATCTCTTTTTAGACGACAGCAGTGTGATTTTGGATCTAGTGATAGGGCATCACATACGTAACCTGTATGATCGGTTATTAAATATCTTCCTTGAACTGTTGTTCTGCAGATTTGGGTTTCTAGGAAACTGGTATCTTTTCTAATGGCAAATGCCCTTGATGCGAACAAGAAGATCAGAAGTTGGAGATATTTGAAGTTGAGAAATAAGGAGGGTGTCGCCATTTTGAACTTGAAATCTATGTGATGCTCAAACTCGATCCGCTCAAACTACTATGAACTTAGAACTCGCTCGCTTAAAGTCCCGATGAAGATCCTGTATACCACATGCATCACACGAAGTTAGGATCATTTGAACCGAATGATCCATCTGAAACAGCAATTCATTCTTGAGAAATGTTAAGCTGCGACTATGGCAAGAACTAATAAGTAGAAACACAAGGCTACCATTAATTTCTATGGTTATCCTTCCAGCGAAAGGAAGAAGTAGATCCGTCAACAGGAATTTGTGAAGAAAATTCATACACGGCGATCATAAGAATTCATAAGTTGTAGCAAAACCTAATAAACAAATCACTCTATGAGTACCTACGGTAAATCCAGAGAGCGTTGAACCATAATAAATCGACAGAATTGAAAATTTTATCCAACTTTTCGTGCCAAATCGTCATGAAAATCCGAAATTAAAGGAACTATTATGATTGGAGTCGAAATGAATCCATTCTTCGAGTAAATCACGAGAATATAAAATGAAAATGAAATCGTACACTGGAAAGAAGAAAATTACCTCGGATATCAAGAACCCTAGTTCCGTAGTTGATAAATCTTGGGAATGTAGGGCTAAATCGGTCTTGATCAAAAGCGATTGAGGGTTACTGACAACGATTTGGGCGTAACACGGGAATGGACAAGTTGTTCCCTACTCTTAAAAGCAATTAATACGGCGAATGTAACGACAATGCGTATCAGAGCACAAAAAAATGTTGGTTTAGTTCCACCAAAAATTTCGGAACACGTTATTAATAAATTTATTGATTATTTTGGGTTTTGATTTTTATACAATGCTAGTCCAAAAATCAGGTATTCCACAATAGCGAATTAACTATACTCGGTGGAAAATTCGAAATGAGTAATTAAATTTTTTCCTATTTTTTATGCCTATAAATGTTCTAACTACCAAAATTATGACAAATGTCATCATTCCATATTTTTTTAACACTCATTAAGGCTATATTGGAAATATATCAAATAAAATTAAATCGAATGGTGATTTGTCATAATTTTATTGGGTATGAATAATTATAGGCATAAAAAGTAGGAAGTAATTTAATTTCTAATTCGGAATATATTTGTTACATTTATTGAATGTTTCATTTGTTTTAGAAAATCAATATTTTTTATAAGAAAGTTGTGGAATTAGGTCATAAACCGTCAAATTCATATTGTTTTAAAATTAATCAAATCATCCGCAACAAATAAATCAAAAGTAATAATTAAAATATAAATTATTTGCATATAATTAAAAAGTCACAAGGTCTCTGCATATAACTTTTTAATAATCTTCATTAATCATTAGACTTGGTAGCCTAATGAGTAATATGAAATTAGTTAGAATGAAATTGGATGATGGAAATAATCCAATTTCAATTTCAAACTTTCAATCTCAAAAACATTTTCAAAACCATCGTAATTATAAATTATATAGGAATAAGAAGCAGTGAAGTAATCATTTCAAAATCAACAAAAATGCAATACATATGCTTCTAGATTTTCAGTCCAAGTTCTTTACATTCCAAAACAAGTCCCTTTCTGTTAGGGTCCTGATTTTTCAATAATATAAACAAGGTAATAACATCACATCCAAAACCGACTTTAAGGCGTGGTAACAAATACCAACATTTTGGAGACATGTGGTATCTACATGAAACCGTGGAATGAGTTTGCGGTCATATTTTCCTAAATTTTGGACAAGTACACACCTTAACTAATGAGTTAAGGGTTGTTTCTTTTTTACTTATTAAACTTGTAACACTCGGTTTTGGATTTGCTTCTTTATTCGGGGATGCAGCCCAATCTTCAGTGGTCATGATGCTTAGGGCCTTGGGGAAGGAAGAATTTGGCCCTTCTCGGGTGTGGGTGTTATGGTTTAAGTGATCCAAGTGTTCGATTGTGTCTTCGGAGGTCAAGGGTATAATCGTAATTTGATAATTCGGTCTTTTATGAATTTTGGATTTAATTTTGGTTGGTTTCAGACTAAATAAAGTTTATCTAAGTGTGGGGCTTCTCGTTACCTTTTCATGGATATAAAGAACATCGAAAACAGATAAGGGATGTAAAAGTTATGACCATTTGAAGTTAGAGGGGCGTTGGGCCAAAACGGGTACGCATGGCGTACAAGGGAGGTACGCATGGCGTACACGGGAATTTGGACGCGGGTGCATTTGGGAACGCCCTGCGTTCCCCAAGGGAACGCGTTGCGTTCGTCAGGCCAGATTAAAACCCTAAATTAGGGTCTCGGACCCTATTTAAAGACCTTAACTCACCTCCAGCCCTCATTTCCTTCAGCCTCCATCCTCCCTAACCCAAAGAACGAAAACCTAGCCTCCATTTGAGTGATTCTTGAGCTTCAAAGTGATTTATGTGTGTTTTTGGTGCTTGAGGAAGAAGAAGGAACTTCTTGAAGAGTCATTGCTTGACTTGGAGCTTTTGGATCTAGGCTTTGTACACCTAGATCTATCTTCTAGAGCTATAAAGTCTCAACCTTGACAACTCTTTCATGTAGATCTAGCTAAGTGGTATTTTGTTATGGGTTTGGTCCCTTTGAGATGGTTCTTATGAGTAGAAGTTATTCCAGAACCTTTGAGCTTCATATTTGGTACTTGTTGAGGTTATAGAGTCATAAAGTTTGGATCTTGATGGGTATAAACCTTCCATGCATGATTTGGTAGTCATTTGGTGAAGTTTGGGACTTAGGGTTTTGATTTGGGTCCCATTGAGTTATGTTAAGTCATAAAGTAGGAAACTTTATGACTTGAGAAGTCCATTGAAATCAAATCTGGAAGTTTGGATTGAGGTCTTAAGGTATTAAGAAATTTTTAAGACATTTTGGGGTGATTTTGACCTTTGGGGTTCATCTTTGGTGTTGGGCTTCTTTAAGCCATGCAAAAGCTTAAATCCTTCAACTTTATGGGTTAAGTCACTGTTATGGGATTATTCTAGGGTTATAGACGTTGGACTTAATGGATTAAGTCCTTAGAATGAGAATTTGGAACTTAGCCTTGATCGTCGTGCGTAGCCCTTAGGAACGCAGCGCGTTCCATCTTGAGTCCCCATCAATTTGTCTGGCGACGAACGTCGTGCGTTCAGCCCTTGGACATCGTGCGTTCGTCTGATCAGTGGAGTTTTTGGTTGTTGGGCTTGGACTTAACTTTGGATATGGGTCTTGCTGATTTAGGCCTTATTGGGCCTTGTGGTGTCATTTCGGTTTTAGGCTACCTATTTGGGCTTTGTTGTTTTGGGCCTTTTGGGCTATCTGAGATCAACTGTTGGAATAAGGGAATTTTTGGGCTTTAGGATAAGGCCCATATGGGTTGGGCCCAATTTGGAAAATTGGGCCATTAGTGGGCCTTTGTGGAACTTTGGTTTTGGGCCTTTATGGTTTTTGGACTTGGGACTCAGTTTTGGTTCAAGTTGGGTTAGGGTAAAATGGTTATTTTACCCCAAGTATGGTTTATGGATCATAATTTGGAACCCAATTGCTAATTGGGTGTTATCGTGGTATTGATAGCCCAGAGGAATCGTCAGGGCAACAACTAGGGATTTCTTTCAGTGAACTTCTGCATTCGAGGTGAGTCTCCTCACTGTTCTATGGGTCGAAGGCACCAATGCCGGCCTATTTGGTTTATGTATTGTAGGAAGACCCGGGGGTAACCCTTGGCAGTTTGTATGAAAGACCAGGAGGTGGCTCCTGGCAAACTGTATGCAAGACCAGAGTCTGAACTCTGGCAGTTAATTAGTTAAGTGGTGTAGATTGTATGTTAGTTGTCTTTGTGATGCTTGCATGGAAGACCCGGAGGTGGCTCCTGGCACTTGTCTGTAAGACCCAGGGTTGTGGCCCCCAGCCTGGCAAGGAAGACCACAAGGCGGCTCGTGGCATAATGGCAAGACTATGGTTGGCAAATTGCACTTTTATTGATTGATTGGATATGTCTGATATGTTTGGCTCATGGTATGTGGTATTTTGGGGAAATCACTAAGCTTTGTGCTTACAGTTTGTGGTTTATGGTTTCAGGTACTTCCAGTTCGAAAGGGAAGAGCCCGGCTCTATCACAGCGCACACATCTATGTTTTTCCGTAGCTTATGATTTTGGGAATTACTCTAATAATTGTTTTAATTTGGAATACCTTAATGTTGGATAAATGTAAATGGATGTTGAATCTATATATATTAAAAATGAAAATTTTACCCTCGCTTTTTGGGATGTTACAAAACTTAATGTGTTAAGCATTTAATCTCGATATTTATATATGGTTGTTTCTTTTTACTTACTTTGTATATAATAACTTAATGGGTTAAGCAAAAAAATCTAGCTTAATGTGTTAAGATACTAATCTTTTGCCTAATTTATTTCTTCTATTTTCATCCCAAATCCTCTCGTGCTAAAAGTTATGAAGGTTGTCAAAATAGATATATGAAATTTGTTTTTTTAGAACATAAGGTAAAATGATTATTTAGTTTCATTCAAATGATCTATTCAGTATGACAAACTTTTGTCCACACCGACAAGATTACTTATTTTGCCATTGCTTTACAATGGAGACAAATAGCAATTCATTAGTTATAACGATCCAGCGCAATGACGTATTTATCATGCCACACGAGTGCACTTGTGTGGCATGATAAAGTCGTTGTGCCTTCACTCACTAAATTTGTCTTCTAGAAACTTTGGATTTTTCAAACTGTAGAGTGTAAAACACGATTTCCGAATATATAGAGAATCTGTTGGAATGTTTTCATTCACGATCCATTCCTTTTCAGACTCCTTGATTATTTATTTATTTGTTGCATTCCCTTGTTTATAGGCTTGATTTCAGGATCTCGTTTTGTGCCCCTATATATATGTTTTGCCTCTTTCTATATTGTAAGCATGAACGAAAATACATGAAAAATTCCTCCATTCAATTATTCATGGTATCAGAGCGGACTACAAATCTCTTTTAGCAAAACCCTAAACTAAACCATCTTCGTCCACTATGATCGGTGGTAACAGTGGCGGAAGAAATCAACCAACCAAAACTATTAACGAAGCATCCGACCATGGTTCTCCCTACTACCTTCACCCTTCAGACTACCCAAGACAGATGCATGTGAATGAAACATTAAATGGCAACAACTATCTAGATTGGGTTCAATAAATGGAGAACTTTCTGTTCGCATAAAACAAGATAGGGTTTGTTGATGGAACCCTTCAAAAGCTGAAGAAAACTCATGCTAACTACATGGCATGGCTTCGATGTGATGTCATGATAAAAGGGTGGTTGACTACAGCCATGGAAACGGAGATCAGGTCTAGCATCAAGTATGCTAACACAACCGAAGACATCTGGAACAACCTTCATGAACGCTTTGGCAAGGAGAGCACACCTAGGGCGTATGAGTTAAAGCAACTTATTACTACCACTAAACAAGATGAAATCTCTGTTTATGGATATTATACCAAACTGAGGACACTTTGGGATGAGATAAGCCTTGTCTTTTCCATGGCAAGGTGTTCTTGCATCGGTTGTAGCTGCGAAATCAGCAAGAAACTCATAGAACTGAGAGGCAAGGAAAGATTATATGATTTCTTACTCGGGCTCGACAACAAATTCTCCACAATCAGAACCCAAGTATTGGCAATGAAACATGTCCTTACCTTGGGAGAAGCATACCACCTTGTTGCTGAGGATGAACAACAACGGGCTGTTTCGAGCATAGAGAAAACTGTTGGATAAGGTGTCTAAGTCCATAACTATAATTGGTATATACTTGACCCGAGAGTAGCATGGTCCATTTGGGTTGCATTTCACCAGAAAAATTTGTAAGGATGGACTTTTGAGAAGAGGTTATTTATGATTTATTAATATATTATAAGTTCTAATATATTAATATGAAATCATATTATTTAATTAGTATTGATCAAGAATTAATTTAGAATTAATTTAGTGATCAAAGGAGACTAATTAAATGTAAGGCTTGATTTGGTAAATCAATGATTCTTATAGTGTGGGCCAATGGTTATTTAGGTTGGGCTAAACCAACATGGTAGTCCATGGATAGTCCATGGATAGTCCATGGAGGTTTAACCCATGGAGCCTAAGTAAAATGAAAGGTCATTCACATTAGGGTTTACATGGATGTAACCCTAATCCTTGTCACACTATAAAAGGAGTCCCTTAGCTCATGAAATCGGCCACTAGTGATCTTTGGAAGAGCATAGCCGATTTTGTGAGCAAGTAATCTTCTCTCAAGTCCTCCATTGTTGGTGGTGTTTTGTGAAGCATTTGAGGCATCACATTTGGGGTTCTAGGCTCTTGAAGGTCCAAGTTAACAAGCTACTAGAAAAGGTATGTCATCTAACTAATTTTATTATACAAGTACCCATGTTTTGTATGGTAGTTAGGATAATGCTTTGGAAAATCAAATTGCATGTATAATTAGAGAAAACATAGATCAAAAGCATTTAGGGTTGTATGTGCACCTTAAGGTTATTAGAGTGCTCAAAACCCATCAGTGGTATCAGAGCTTATGAATGTTTTCTATTATACTTGATGTTTATTGGTTTTCAAAGTTGAAAAAAACCGAATTTCTGCATTCTGACTGGTGAACTCGCCGAGTCCACTGGGTGACTCGATGAGTGCACTCAGAAATAGACCAACTCGACGAGTCCAGTTCATGTACTCGCCGAGTTGGTGCTCCAGTGTGCATAATTTCGAGTTTTGGCCAGAAATTGGATTAGGATCATTACCCCCAAACTATTTTTTGAACCATGAAATCTGTTTTTTCATAAGGTAATGATCATGCTCGTCCAATTAAAAGATAAATGTCATAATTTCAATATTTGTATTAGTTTATATAATTAGGCTAATTTCTTGAAGATTGATAATATGAATTATCTTGTTCTTATGAGTTTAATTAAATCATGTATGTATTATTTGATTATTGTGTTAATTAAAATAATGATCTAAATGGTTTTAATTGACTCCATAACTTGTCCTCAAGTTATGGAAAACCAAAAGTCCTTTCTTTAAAAGTCATTAAACTCATAAGTAATGGAAATGAAAAGTTTTGAATAGTTTCAAAACTTGCCCTCAAGTTTTGGAATTTGTAAAGTCACACTTATGAATACTTTAATTCCAAACCCTAGAATTTTAAAAGTTTAAAATTCAACCCTTATACTATTATAATATTATAAGTTTAATTATTATATATATGAATAAGACAAGTCAGTCTTACCGTTAGTGGTCTCATTCACGAAGCCGGTCTATAAGGGGGGTATAAGGTTACTGCCTATAAAATGGTGGTTTAATGGGTGTCCACTCTCACCCACCGCTTTCTTGACTGGTGGAGGGTCGTTAGCTGAACGGGTAGGATAGGACACTAATCCTCGTTAAAAGTATAATGAAAATTATAAAGTAACTAAATGTTTTATTAAATTCACAATCCTAGTTACTTTAGGAAAATGTGAAATTGATGCTAATCCATGAAATTGCACATTGCACCTTGCCAAGTCGTTAATGGAGAATGTGTGGTTAACCGGCACATTAACTTGGACTAGTAAGGATGGCAAAGGGTAGCTTGGTGTTTGTCATAGATCGGTGGAGCGTGTGTGGTTAACCGGCACATCGATTAGGTGATAAATGACATCAAGTGTACCAAGTTAATTTGCATGGTTATTCACACCTTGTTTGTGATCCTCGGTATCCCAGTCACAAACTTGAAGGGCATAATCGAGATTTAAACATGTCACTGAAAGGTTCAATGAATCTCAAAGGAATCTAGGAATTTCAATCCAATTAAAACTTAATAATCTATTTCGTTTTTTATGGTGGAAATTGGTAAATCGTCATTTACCTACCTTCAAATATTTTGCAAGTTGGATTACGGCATCCCTCTTCCAAATTGTAAAATATTGTGTTGGGTCCTAGCCTTAATATTTCATTTGGGTGTTATATTAAGGACTCTTATCTAATCTAAACTTTGTTTTTCTTTCTTTTCAGATGTCTTCCAACACTGCTTCTGGCTCAAACCCTACTAGCTCTTTCTCTCTCATGAACTTGTGTGGGAGAGTCATCTTTGATGGTACTAATTTCAATGACTGGATTAGGAACATCAGGATGGTCACTCGCTATGAGGACAATGAATATGTCCTAGACAAGGAGCTTAAGGAAATCGATGAGTCTTCTGCTACTCCTGAGGAGATTGCTGAGTTTAGGACTCATGAGAAGGATGCCACCAATGTGTCTTGTATCATGTTGGCCACCATGAAAACAGAACTCCAAAAGTCCTATGAGGAATTCTACCCTTTTGAGATACACCGAGACCTGATGGAAATATACCATCAGAGTGCTCGTCAAGAGAGGTATGAAATCATCTCTTCCATGATAACAACTAAGATGAAGGATGGTGAACCCATCACGACCCAGTTGCAGAAAATGCAAAGATTTGTGGACCGTTTGCTAAAATTGAATGCGAACTTCGATGAGGAGCTGGCTATAGATATCATTCTACACTCCTTACCTCCATGTTATGATCAGTTCCGCATGACCTATCATATGAACAAGGAGGAGATCACACTTAGCAAACTTCAAGGGCTTTTGAGGACTGCTGAAAGTAGTCTCAAAGGTAAATCGGTTGTTACTACTCCTACCACCGCCCCTGTTCTGGCAATTGGACAAGGGGAAGGGAAGAAGAGGAAGGCTCCCTCTAAGAGCCGCAAGGGAAAGTCTCTTGATGGATTCTCTTCAAGTGGGATCAAGGCTGGTTCTGCTGCTCCCTCTACCATTCCTAAGGAAGCAGAGTGTTTCTATTGTCATGATAAAGGGCACTGGAAGCGAAGCTGCCCCAAATACTTGCAGGATGTGAAGGATGGGAAGGTTAAACCCACCCATGCAGGTATTTATACTATTCTATCTAATAACTCATCACATTCTTGCTCTTGGGTCCTTGATACAGGTTGTGGAATTCACATTTGTTCTGATTTGCAGGGACTAAAAAGAAGTAAGGATGTGGAGCACGGGAAGATGAACTTGATCATGGGGAATAGGAAGGTTTCACCTGTCACCAAAGATTGGAGTTTATTCTTTATTGCTTAGTATTCGGTTAGAATTAGATTTGAATAATTGTTGATACTCGTCTGAAATGGCGAGAAATGTTATTTCTTTTCATGGTTTGTACAAACAAGGTTTTAGTTTTTCATTTGATAATGAAATTGGTGCTATTAATGCTTTTTATAATGGTGTTTTTTATTTTAAAGCATTGCCTTGTAATGGTGTATATGAAACTGTGATGGTTGTAGATAACTTAGGAAATAATGTGTTGCACATTGATTCTTCCAGTGAATTGGATAAGGCATGCTTCAGGCATTGTCGTCTTGGATATGTCAGCAAGAAGCGCATAGGCCAACTCCAAAAGGTTGGAGTTTTGGAGTCATTCGACTTAAGGTCGGATGACACTTGCGAATCTTGCTTGCTTGGAAAGATGACCAAGTCACCCTTCACCGGTACTTGTGAAAGGGGTAAAGGTTTGTTGGATCTCTTACACACCGATGTGTGTGGGCCCTTCAGAACCGCCACAAGGGATGCTAACCGCTTCTATGTGACTTTTACTGATGATTACAGTAGATATGGCTATATCTACTTAATCAAACATAAGTCAGAAACCTTTGAGAGATTCAAAGAGTTTAAACAAGAAGTGGAGAATCAGCTGGGTAGGAAGATAAAGATGCTCTGATCCGATCGGGGTGGTGAGTATCTTAGTATCGAGTTCCAATACTACCTCAAGGAATGTGGGATTGTTTCACAACTGATGCCACCTAGGACACCACAACTTAATGGTGTGGCTGAGAGGCGCAATCGAACGTTGTTAGACATGGTTCGTTCCATGATGAGTCGAGCTTCGTTACCTATCTCATTCTGGGGGTATGCCTTAGAGACTGCCGCCCATATCCGTAATCTAGTCCCGAATAAAAAGGTTGCCAAAACACCTCACGAGATGTGGACAGGGAAGGTTTCCTCGTTGACACACATCAAGGTTTGGGGTTGCGAGGCTTTCGTGAGACGCGAGACTCACCACAAGCTCGAACCTCGTAGTGAGCGGTGTATTTTCATCGACTACCCACAGAAATCCTTTGGTTACCTCTTCTACAGACCGAGTAACAATGTTGTCTTCGTTGCAAGGAGAAGAGTCTTTCGCGAGAGAGAGATCATAGGCCAAGGAGACAGTGGGAGGCAAATTGACCTAAAAGAGCTTCAAGAGTCAAGCGGTGAAGGAACCTCAAACACTAGAAGTCAACCCGAGGAGGAAACTCCTGTTGATCCAGTTGACGAGTCCGTACCTCTGAGGCACTCCAGTAGAGTTAGTGTTCCACCTGTGTTATATGGTTTCCATATAACATCTGAGGGTGATACATTTATCAGTGATAGCACACTGGTAAATTTGGATGAACCTAACAATTACAAGGAAGACATGGTAGGCCCCGAGTCTGCTAAATGGAAAGAGGCTATGGACAGCAAGATTCGGTCCATATATAACAATCAAGTTTGGAACTTGGTTGACAATGTATCGGGTCGTAAGACAATCGGGGGCAAATGGATCTTCAAGAAGAAGACCGATATGGATGGCAAAGTACACACATATAAGGCGCGACTGGTTGCGAAGGGCTTTACTCAAACTCCGGGAGTTGACTATGATGAGACCTTCTCACCAGTAGCGAAAATTAAGTCTATTAGAGTTATGCTAGCCATAGCTGCATTTCATGATTATGAAATATGGAAAATGGATGTCAAAACTGATTTCCTTAATGGAAAGTTGGCTGAGGATGTTTACATGAGTCAGCCAGAGGGTTTTGTCAATGCAAAGTACCCTAATAGAGTGTGTAAGCTTGAGAAATCCATTTATGAACTGAAACAAGCATCTCGGAGATGGAATCTTTGTTTCGATGAGAAAGTCAAAGATTTTGGATTTTCGAGAAGCGAGGATGAGTCATGTGTATATGTCAAGGCTAGTGGGAGCATAGTTAGCTTTCTGGTGCTGTATGTGGATGACATACTTCTCATAGGAAATGATATCCCAAACTTGCATGAGGTTAAGTCCTGGCTTGGGAAGTGTTTCAATCCATGTCTCACGTCTATATGATATATAGAATGGAGGAATCTATGATCCCTTATCTAAAGGACGCGTATCTGATAAGATCAGAGTTGACAGCGGCTTTTGAAAGCTACGATTGCTGATCAGGATATGAAGTCATACGCATAATAGTTATTAGACTTATCCAAGTGGGAGACTGTTGGATTAGTGTCTAAGCCCATAACTATTTTGGTATGTACTTGACCCGATTGCGAGCATGGTCCTTTTGGGTTGCCTTCACCAAAGCAACTTGGTAGGATGATTTATGGAGAAAGAGATTAATTATGATTTATTAATATATTATGAGAATAATATATTAAAGGAGAAATCATATTGTTTAATTAATATTAGTTAATAATTAATTAAGAATTAATCTGGTGGCTAAAATAGATTAATTAAACTTAGGGAACTAGAACTATCAATTGTGTGATAGTTGAATATTGGGCTAATGGACTCCATATTAGAGGAGTGGACGAATTCTATGGGGAAACCCATTAGAAATCGTCCAAGGCCTCTAAGGAGGGAGTCCATGGGCTGCTTAGGGCCTAAGCAGTCAAATTAGCGTTTCCTTGTTAGATAACCCTAATAGCCTCACATATTTAAGGAACCCTAGGGCACCAAAAACGTGGCTAACTGATTCCTTAGGGTTTCTAGACGTTGTTGGGTGCCTCTCCTCTTCTCCTTCTTCATCCTCTTGCTCTTGGTGTTTGTGAGCCATTAGAGGTGTGACATTTGTGACACTAAGCTTTTAGAAGCCAATTACAATAAGGAATGGATTGTTATTACTACATAACAATCAAAGGTAAGATCTAAACCCTATTCTTATGTTAATATCGATTATCACATGCTAGATCTAGGGTTTATGGATTTGAATGATTATTGCATGTTCATTAGACAAACTAGATCCAAAGCTTTAGGGTTTGCATGTAAACCACATAAATGTTGTAGTGCTCAAAACCCATCAGTGGTATCAGAGCCTAGGGCTGTTTGTTGATGAATTGATGCATATTTGATCGTTTATTGCTTGAAAAATCGAATTTTTTTTAGGTTCTGACTGGCAGACTCGCCGAGTCGACTGAACTCGACGAGTCAAATGGTCTGGCAGCGTATTTTCGCGATTTTCTTGCTGTTTTGGCTTGGGATACTTACCATAAACGTTTTTAATTAGTAAAATCCGATTTTTATTGATTTTGGGTGAATATCCTTGCCAAAATAGTAGATAATTGTATTGTGGAAAAGGAAATCATGCTTCATTTCCTCCACCTCCTCCAATAATTCTCCCTGACCCACGTGTTCGAAGACTTGAAAAGTTCAAGGTCACTCAAGCCCTATTGGAAAAAGACATGAAAATGGAAAGTCTATATGTGCTCATGTCTTGGATAAAAGGTTACATATTGATAGATTGGGATTGTTAGGTGTCGATTGACTTAGTTCTTCAATCACTTCCTGAATCATATGGTAAGTTCGTTAGAGAGTACTATATGATGGACCACGACATGACCCTTATTGATTTGACTTATTTTCTTATTGCTGCTGAATCAGAAATGATTTGGTGCACTGGTCAGCAAATTTTTCTGGTAAATTAATATCCCAACCCTATATGGGCAATGGCAACATTGGAAGTCCAGAAAAGTTTTCTCTACGCAAGAGAAAGGCTGAGTCTGAGATAGTCCCGTGTACCATTCCATAAGAATCCATGTGTTTCTACTGCCAAAAGAAGGGGTATTGGTTACGAAGCTGCCCTCACTACCTAAGAGATCTAAGAGATGGGAGAGTCAAGATGTATGACTCTGCTTTAGGCAATATCCACTATCTAACTTTATTAAGTTCATATTTGGATATTCTTAATACATGATATGATAAGATTACATTTCGATGTTTTGAAGGATCGAAGAAAGGAAAGGAAGCTTAAAGGAAGGAGCGAGCTGAGTCTGATCGCGAAGAAATGGATTACGATCGCATGGATTCGATGATCGGATTTTGAGCTGCTGCTTAGAGTTATGATAGATTGCTTAGGAATATGAAATAACATAGTTTTCACTTGCATTGTAAGGATATATTTTTCCGCAATAAAATAAATTTTGATTTTGTCTTATTTATATTTCCTTGCAATGACAATTGTGAAAATTGATGTCTGATTTTGTCTTATTTATATTTCCTTGCAATGACAATTGTGAAAATTGATGTCTGTGCGTTTCTATTATAAACAATATTAAATGGATGTGATTCTTAGTTATGTTATTTATGGTAGTGTCGTAATTTTCTAAGTAAGGAAATATTCCCATCGCCCAAGTTTCAATTGGACAGAAGCTTGGAATCATATGATTTGAATCATGTGATGTATGGAAATCTTGGTACTTAGGAAATTAAGACTAATTCCTTGATCACACAAGTATGTGAGTCAAGTGAAGGACTAAAGGACTAGAACACAATGTTGTGCACCAGTCAAGTCCACCACAAATAACAATAAGACTATTCGTCATAATTTACTAAAAGTCTGGTAAATGTGGTTATACTTACAAGATTAAGTGTAATTCTGAATCATTGAAAAGTTTCAATGAATGGCAGAACGAATAAGAAGAATCAATTAGGCAGAAAGATAAAAGTTTCTCCAATCTAAGAAGAAGGGAGAGTACTTTTGTATCGTGTTTTAAGATCGTCTTTATGATTAAGAGACATATCACAATTGATCAACTAAGGACATCTTAGTGCACTAGTATGGCTAAGAAGAGGAATCGTAAATTGTTGAAATGGTTAAATAAAAAAGGATGAGTCATACTTCGTTCCAAAATCAAGTTTTAGAGTCGTACTCCAAAATTGTGATTTGAGTGACATCATCTTAAGAAATTTAACACACTCATCAAATGTGAAGTAGGAAAATGTTTTCTTGCTCTTGCACGTTTGAAATTGGTAAGTTGTGATGTTTTGGATAAGACAAAGACCAACTAATACCAAATTGTGTGTAGGTTTGTCTTGATAAAGACACACACTGACTCTTGAATATTTGTTTTGTCAAGAAATGTTTCTTGATAAGAGAATCTTATATGTCAAGAGGTCAGTGGGAGTCTAAAGATCTTGAAAAGTTTCAAGAACAAATCAAGAAGTAAACCTATTAAACACTAGCACACGACTTGAGGATTGTAACCTATCGTGTTGACAAAATTTTATTTCTGTGCCAATCTAGTTGAGTAATTATGCATATGAGTTCTACGAGTTCTCAATTGAATGCATAAGGGCAAATACCTTGATCAATGAAAGTACACTGACTGGCATAGGTGAGCTGCTAAATAACTTGGAAGCAATGGTGGGACCCTTGATAGCAAGAAATTAAGAATGAACAAGTTCTGTCCACAAGAGGTTGAATTTATCACAAACATTATTTACGATTATGCTTATGAGTTATGACAAATTTGCATGGATAGGAACACATGCACCATAAAATCAAAGTGTCATAAGGTTTCTCTCCTTCATGAAAATGAGTGTGAGGAAACGCTTTCACTAAGAGAGATTTTAAGAAGATAGCGATTATGTAAATTGCATTCTCAAATTCGATTATCATTACGACATCCCTCTTCGTAGTTCGAATTGTGAGATTTGGCAGTTAGTCTGAACATTTAGGACTTAGTAATATAAGTTATGAATTAGTTTAGACACACATGTGAGCTATCTAAGGAAAGGTGTGTGAATTTGAGAAGCTTAGATAAAGGCTTATCAAAGCATATCGTATTAGAAATATGAACTTTGGAAGTCAATAAGTATTGATTTCTAGAAAGTCCATCTGTTTTCTAAATACGTGTCAAAGCTAGTGGGAGCATAAATGTTATGTTGGTATGGATATAATCATCATGTTAGTGGGAGCATGATTATTATTGCAAGTTAGCAATATTAATTATAGAAAACAAAAGTTTCACTTTGCAAAGTTGCATAGGTTGAAAAGTTGTTTTGCTATAATTAAGGGAGAGAATATTATACTTCGTTTTCAATCTAAAGGTTTAGATCGATAAATTTTGATCAAATTTAGTCAAAAAGATATATGAATGTTATGTTGAAAGGATTCAACATAAAAGAATTCTATATATGGAAATAAATGTTGCGTTCTCACACTCGATTATGATTACGACATCCCTCTTCATAGTTCCAATCGTGAGAACATGGCAAATAGAAATAGAAATATTATAGCAAAAGACTGGTAAAGTATCATGTCGTTGTAATATTCAACCGTTCTAAAATTTTCCAAATGCCTAGGGCATTAAGAGGGAAAGAGGACTAGAATCAGATTTGACTGAATTAATTAAACAACTGTCAAGAGGATAATCTAAGGTTCGCCAAGGATTGGTCACTTGTGGACAGTTAGAAGTATAGTCATGGATGGACCATATTGACATTATTATGAATAGATAAGATTTTTTTTTTTAAAATGAGTTGTCATATGGAAAATATGGAAATGTTTCCATATTAGGAGTTGGCCGTTAAGAATCTGTATGTCTAGAAAAACTTTTATGCAAGAAGGATGTTCAAAGGAATGTACTTTGAATGTGAGACTTCATGTCTATGGAATTGCCTTGTAACAATCTCCAATATAGCATTTTGTAATTTCATTGGCCGAGTCTTGGTGACTTTTGTGCCGTGACATTACGAAAGGACCGTTGCATAAAGTGTTAGAATCTGACATATTCTATAAGTGGCAAGAATTTGGTATTCTTACACTTGTGGTAAGGATTGGGAATTATGAAATGAGGGTGATTGAAAATGTTATTCAATTATACTATTTCACAAAGTAAGGACCATAAGTAAACATAGTGTGCATGCTAAGAGCATGGGACAATTGTCGTTATAATTCAAGTAATAAGTTGATTACCCGAAACAACAAATAATGAGTAATCAATATGGTGATTAAATAAAAGTGTTTTCTTTATACTCAAAGGTTTGAGGCCATATAGTATTAGTATTATTCTTGTGTTTCACTTTGCATGTTTTGACTTCCTGAATAATAAGATTATTCGAACGTTCCACAGTCGCTCATACTTTGGAAGTAGGTATGAAAGAAGATTGTCATGAATTGGTGTGTAGATTGTCTAAAGTGTATTAGACATAGCAAAAGTTTGCTACAACGTTCATGAGTGCTTATGAATATGATTTGAGCATTGGATTAAACCCAAGCTCACTTGGATCGCTTCATGTATTTTATCACGAGTGATTGGTGAGACGATAATATCTTATATTCTTGAAACCGAGATGTGTGAGTTGTATCTTGCGAGTCGGTTACACATTGATAATATGTAACGCACCAGTAACTTGGTGTTATAAAACATATTGTTGTGTATGATTCGGTGAGTGAGTACAAGCGAGCATTGAGTCGAAGTTTATCTATTCCTTTTACCCAAAGTGGGATAAAAGCGTTATCTGTGGGCCCCTCGATGATTTAGTGATGACAAACATAAAGTGCTCGGCCGGGCCAGGACTGATTTGATTTGTTTAATTAGTCAGTCGTCGTAAATCGGAAATCGGGAAACAACACATAGACTGAGAGAATGATTTCAATCCATGTCTCACGTCTATATGATATCTAGAATGGAGGAATCTATGATCCCTTATCTAAAGGACGCGTATCTGATAAGATCAGAGTTGATAGCGGCTTTTGAAAGCTACAATTGCTGATCAGGATCTGAAGTCATACGCAGAATAGTTATTAGACTTATCCAAGTGGGAGACTGTTGGATTAGTGTCTAAGCCCATAACTATTTTGGTATGTACTTGACCCGATTGCGAGCATGGTCCTTTTGGGTTGCCTTCACCAAAGCAACTTGGTAGGATGATTTATGGAGAAAGAGATTAATTATGATTTATTAATATATTATGAGAATAATATATTAAAGGAGAAATCATATTGTTTAATTAATATTAGTCAATAATTAATTAAGAATTAATCTGGTGGCTAAAATAGATTAATTAAACTTAGGGGACTAGAACTATCAATTGTGTGATAGTTGAATATTGGGCTAATGAACTCCATATTAGAGGAGTGGACGAATTCTATGGGGAAACCCATTAGAAATCGTCCAAGGCCTCTAAGGAGGGAGTCCATGGGCTGCTTATGGCCTAAGCAGTCAAATTAGCGTTTCCTTGTTAGATAACCCTAATAGCCTCACATATTTAAGGAACCCTAGGGCACCAAAAACGTGGCTAACTGATTCCTTAGGGTTTCTAGACGTTTTTGGGTGCCTCTCCTCTTCTCCCTTTTCATCCTCTTGCTCTTGGTGTTTGTGAGCCATTAGAGGTGTGACATTTGTGACACTAAGCTTTTAGAAGCCAATTACAATAAGGAATGGATTGTTATTACTACATAACAATCAAAGGTAAGATCTAAACCCTATTCTTATGTTAATATCGATTATCACATGCTAGATCTAGGGTTTATGGATTTGAATGATTATTGCATGTTCATTAGACAAACTAGATCCAAAGCTTTAGGGTTTGCATGTACACCATAGAAATGTTGTAGTGCTCAAAACCCATCAGTGGTATCAGAGTCTAAGGCTGTTTGTTGATGAATTGATGCATATTTGATCGTTTATTGCTTGAAAAATAGAATTTTTTTTAGGTTATGACTAGCAGACTCGCCGAGTCATATGGTGAACTCGCCGAGTCGACTGAACTCGACGAGTCCAGGCCAGACTCGACGAGTCAAATGGTCTGGCAGCGTATTTTCGCGATTTTCTTGCTGTTTTGGCTTGGGATACTTACCATAAACGTTTTTAATTAGTAAAATCCGATTTTTATTGATTTTGGGTGAATATCCTTGCCAAAATAGTAGATAATTGCCATTTAATCAAATAATTGTTGCCTTATAAGATAATGTTTAATTATTTAAGTTATTCGGTGAATTATATTGTAAGTAATTGGACTAGGTCAAAATTAGATAACCACAAATTAATTGTTTATTGCCTTATTTGAATTGTTGATCTAGAATGTTCTTGATAAAGTTTGGAAAAGTTTGAATTTTCACCCTTTAGGTTTCTTAGTTTTAAATTTCAACTTAATAGTTTAGGTTTTGAAATTTAAATAGTTAAACCATAATATTTTGAAATGTTTCAAAACTTGCCCTCAAGTTTTGGAATTTAAATTTTTAATTAAAAGTTTAATTTTTGAAATTTTAAATTCTAAAACCCTAGATTTGAAAAAGTTCAAATTACACCCTTATGGTTTTATTAAGTTAATTAAAGGTATAATTAAAAGAGAGTTAATAAATCCATAATGATATGGTTTATATTTAATTTAATTAAAAGTGTAATTTATAAAAAATTAAACCACCTAGTATTTTAAAAGTGTAAAATACACCCTTATACTATATATAACATTAAAAGTCTAATATTATACATATGTATAACTTAAACTGCTAGTCTTAACGTTAGTAGACCTTATTCACGAAGCCGATCTATAAGGGGGGTATAAGGTTATGGCCTATAAAATGGCCGTTTAATGGGTGTCCACTTTCACCCACCGCTTCCTTGATTGGTGGAGGGTCGTTAGCCGAACGGGTAGGATAGGGCAAACCCCCTCCTCATTAAAAGTCTAATGAATAAAGTAACTAAATGTTTTACAAAAATTCTCAATCTTAGTTACTTTAGGCAAAGGTGAATTGATGCAATTCCATGGAATTACACTTTGTACCCTTTTCGAGACAATTTGTGACACCAGTCAAATTTTGGTCAAAAATAAATTGATCAATAATCGTAATTGGGATGAACCAAGTGGTAGAGTTTGTAACAAGGTTTCCAAAAACATAAAGAACACTGAAATCTGAGTTATAACGAAGAAGTTATGACCAATCGAAAATCCGCGGTAAAACCGACAAAACACTGTTCAGTGTAAAAAGCGAATTTTCGATAAAAGGATTTTTAGCCTTAACAATCTAAATAAAAGTTGTAGAATATGTTAAACCGAGAACGTTCATAAAAAGAACGTAAAAACCCGACTTCGTATGAGGAAGTTATGATTTTTCGAAGTTTCGGTTTAGCAGTATACAGCTAAAAATTCGAAATATAAATCGATCGTGTAACATCCCGGAAATATCAACAAAAAAAAATTTCATTTTTAAATTAGGTTAATACATAAAAACATCGTTATAAAACATTCATAATATTAATTTATGTCTGAAAACCGGTAACATCATAGTAAAATATTCAGAGTACATCCCAGAAATCCATAGTGCGGAAACAAGAGTGTATGTGATATGCCGCTACCGCGCCAACTCCTTTTCCCTAGTTGAAGAGATACCTGAAAACAAAACTATAAAACGTAAGCACGAAGCTTAGTGAGTTCCCCCATAATGCCACATACCATGCAATCATATAATGAACAACTAAGAGATACGGGCCTCGCCCACACCCATAGAGATACGGGCCTCGCCCACACCCTACTAGCTAGGAGATACGGGCCTCGCCCACACTCTACTTTCTGAGAGATACGGGCCTCGCCCACACTCTGCCACTAAACCATAACATACAAGTATCACACAGACAACAAGTATAAGCAATTCTATCATACTGGCATATATCACAATTAAACTCAGCTATGAGATACGGGCTCCGCCCACACTCCGATACTAACAAATCGTCTATACGGGCCGGCCTTGGTGCCTTAGACCCGTCCCTACAGGAAGGAAACTCACCTTGAGAGTAGCTGCCGAAAACCTGCTCAGACTACGCCTGGCTGCCGCACCGGTAATCCCTCCGGCTATAAATCCGTAAACATGGATTAGGTACTCATAAATACCCCTAAGGTCAAATGACCGGTCAAAGTCAACTCCTTGGTCAAAGTCAACCTTCTGATTGACTGGACTCGCCGAGTCCATATGACGACTCGCCGAGTCCTTCTATGTCTAGCCCGACTCCGACTCATCGGGTCCCTGTTCCCACTCACTGAGTCAGCCTGACTCGCTAGATGGGGACAACTAACAAACCCGCGACTGGACTCGCCGAGTCCAAGGGGGTGACTCGCCGAGTCCGACGAACAGATCTCTCAAATCGCTCCAATCTTCCATCAGAATCATCAACCTTGGAGATTTGGAGATTCTGGGACTATAGCTACACGTTAAATTGCTAATTCCACGTGCGACTACGGAGGGTTGGACCTCCTACACTTAAACCCTTCTTATCCTAGTGACTGATCATATGACTCGCCGAGTTGGAAGAACAACTCGTCGAGTTCAAGGCTATATTCAAGGGACTCGCCGAGTTTGAAGAACGACTCGCCGAGTACTAGGCAATCTCCATAGGACTCGCCGAGTTGTTTATCCAACTCGCCGAGTCTAAGGCCATCTTTATGGAACTCGCCGAGTGCACTTTGGCACTCGCCGAGTACCCTTCGACTCTTCACCCATTCTGGCCAAAACTGAGACATGCAATGGTTCCAACCCATAAATCTAAGCTCCTAGGGTATAAACACACGTAGTTTGGGAGGTTTAAGGTCTTGAAATCCACATATAAGGGACAAAAAGGGAATCTATTATACTAAAGATTAAGAAGGAGCTTTCTTACCTGGTTAGGAGCTTCTCCCAGGGTAGATTTCGGATCTACCACACTTCCTTGCACCCTCCAACTTCCTCCTTCTTCTCCTAAGCTTCAAGCTTCCTTCACCAAGCCAAAATCACTCACAAGGATCAAAATGGGCTTGGGTTTCGCTCTACAGTTCTTTTGGAAGAGAATGGGACGAAATGGGTGTTTTAGAATGGGTAACATGGGGTGAAATGTCTGAAAATAGAGCTTCATCCAGACAGGTGGACTCGCCGAGTCCATGCATCGACTCGCCGAGTTCACCGCTCAAACTCCGTGTCCACCCTGCTGCTACTCGGCTAGTCGGGACGCAGACTCGCCGAGTTCGTGGCAAAATTAAAATAGAAACTTAAATAAAATCGTACCATGAACCCGGTGTTACAAATCTCCCCCACTTATTTTAGACTTCGTCCTCGAAGTCTGCCGCTCCCTTCCGGAACAGTTCCGGATAATGCTCCATCATCTCATCCGCGGGCTCCCAAGTCCATTCTGAGCCCTTCCGATGCTGCCATTGCACCTTCACCAGCTCCACCCTTTTGTTCCTCAGTTCCTTCGACTTCCGGTCTAGGATAGCCACAGGCCGCTCGATATAATTCATGCTGTCATCAATCTGGATGTCCTCCAAAGGTACCACTGCTGAATCGTCTACCAGGCACTTCCGCAGCTGGGAGACGTGGAAAGTGTTGTGGATCTGACTGAGTTCGGCTGGCAGGTCCAGCTGATATGCTACCTTGCCCACTCGGGCTGCAACCCTAAACGGTCCAATATACCTGGGACCCAACTTGCCCCGTTTCCTGAATCGGATGACGCCCTTCCACGGCGACACTTTCAGGAGAACCATATCCCCGACCTGGAACTCCAGGTCTGATCGGCGCCTATCGGCATAACTCTTTTGCCGACTCTGAGCAGTCTGAAGCCTGCTCCGGACCTGCTGAATCTTCTCTGTCGTTTTGAGCACTACTTCAGTGCTCCCCATGACTCTCTGTCCAACCTCGCCCCAACATATCGGGGTCCTGCACTTCCTCCCGTACAACATCTCGAAGGGAGGGCGGTCAATACTCGCGTGATAGCTGTTGTTATATGAAAACTCGGCTAAAGGAAGATAGGTATCCCAGCTACCACCGAAGTCTAAAACACACGCCCGCAGCATATCCTCCAGAGTCTGGATGGTCCGCTCGCTCTGGCCATCCGTCTGTGGGTGAAAGGCTGTACTAAAATGCAGACGAGTACCCAGCTCGTCATGAAACTTCTTCCAGAACCTGGAAGTGAACCGCACATCCCTATCTGAAATCACTGAAACTGGCACCCCGTGCCGTGCCACCACCTCTCTGATGTAGATATCGGCCAATTTCTCAGCCGAGATGCTCTCCTGAATCGGGATAAAGTGGGCACTCTTGGTCAATCGATCGACGATGACCCATATCGAATCCACTCCCCGCGCGGTCCTGGGAAGCTTGGTGATGAAATCCATCGTGATGTCTTCCCATTTCCACAGCGGGATATCCAACGGCTGCATCTTGTCGTGCGGTCTCTGGTGTTCGGCCTTGACCTTCCTGCAGGTCAGACACCGCTCAACGTACCATGCTACATCCCGCTTCATGCAGGGCCACCAATAGTCCAGACGAAGATCCCTATACATCTTCGTTGCCCCTGGATGAATGGAAAATCAGGATTTGTGCGCCTCCTCCATCAGAACCTGGCGCACGCCTCCGAGGTATGGAACCCACACCCTGCGGTGTAATGTCAATAATCCTCTGCTGTCATAGTCGAAGGAGGAAACCTGTCCCACAATCCGCTCACTCTTCCGATGTTCCTCCTTCATAGCCTCCTGCTGAGCCTCCCGGATTCGCTCCAAAAGCGGAGTCACCACTGTCATCCGCATGCAAATATCCCTGATCGGCGCCGCCTTGCGGCTAAGCGCATCAGCCACCACGTTGGCCTTCCCCGGGTGATAAAGGATTTCACAATCATAATCCTTTACCACATCAAGCCACCGACGCTGCCTCATATTCAGATTTGGCTGGTCCATGAGGTATCTCAGACTCTTGTGGTCCGTGTAAATCGTACAGCGAACCCCATAGAGGTAATGACGCCAAATCTTGAGGGCGAACACAACAGCCCCCAACTCCAAATCATGCGTCGGGTAGTTCGCCTCGTGAGGCTTCAGCTGCCTCGATGCGTAGGCGATGACATGCCCTCTCTGCATCAATACCGCGCCCAAACCTGAGATGGACGCATCGCAGTATACATCAAAATCCTCCATGCCCTCTGGCAAGGCTAAGATTGGCGCCTCGCACAATCTCTGTCTCAGTGTCTCGAATGCTGCCTGCTGCTCAGGCCCCCAACGAAAGACCACAGCCTTCCTC
This sequence comes from Lactuca virosa, assembly GCF_052849685.1. Classification (NCBI taxonomy): domain Eukaryota; kingdom Viridiplantae; phylum Streptophyta; class Magnoliopsida; order Asterales; family Asteraceae; genus Lactuca; species Lactuca virosa. The sequence continues at coordinate 55,084,146 of NC_136429.1, forward strand.
GTTAACCTGGTCAGGGGTAATGCTATCTTGGAGAAATCCTGAATGAATCTCCGATAGTAGCCAGCTAATCCTAGGAAACTCCGAATCTCAGATGGAGATTTCGGAACATCCCATCTCATCACGGCCTCCACCTTGGCCGGATCCACCGAAATCCCGTTCTGGTTGATAAGGTGCCCAAGAAACTGCACCTCGCGCAACCAGAACTCACACTTGGAGAACTTAGCATACAAGTTCTCCCTTCTCAAGGTCTCCAAAACCTCCCGCAAATGCTCCTCATGCTGCTCTCGCGTCTTGGAGTAAACCAAGATATCATCAATAAATACTATCACTGACCGGTCTAACATCGGTCTACACACACGGTTCATGAGGTCCATGAACGCGGCAGGAGCATTGGTGAGCCCGAAAGGCATCACCACGAACTCATAGTGGCCATAACGTGTCCGAAATGCCGTCTTCTGCACATCCTCCTCTCTGACCCTCACCTGGTGATACCCTGAACGCAAATCTATCTTGGAGAACCAAGATGCTCCCTGAAGCTGGTCAAAGAGATCGTCAATCCTCGGGAGTGGGTAGCGGTTCTTCACCGTTACCTTATTCAGCTCCCTATAATCGATACACATCCGATGCGACCCGTCCTTCTTCTTCACAAACAGAATCGGGGCTCCCCAGGGTGAACTGCTCGGTCTAATGAAACCCTTGTCTAACAGCTCGTGAAGTTGTGTAGACAACTCCTGCATCTTAGGAGGAGCCAACCGATACGGTGCCTTGGCTATCGGAGCCGCACCAGGGACTAGGTCGAACCTGAACTCCACCTGTCGCTCTGGAGGTATCCCAGGCAGCTCCTCGGGGAATACATCCGCGAACTCTCGTACTACGGGCACATCGCCCACCGTCGCCTTACCCGCCTCCTGGGTGTCCATGACATATGCGACATATCCTGCGCAACCCTGCTGAAGGTAACGCCTTGCCCTCGCTGCCGAATAGAAGGCTGGCCCTCGCTGTGATCTCTCACCCTGAATTACTAACTCTCCCCCACTTGGGGCTTTGACTCGTACTAACCGTTGCGCGCAATCTATCACTGCCCCATTGGAACTCAGCCAATCCATACCAATAATGACCTTGTTTCCCCGCAATGGAATGGGAACTAGGTCAACCAAATACCCCTCTTCGAACAACCTCAATACACAATCTCGGAAGACCTCTGATGCTCGCACCGACCGGTCGTCTGCAATCTTGACCTCTAAAGGGCAATCCAACATGCCCGAGGACTCAGGAAACTTCTTGCTAAGTGCAAGAGAAACAAAGGATCGGGTAGCCCCCGAATCAAACAACACCTGGACTGGAATACCGTTCACATGGAACGATCCTAAACGTATATACACAAAGCACATATCAATATCATAAATCTCATATAAATAGGTCAGAGGGAAAGAATCATACCCGTCACCACATCCGGTGCAGCGCGCGCCTCCTCGGCTGTCAGCTGAAATGCCCGGCTCCTCACCACCGGAGCCTCTGCCTTGCCCTGCCGGCCATCTGTAATCCGCAGGGTCGCTGGAGCTGGTGCCTGTACTGGCGCTGCTGCTGTCAACTGGGGGCAGTTGGCCCTCTTGTGGCCCCTCTGGTTGTAGTGGAAACACAGCAACTCAGATGTCTGAATAACCGGGGCAGGGGCAGTACAATCCCTGCTGAAGTGTCCCGTCTTGCCGCACCTGTAGCAGCCTGTCGATCCTGATCTACATGATCCCTCGTGCGACCTGCCGCACTTCCTGCAGCAGCCCGGTCCTGAATGGCCTTTCGGCCTACCATCTGATCCCTTGGGCTTCTTTCCCGAAGCCCCTATCGTCTGTCCCTCCTCTGCCTTCCTCTTCCGGATGTGCTCCAGATCTATCTCCCTCTCCCTCGCCCTAGCAATCATAGAATCCAGGGTAGGGCAAGCAGAAAAACTGACATGCTCCCGAATGTCGGCTCGCAGCATGTCATGGTAGCGGGTCCTCCTCATATCCTCATCACCTGCATACTGGGGCACCAGTAACGCCCTCTCCCGGAACTTGGCAGTGATCTCCGCCACTGACTCTGTCGTCTGCCTCATATCCAAGAACTCCCGTGCCAACTGCTGGAGCTCCACCGTAGGCGCGAATTCCGCCCTGAATCGTGTCACAAAGTCCGGCCATGTCATAGCCTCAATGGCCGCGGCTCCCAAAGAGTCACAAACCGACTCCCACCAATCTCTAGCCCTGTCACGTAGACACCCTGCTGCAAATCGTACCTTCGACCCCTCGGGGCAGAAGCTGATCAGCTGTGCAGACTCAAGGTTTGCAATCCATCGTCTGGCAGCAATGGGGTCCTTCGCCCCATGGAAATCTGATGCACCACTGCCCCTGAAGTCCTTAAAGGACAGTGTGCGTGGTCCTGACTGGCTAGCCGCCATATCACTCCTGAACGCCATGAGATGATCCTCCATCAACTCTACAATACCCTCCTTGATCGACCCGAAAATGATGGGAGTCGACTCAAGGATGCCTCTGGTAATCTCTGACGCAATGAACTCGCGTAGACCCTCATCAACTGGTTCGGACCCTGAACCCGAACCCGATCCCGATCCTGAGCCTCCCACTCCCTGTCGTGTGGTCACCATACTGAAAAACATAGCATAACCACCGTCAAACAATATTCCACTAACGAGGCTTACATACATACCACTAGTCCCCGGTCTCGCCTCGGCCCTTTTTGAATCGAGTACGGATCCTCCGCTTTCAGTAGTACGGGCCCATACTACCTTCCACGTCTATCCGTACTTTCCTCAAGAATTGCCTTAACTCAACCAAGTCCTTTCTACTAATACTGCGGTTCTCATGCTACTCTCGCCCTAGGCTTACCCTAAGTAATCGCCATCCCACTCTTTGCCATCAGCTGCACAAGAAGTCCCTGCTTTCTTTCCCTAACTAGCTTGCGAATATTATTACATATTACTCAGACTATATAATTATTCGAATGAGAGGTCCTACCCTACAACGGTTGGACTCAAACAAGAGCTGCGAAATAGAGCTAGACCCAACCTTCTGAAATTATTTAATCCTTGCAATATGTAACTTAGCATATTCGTTCACTAGTTAGTGAAAGACGACTAGAACTCCTAATAGCACAAAGCAAGCAGCATTCGGGCATTGAGTACACATAATCAAGTATATACTACTCTGGCTATCATACTGACTGATCTGTACTAGCATGCAATTCTCAAAAAGCCGAAACACATAAAGCAGGCACATAAGGCATCATTCCTAGATCCTTAGTCCTATTCTAGCATGCTGTTCTACTGAAACTGAACTGATAATCATAACGTAAACTTCTATGGGCACTTTGGGGAAAACTTACTTGAGCTCGGCCGGTCGCGCACATCACACACCTTTTTCTTTTTAGTAACCCCTTTTACTTAGTCTTTAGAAAATCATTTCTTTATAAAAATCTTTTAATCCCTCGATTTGAGTCCAGACACCCCCGAAGGTGTGTCCGAATCCCTCAAACCAGGGCTCTGATACCAACTTGTAACATCCCGAAAATATCAACAAAAAAAATTTTCATTTTTAAATTAGGTTAATACATAAAAACATCGTTATAAAACATTCATAATATTAATTTATGTCTGAAAACCGGTAACATCATAGTAAAATATTCATAGTACATCCCAGAAATCCATAGTGCGGAAACAAGAGTGTATGTGATATGCCGCTACCGCGCCAGCTCCTTTTCCCTAGTTGAAGAGATACCTGAAAACAAAACTATAAAACGTAAGCACGAAGCTTAGTGAGTTCCCCCATAATGCCACATACCATGCAATCATATAATGAACAGCTAAGAGATACGGGCCTCGCCCACACCCATAGAGATACGGGCCTCGCCCACACCCTACTAGCTAGGAGATACGGGCCTCGCCCACACTCTACTTTCTGAGAGATACGGGCCTCGCCCACACTCTGCCACTAAACCATAACATACAAGTATCACACAGACAACAAGTATAAGCAATTCTATCATACTGGCATATATCACAATTAAACTCAGCTATGAGATACGGGCTCCGCCCACACTCCGATACTAACAAATCGTCTATACGGGCCGGCCTTGGTGCCTTAGACCCGTCCCTACAGGAAGGAAACTCACCTCGAGAGTAGCTGCCGAAAACCTGCTCAGACTACGCCTGGCTGCCGCACCGGTAATCCCTCCGGCTATAAATCCGTAAACATGGATTAGGTACTCATAAATACCCCTAAGGTCAAATGACCGGTCAAAGTCAACTCCTTGGTCAATGTCAACCTTCTGATTGACTGGACTCGCCGAGTCCATATGACGACTCGCCGAGTCCTTCTATGTCTAGCCCGACTCTGACTCATCGGGTCCCTGTTCCCACTCACTGAGTCAACCTGACTCGCTAGACGGGGACAACTAACAAACCCGCGACTGGACTCGCCGAGTCCAAGGGGGTGACTCGCCGAGTCCGACGAACAGATCTCTCAAATCGCTCCAATCTTCCATCAGAATCATCAACCTTGGAGATTTGGAGATTCTGGGACTATAGCTACACGTTAAATTGCTAATTCCACGTGCGACTACGGAGGGTTGGACCTCCTACACTTAAACCCTTCTTATCCTAGTGACTGATCATATGACTCGCCGAGTTGGAAGAACAACTCGTCGAGTTCAAGGCTATATTCAAGGGACTCGCCGAGTTTGAAGAACGACTCGCCGAGTACTAGGCAATCTCCATAGGACTCGCCGAGTTGTTTATCCAACTCGCCGAGTCTAAGGCCATCTTTATGGAACTCGCCGAGTGCACTTTGGCACTTGCCGAGTACCCTTCGACTCTTCACCCATTCTGGCCAAAACTGAGACATGCAATGGTTCCAACCCATAAATCTAAGCTCCTAGGGTATAAACACACGGAGTTTGGGAGGTTTAAGGTCTTGAAATCCACATATAAGGGACAAAAAGGGAATCTATTATACTAAAGATTAAGAAGGAGCTTTCTTACATGGTTAGGAGAGTCTCCCAGGGTAGATTTCGGATCTACCACACTTCCTTGCACCCTCCAACTTCCTCCTTCTTCTCCTAAGCTTCAAGCTTCCTTCACCAAGCCAAAATCACTCACAAGGATCAAAATGGGCTAGGGTTTCGCTCTACAGTTCTTTTGGAAGAGAATGGGACGAAATGAGTGTTTTAGAATGGGTAACATGGGGTGAAATGTCTGAAAATAGAGCTTCATCCAGACAGGTGGACTCGTCGAGTCCATGCATCGACTCGCCGAGTTCACCGCTCAAACCCCGTGTCCACCCTGCTGCTACTCGGCGAGTCGGGACGCAGACTCGCCGAGTTCGTGGCAAAATTAAAATAGAAACTTAAATAAAATCGTACCATGAACCCGGTGTTACAGATCGATATTTAGCCGACGCAGCTTAAACGAGAATCGAAGGGCTCGTCAAAAGTAGCACAACGGTAAAAAAACAGACGAAAACGGACGTCGGATGAAGAAATTATGAATTTTTAACGGATTCCCGTCCCGGTCTGTTTAAAATAATAATATTAAAAATAAAGTCAAAATCAGTCAACGAAGTCTAAACGAAAGTCGTATAGTATGATTTTACCTACGCGTGCATATAAAGAACGCCAAACACGGAGCTCGTATGCGAAAGTTAAGAATTTCGCAAGTTTTTGGCACGAAAATCGAAAAATCTAGAAAACCGGGAAAAATCGCATGAGTCACTCCTCGGACACGCATGCGAGGCTTCCACGTATCAGACACATGCTCGCTTCTCATTGGACCGCAGTTGCTCGTGTCCGTCGCTGATTGGTCCGAATCTGAGGTCCGGTAGGCATCCGACGCGCCTCGCGTCTTAGGCGCCGTCTAAGACGGCTCGTAAGACGGCTAAACACGCGTGTCTAGCCCCCCTTCGGATGTCCGACATGTGGCTGGTGACTCTTCTCTTCGGACTCGTGGCACCCTGCAGACCGAACACGTGGCTTCCCTCCCTCACTGCCACCTCGCTGCTGACTCCTCTCCCCTTCGCCACCTGTCCTCCTCGGCCGAACCCTCGCACCCCTATATAAAGGGTGCGAGCCTCCTCGCATAAGAAGAGTTTTTCACCCCATTTTTCACCCATTTTGCACCATTTCACCCCCTCGACTTTCTTACGACCCCCGAAGGCCCCGGTATCGCGTCTAAAGCCCGAAGCAAGCCCCGGAGCCCCGGAATTCTCGAGAATTCATCCTCTCTCCTGTCGAAACTCTGCCCGGTTTGAGCCAGTTTCTCGTTAAATAAACTCTTTACGGGAAACGAAACGCTGCCCAAATCACCGTTTATCAAAGTGAGTTCATACCCCTATAATATACCTTTTTAAATGGTTTTATATGCTTTTTAAGGGGGGGGGGAATACAAGTTTAACACAATATTAAATTGTGTTAATAACTGTGTGTGATAATAATCACACAGAAAATTTCCGTATGCTTTTAAGAATTACCAAATACTTCCAAAATAACTTAAAGCCATGTTAAATCTTAAAAGTCATGTAAACTCTGTTAAATTCTTTGAAAAATGTTTTATAAACTATTTCAAATTATAAATGACAAAATCATGTTTATATATTTATAAATATATAAATAAGATTTGAAGGGCTTAGGACTAATGAATTATCCTATATCCTTTTCCTTGTTTGGATGTGGAATTAGGGTTGTATTATTTGTCTGAAGGTCGTTTCCTTCTTAATTATATATATGTTATACATATATGAGTACAAAAGGTTACTCCTTTTGGTATTACCACCTTTGTATCAGGCTGAGCAAAGGTGTTCATCCATGAGAAACCATGCTAATCAGATAGAACATATAAATTATAATAGGTATAATTTATCATTCAAAACTAAAGATACAAGTATGATTTACAACTGTATACTTTCCAAGGAAATTACCAAAATTCATTCAACTATACCAAGATATGTATAATACCTTTAATATACGAACAACATATTAAAGAAGTAAAGATACATCATACCTAGTTTGCATTAACAAAGGTACGATACAGAGTACCAGGGTTAGCAAACACGTGGTAATGCCGGGTTTGCATTAACAAAGGTACAATATACAGAGTACCAGAGTTAGCAATCACGGGTAATAATACATCATACCGGGTTTGCATTAATAAAGGTACGATATACAGAGTATCAGAGTTAGCAATCACGGGTAATAATACATTCTGCCGGGTTGGCATTAGCAAAGGTACTATACAGAGTACCCGAGTTAGCAAACTCGAGGTAATAATACATCTTACCGGGTTTGCATTTGTTGGATAAGGTGTCTAAGTCCATAACTTATTTGGTATATACTTGACCCGACCCGGCATGGTCCATTTGGGTTGCACTTTACCCAAACTGTTTATGGATAATTTTATGAGAATTGTATACTTACGATTTATTAATATATTATAAGTTATAATATATTAATATAAAATCATGTTATTTAATTAGTTTTAATCTTGAATTAATTATGAATTAATTTAGTGATTAAAAGGAAGACTAATTAAATCATGGGCTATTATATTTATATGGTGTGGGCTAATACTCATTTGTTAATGGGCTAAGCTTATATGGAAGTCCATGGATGATCCATGGAGCTTTTAACCCATGGATCCTTGGAAGAGGAAAAGACATGGGTTATTAGGGTTTCACCCTAACCATGCACACTATATAAACAAGCTTATGTTGCATGAAAAAGACACTAATGTGTGTGTAAGTGTGGTGGCCAAAATCAAGAGTTAGTATACTCTCTCATACATTTTCCAAGTTTGTGGTGATTTGTGATTTCCATTTGAGGCATTCACATTATTGGTGCTTGGCTCTCAAACTCTAAGGAATCAACAATCAACAAAAGGTATGTAACTCATCTAGTTCTTTTATGTTTAAAAGTACCCCATGCCATGCTAGATAGGTTATAAACCTTGGAAAATAATATTTTGCGTGTACCTTAGACAAACATAGATCCAAGGTTTATTAGGGTTGCATGTACACTTAGGAAGTGTTAGAATGCTCAAAACCCAACAGTGGTATCAGAGCCTAGGCTTGTTTGTTTGATACTTGATGCAAAATAGTGATAAAAGGTCGATTTTTTGCTGTCTGACTGATGAACTCGCCGAGTCCATGGGGGGACTCGCCGAGTTCATGTGTAAACTCATCCTACTCGCCGAGTAGGTTCGTGCACTCGGCGAGTAGGAGCCTCAGAATGCAGTTTTTCGACTTTTGCTGCTGGAAATGGACTAGAAACATTACCCTAAACTGTTTTGGTGTTTTAAAACTTGTTTTAGTTGGTGTAATGGTAGTTCTAATCCATTTAAAATAGCTTATATCAAAATTTCATGCTTTGTATGTGTTCATATAATTCTTGAAACTTTGATGATCATGTTCATGTTCTTATGAATTTAGAAGATGATAGGAATTATTTGCTGAATTGTTTAGGATTAATTCTTGATCATTTATGTGTTTTAATGGAGTCCATAATTTGTCCTCAAGTTATGGATATCCAAAGGTCACTTCTTTTAAACACACACTTAAAACACATAAGTTACATAAAATGAAGAGTCTTCATTTTTATGAACCTTTAATTCATAAGTTATGAAATGAAAAGTTTTGGATAGTTACAAAACTTGCCCTCAAGTTTTGGAATTTGTAAAGTTTCACACACTTTAATAAACTTTAATTCCAAACCCTTAGAGTTTTAAAAGTTAAAATTCAACCCTTATACTGTTTATAACATTAATGGTTAATTATTATATATATGTATAAGATCAAGTCGTTTTACCGTTAGTAGGCCTCATTCACGAAGCCGGTCTATAAGGGGGGTATAAGGTTGTTGCCTATAAAATGGCAACTTAATGGGTGTCCATTCTCACCCACCGCTTCCTTGATCGGTGGAGGGTCGTTAGCCGAACGGGTAGGACAATGACTTTAAATCCTCATTAAAAGTATAATGATTATTATAAAGTAACTAAATATTTTAATTCCCAATCTTAGTTACTTTAGGAAAAATGTGAACATGGTGCTAACCCATGAAATTCACACTTTGTACCTTACCAAGTCGTTGGTGGAGCGTGTGTGGTTAACCGACACACTAACTTGGACTAGTAAGGATCACGAAGGGTGACTTAATGTTTATCATAGATCGGTGGAGCGTGTGTGGTTAACCGACACATCGATTAGGTGATAATATTAAGGGTACCAAGTGAGTTTGCATGGTTATTCACACCTTGTTTTGTGATCCTCGGCATCCTAGTCACAAAACCTGAAGGGCACAATCGAGATTGAAACATGCCATTGAAAAGTTCAATGAATCTCAAAAGATCTAGGAGTTTCAAATCCAATTAAAACCTAATAAATTATTTCATTTTTCATGGTGGAAATTGGTGAATCGTCATTCACCTACCTTCAAATATTTTATAGCTTGGATTACGGCATCCCTCTTCCAAGTTATAAAATATTGTGTTGGGTCCTAGCCTTAATATTTCATATTGGGTGTTATATTAAGGACTTGAATCAACTAACTTTATTTTCTCCCATTGTAGATGTCTGGTTCAGACAACTATGATCTTCCCAAATCGCTTGAAACAAGCTTTCCTCTGAAGATGATGTCCCTCAACATCATGCTTCACTCCCCCCCACCTCCTCCATTTATCCTCCCTGACCCACAAGCCCGAAGACTTGAAAGGTTCAAGATCACTCAAGCTCTACTAGAAATGAAACATAAAGATGGAAGACCTGTGTGCACTCATGTCTTAGGAATGAAGTCACACATAGACAGGTTGAGAATGTTGGGTGCTGTTATTTCAAGGAAGTTCGCTGTTGACTGGGTTCTTCAGTCACTTCCTGAGTCATATAGTGAGTTTATTAAAGACTACCATATGACAGATCACGACATGACCCTAATAGATCTTTCTTATTTGCTTGTTGCTGCTGAATCAGCAATGATTTGGCGCAATGGTCAAGCAAATATTGATGGAAGGTCTAATTCTCAAACTTCCATGGACATGGACAATGGTAACATTGGAAATCCAGAAAAGCTTTCTCGTCTCAATGGAAAGGGATCGGCCTTGGTCAACCCGGTTGACCAAAAGGTAAAGGGAAAGGCTAAGTCTGTGATTGTCTCGTGTACCATTCCCAAAGAGTCTATATGTTTTTATTGTCATGAGAAGGGACATTGGAAGCGAAGCTGCCCTGAATACCTGAAATATTTGAAAGCAAGTAGAGACAAAATGTTTGACTCGGCTTCAGGTAAGTCCACTATCTAACTTTGTTAAAATTCCTAATTGTTGATTCTTATTACATGATGTGACTAGGTTGCATCTTGATGTTTAGCAGGATCGAGCAAAAGGAAGGTTAAAATAAGAGTGTGCTGAATCTGATCACGAAGATGGATTTCTATCGCATGGTTCGAGGATCGGATTTTTGAGCTACTACTTAAAAGTTATGATAGATTGCTAGGAAATATGTAATATCATAGTTTTCATTTGAAGATGCATTGTAAGGAATATTTTTCCGCATTTTAATAAAGAAATAAAAGTTTTGTTTAGTTTATTTTATATTATATCCCCTTACAATGGCATTTATGGAAATTGATGTTTGTATGTTTCTAGCAATATTGGAAATATGAGTTTGATTCTCTCATATGTGGTAGTGTCTGAATTTACCAAATGAGGAAAGGTTCTCATCACCCAAGCTTCAGTTAGACAGAAACTTGGAATCATACAAGTTGTATTGTATGATGAATGAGAATTTTCATCTTTGTAAAAATTGAGACTAATTCATTGATCACATGCATATGTGAGTCAATTGAAGGACTAAGGAATTAGGTACACTGGGTGTGTGCTGGTCAAGGTCCACCACAAAGATCAATTCATCATGATTTACTAGAGATTAGTAAATATGGTTATACTTATAAGGTTAAGTATAATTCTGTAACATTGGAAAAGTTTCAATGTATGGCAGAACGGATGAGATGAATCAAATTTGGCAGAAAGATAAAAGTTTCTCAAATCTGAAAAGATGGGAGAGTACTTTAGTATCATGTTTTTTATGATCATCTTAATGATTATGAAACCATATCACAAATTCATACTCTAAGGACATCTTAGTGCATTGTTATGACTAAGATGAGGGGTCATGAATTGTTGGAATGGTTAAAATCAAAAGATGGATCATACTTCGTTCCAAAACAACTCTTAGAGTCATACTCCAAGATTGTAACATTGAGTGACATAAAGTAAGGTTTAAAACACTTATCAAATGTAGTGTAAAATGTTTTCTACTCCTGTACATTTGAAATTGGTAAGTTGTGATGTCTTGGATAAGACAAAGGCCAACTAAGACCAATTGTGTGAAGTGTTTATCTTGATAAGAGTCCGCACTATCCCTTGAATATTTGTTTTGTCAAGGAATGGTTCTTGACTAGGGAAACTTATATGTCAAGAGGACAGTGGGAGTCTTACAGATCCTGAAAGGATTTCAAGATTTAATCAAGAGTAAAACCTGAGTTTTATCACTAGCACACGACTTAAGGTTTAAAACCTATTAAGTTGACATAATTCTTGTTTCTGTGTCTGTTCCTATTAAGTTGACTACGCATATGTGTTCTGTTAGTTCTAAACTGTGTGCATAACAACTTGGAAGCATTGGTGGGCCTTGTGCTACCAGATGACAAGAAATTAAGATTGAACAAGTTCAATCCATGTAAGGCTGAATTTGTTACTAACCTAGTCTTGTGATTATGGTTTTGTCAAATTCACATGGATAGGAACTCATACACCATAAAATCTAAGTGTCATAAGGTTTCTCTCCGATTCATGAAAATGATGGTGAGGAAATGCTTTCACTAAGAAGATTTTAAGTAGATAGCAATTGTGATGTTTGCATTCTCAAAGTCGTTAGTGGAGCGTGTGTGGTTAACCGGCACACTAACATGGACTTGTGAGAAATGGCAAAGGTCTAAACAATTAAGACTATGATTACGACATCCCTTTTCATAGTTCTGGAAATTGTTTAGACACACATGTGAGCTATCTAAGAAAGGGTGTACGAATCTAAATTTCAGAAGTCCAGCTGATTTCTGGAAATATGTCAGAGCTAGTGGGAGCATAAGTGTTATGCTGATAATCATCATGTTAGTGGGAGCATGATTATTATGTTTAGTGTTGCAAGTTAGCAATGTTAATTATAGAAAAACAAAAGTTTCAATTCGTAATGTTGTAGGGGTTGAAAAAGTTGTTTTGCTATAATTAAGGGAGAGGAAATTATACTTCATTTCAATTCTAAAAGCTTAGATTGAGTTTTTAATCATCTTTAGTCAAGGATATATATATGAATTTTATGTTGGAATGGTTCAACATAAGGAAATTCTATATATATTGCGTTCTCAAATTCGATTATGATTACGGCATCCCTCTTCATAGTCGATTTTTTGAAAACATGGCAAATAAAAAATATTGTAGCAAAAGACTGATCTAGTATCAGGTCTTTATATGAGACATCATGAATCGTGTCCCATATGCTTCGGATATAGCATCGGTCACATGTGCTATAATATTTATCCTTTCTAAATTTTCCAAATGCTTAGGGCATTAAGAAGGGAAAAGTCTAGAATTGGATATGACTAAAGTGATTAAGCAATTGTCGAGGACAATCTAAGGTTCTCCAAAGATTGGTTGCTCAGGGACAGTTGGAAGTATAGTGTTAAATTTTGGAAGGACCATATGGATATATTCTGAAAAGAGGTAGCTCTTGTTCAGATATGATAATCAAAATAGGAATATAGAAATTTTCCATATTGGGAGTTGGATATTAAGAATCTATGAGAAAGTTAGAAACTTTTATGCAAGAAGGATGTTCAAAGCAATGTACTTTGAATATGAGAGTTCGTTTCCATAGAGTTGATCTCCTTTGGAATCCTCTGTAATGACTGATGACAAGGTTTTGGTGACCTTGTGCATAATCATTACGAGAGGATCAGTGCATATAAGTTTAAAATCTAACAGTTTTTTGGTAAATGGTAGGAATTAGGAATTCTTACATTTACAATAAGGATTTGGGATTGTGAAATGAGCATCATTGGAATCATGTTCAATTGATCTATTTCACAAAGTAAAGATCATAGACAAACATAGTGTGCATACTTGGAGTATGGCATAACTATTGTTTAGAAAAACAAAGTGTACATGCTAGGAGCATGGGACGACTGTTGTTTTTGTTCAAGTATTAAGTTGATTATTTGAAACATTATACAATGAATAATGTGTAATCAATATGGTGATAAATAAAAGGTGGTTTTATTTATATTCAAAAGGGTTCTGAGACCATATTGGATTCGATTATTATTGTGTTTCACTTTGCATGTTTTGACTTCCATAATAACTAGGTTATTCTTTCCGAATGATTAAGTTATTCAAACCATCCACAGTCGGTCATATGTTGGAAGTAGATATGAATCAAGACTGTCATGAGTTGGTTGTAGAGGTCTAAGATGTTGGACATGGCTACAACACTCATGAGTGCTCATAAGTTATGAGTATTGGATTCAACCCACGCTCACTTGCATCACTTCATGGAATTTATCTTGAGTGATCGTGAGACGGTAATATCATATAAGTCTTCAAACCTAGAGATATGAGTTGTTACCTATGAGTTGGTTGTGCATTGATTGCACGTAAACGCATCAGTAACTTGATGTTATAAAACGTGCCTTTGTATATAATTCAACAAGTAGTAGAAACAAGTATATGAGTCGAAGTTTATCTGTTCCTTCTAGTCCTTGGAGGATTAGAAGCGATATCTGGGCCCCTCGATGATTTTGTTTTGACCTATGTACCGGGCCCGGTCAGAACCTAATTGATGTGTTCAATTTAGTTCTTTGTCAAACAAATCGGAAATCGAGAAACAACTGCTAGACAATAAGTAAGACATTGTTCCATGTATTTGTCCGGCTGATATCATGAGAGCAGAGGATTATATGATCACTTATCTAAAATGGCGCTTCATAGTTCAACAGAGTTTTCGAGAGCTACGATTGTCGGTTGGTTCCTGAAGTAACATACGCAAATACAGTTATTAGACTTATCCAAGTGGGAGTCTGTTGGATAAGGTGTCTAAGTCCATAACTTATTTGGTATATACTTGACCCGACCCGGCATGGTCCATTTGGGTTGCACTTCCCCCAAACTGTTTATGGATAATTTTATGAGAATTGTATACTTACGATTTATTAATATATTATAAGTTATAATATATTAATATAAAATCATGTTATTTAATTAGTTTTAATCTTGAATTAATTATGAATTAATTTAGTGATTAAAAGGAAGACTAATTAAATCATGGGCTATTATATTTATATGGTGTGGGCTAATACTCATTTGTTAATGGGCTAAGCTTATATGGAAGTCCATGGATGATCCATGGAGCTTTTAACCCATGGATCCTTGGAAGAGGAAAAGACATGGGTTATTAGGGTTTCACCCTAACCATGCACACTATATAAACAAGCTTATGTTGCATGAAAAAGACACTAATGTGTGTGTAAGTGTGGTGGCCAAAATCAAGAGTTAGTATACTCTCTCATACATTTTCCAAGTTTGTGGTGATTTGTGATTTCCATTTGAGGCATTCACATTATTGGTGCTTGGCTCTCAAACTCCAAGGAATCAACAATCAACAAAAGGTATGTAACTCATCTAGTTCTTTTATGTTTAAAAGTACCTCATGCCATGCTAGATAGGTTATAAACCTTGGAAAATAATATTTTCCATGTACCTTAGACAAACATAGATCCAAGGTTTATTAGGGTTGCATGTACACTTAGGAAGTGTTAGAATGCTCAAAACCCAACAACATTAACCAAGGGTACGATACAAAGTACCAGAGTTAGCATTCATCGGGTAATAATAATAATACATCGGAAATCTCATTGAAACAATAAATTTGTGAGACCCTTCACGGTGTACTTATCTAAGTACGACCTTTTTAAGTCCTGAACTATTAGCCAGAATCTCTTGTAGGGAGAGCGTGAATTTGTGTATAGATCTATATGGGACTGACAATCCCGCACTTTTACTGTTCGCTACAGTTTGGCCGGCAGGCCTAGGGTGTCAAATATCATACCGTTCCGACGCCTGAAGAACGTCGCTACAGTTTCGCCTTAGAAAATCTCTTTACGGTCTCAAACAAGCTTCAAGAAATTGGTATAAAAAATTCACTTATTCCCTACATATTATCGATTTTAAACAATATCAAGCAGACCATTCCTTGCTCATTTTCAAAACCCAAAATCCTTTGTGGCGACACTTATATACATGGACTAAGAATGGCAACAGGGCGGGTTCGGAGCGGGGCAGCATATCCCATACCCGAACCCGATATTTATATTTGTCCCGAACCCGACCCGAAACCCGACGGGTTTCTTATCGGGCCGCCCCGTCGGGGCTAAAAATATCCCCGAACCCGACCCTAAACCCAAAACCCGATATAGACCCGAAAACCCGACCCAAAACCCGAAAATGGTGGCAGAAAAAATTTAGAAAACTACAATGAAACAATTGAGAAATTAAAACCTTACAAAGGCTTAAAATACAAATAAGTTCTTAACATAAGTGAACCAAATAGAAATTACTAAAGTCTAATATTGTAACTAAATTCAACACAATAGTACATTACATGTAAACATTAAATCAAACTCAAAATCAAGCAACATCATCCAAGCTTGTTGTCCAGCTTTCTTTTGTAGGGTTAAACAAACTCAAAATCAAACTAAATCATTCTTGCAATCTGCACCCAATACTTTAGAGCAATCCTTGCATTTTGTTTTAACTTCACCATTCAATTTAATTTTTGTAAAATGGGGATATGTTGGTGTACGTGTTGCCCTTTTTGAACCACAACTTCATCTTCATCTTCATCAAACATATCATCAATATGTGTCCCACCTTCTTGATCCATAGAATCAACATAACAACCAATGTGATATTAGATTCAATAGTTCCAAAACAGATCAGATAAACAGTTCAACAACAGGATTTTAGATAGGATTTTAGACTAAACAGGTAATCAGATTAGGTAATCTGATTCTAAACTAATCAGTTAAAAACAGATCAGATTCAACAGTTCAACAACATGATTTTAGACTAACCAGGTAAACAACATGTCACAGTTTCAACGGGATTCTAAACTAATAAACAGATCAGGTTAACAATAGGATTCTAAACAAATCAGATTCATCGACTATAAAAAAATACGTAGTGTACACTAAACATTTGAGGTTCAGTTTTAACGGTTAAAACGAGATTGGGACCACTGAGTAGGTCATAGGTGGGCTTTGAATATAATCAGCAAAAAAACATACTTATTCTTACCTGAATTCAGAGTTGGTCGTCACATGTGTTAATGAATCTGCGAGGCAACGGGGAGGTCGACTGCGATTCTGTGAGGCAACGGGAAGCGTCGAGTGTCGACTACTTGATTTCGACTCTTCAATGAAAACGAACAAGCAAGAACATAGAGGAAATTTTGATGTTTTCAATTTTGAATTTTCGATTGTCCGTAACTCGGTTGTCAGCTGGAACTTGGAAGAGAAGCGATAGTGGGAAATTAGGAATACGTAATGGGATTTAGGGTTAGAGTGGTGGCTGTAATGGGTTAGAGGGATGAAATGTCATTATATATATATATATATATATATATATATATATATATATATATATATATATATATATATATATATATATATATATATATAAAATTTTTTTCGGGGCGGGGCGGGTCGGGGCATGCATACCCCACTCCCTGCCCCGAACCCGAACCAAAAACCCGATAATGACCCGAAACCCGATAAGAGTGACCCGACCCGCCCCGAAATCTTCGGGGTTCGGGTTTTCCCATCGGGTTCGGGTTTTTTTTTCCATCCCTAACCACATGGACGATGTAATAGCTATGGGGAACGATATGAAAAGGATTCAAGAAACGAAAATATTCTTGAATGAATGATTTAGCATTAAGGACCTGGGTCCCCTAAAGTACTTCCTTGGTATCAAGGTTACACGTACACAAGACGGTCTTGTTCTTAACTAAAGAAAATACATTCTCGATATCCTCAATGATAATGGAATGATGGGATGCCGACCTAGCGCATTTCCCATGGAACAAAATACCAAACTTGGGAAAAATGATGAAGACGTACAGATTGATGTCGGTAAGTATAGAAGACTCATAGGACGATTATTATACTTACAAGCAACCAGGCCCGACATCACCTATTCGGTCAATGTTTTGAGCCAGTTTGTGGTGGATCCTCGAGAAAGTCACATGGAAGCCGCCATACGAGTGTTAAGGTATCTAAAGGGTACATCAGGTCAAGGGATACTCCTTCCAAAGAAGGGTGGAGGGAATTTGGCAGCATATACTGATTCAGATTGGCTTGGGTGTCCTGACACAAGGAGATCGAGAATTGGTTACTTATTACTTTTGGGAGGTGCCCCGTTATCATGGAAGTCGAAGAAGCAATCTGTTGTATCTCGCTCCTCCGCAGAAGCCGAATACTGGGCTATGGCTGCTACAGTTAGTGAAGTTATTTGGCTACGGTGGCTCCTAAAGGACTTAGACTTTGAACAAGGTGTTCCAACTCCGCTGTTCTGTGATAACTTAGCCGTGAAACACATTGCTAATAAGCAGTTTTCCACAAACGTACCAAACACGTGGAAATGGATTGCTATTTTGTCTGGGAACGCGTCGAATCCAAGGAAGTGCAGCCTCTTCACATCGACTCTAAATCTCAAGTTGCAGACTTGTTCACCAAAGCTTTGGGAGGAAAACAACTGCAGTTGCTGCCTGACAAATTCGACATTTGCAACCTTCATGCTCCAACTTGAGGGGATGAGGGGAGAGTTTTGGAATGTTTTCATTCACGATCCATTCCTTTTTAGACTCCTTGATTATTTCATTATTTGTTGCATTCCCTTGTTTATAGGCTTGATTACTGGATCTCGTTTTGTGCTCCCTGCCTCTTTCTGTATTGTAAGCATGAACGAAAATACATGAAAAATTCCTCCATCCAAAATTTCAGAATCACACCACTAATGAATCATAATGTCGAAACTTGCTCATTTTATCCATTCCTTCTTAAACTGGAGTCATAAGATTTTTGCCTCACAACGATTACAAATGATTTGATTGTTCCGTATCTCCCGATCGTTTGTGGCCATGTCAGAATTCATCTTTGGTTTGCCACAACCTGTCGATTTTCACCTTTTTTGTCCCCATATATCCGTGTACATGAAACACAAATACACAATCATTTCATGTGTGAAGTGTATCAATGTGTCAAAGTTCAGACACATGGCATCTTTGGTCCCTTAAGTCTGGTTAGAAGTTTGCCATGTTCCAAAAGTTGGTTTTAAAAGAAAAATAATAAAGAAAGGGATTAAATAATAGTTCCAAATGGAGGTGCCAAAGTCGAGTAAATTAGAAGTTAATTGGCCAAACATATCTTTACCGCATTATCTGCTAACATGATTAGATAGTGGTAATCATGACAAAATATTGTAAGATATACATAATAGTGAATTAGTTTTATGATATGCATTTTCTTTAAAAGCTTGGTTTTGCTGGTTTTTAGTAGATAATTTGAATCATATAATAGTCAAAAAATGATGATAGTTATCAACAATGGTGGGGATTCGACATTGCATCGATTATTGTCACACTATTGGGCTTTTTATGGTTGCAATTGAGCCACAAGAAAGGTCTAATGCCTTTAATCATAGAAGCTTAGTGCTCACAAAAAACCAAATTCGACTCGCATAAATGTTCAAATTTGAACCCTCACAATTTCTACAAGTATAGAATATTTATGGCATATTTGGTTGTTGTACTTTATTTCTTAAAGTTTTATAAACAAATAAGGATATTTTGAATGTGTTGTAAAGGTTAATCTTTGTAGCGTTTGATTCTAACATCATTTTTTATTTTTAGGTAAAAGATAAGTGAAAAAGAAATAAAAAGGGATTTTTTAGGATAAATATAGAATTACGAAAAATAATTTTTGGATGGTTCTAAAAAAGTTTCGAGGTTTTTATTATATAATATTCCGTGCTAAAATAAACCTTAATAACTAGTCATATTAACCATTTATTAATAAATCTAGTTCAATCAAATTATAATACTCCTATTTTAGTATTTGTATTAGAGAAATTAAATATCCTCCTACTTATTGTTCCTACAAATTTTCCTACTCAATTAAATAGTGACATGTGTAACATTTAATATTCCAAATCCTCCTACCCAATAAAATGATGACATGTGTCATATTTGTATGCTAAAATATCATTAATTGAACATTAAATGTTACACATGTCACTATTTAATTGAGTAGGAAGATTTGTAGGAACAATAAGTAGGAGGATATTTAATTTTTCATTTCTTTGTTCATATAAAAACATTTGCAGAACATATAACGAATTTTTCTAGTATAACTTGAATATAATAAAAATCATTTCATACACAAAAGTTAAGTACTAACTCAATTTTAATACAAAATATATCTCGAAAATTTATAAATGAACATAAAACACTTATATTTTATAGTTCTTTTATACTCATAATTATATGCTTTTATTAACTTGTAGCACTATAAAAACGATAAAAACTGATTAGAAACATGTACAAAACATGGATGTGTTGATATACAGTTCAATCTCTTGATTCTTCCTAGCATTGGGAAAATAGGGGGGAGCATATTCTCTCTCCAAATCCACTGCTTTATAAATTATAAGTCTTCTAGCGACAATTCACCTTGTTGTGGGTGCTTTTCCTAGTAATATTTTACATTTGAAGGAGCTTCTGATTTTGACAAATGATCAATACTGTTATTTAATTATTCTGTTCTTGGTGGTTTATAATTTATATTATGATCTACCTTTCTCCAAGAATTTATGCTCTTCAAAAAGTGATAAGTATTGGTGAATATATTCACTGGGAACTCTAATTTCAACTAAAGAGGTTTCAAGAATCATTTTTCTCTAGGAATTGAAGTTTAAGTGTTGGGAATTTGGATTCTTGCGTATACCTTAAACTTAAGTTTGAGTAGCGGAATCGACATGGACGATGGAGAGGTAGAGCTCTCAGACCATCACACAGGCAATTCGTCAAACACCTCTCGTGCACCATCAAAGCTTGAAACTTCACTGCTCGATTGCCCCATGAAGAACAGAAGAACGATTACAAAAACTCACACAGATGATCATGCTTCGGTGAAACCCGCGAAGTCATCGGGAAATCGAGTTGCGGTCAGGAAGTATCGAGAGAAGAAGAAAGCGCAGAACGCTTATTTAGAGGAAGAAGTTAAGAAACTACGGGTTGCGAACCGAGGATTGATTCGGAAACTGCAGATTCAGGCTGCTCTTGAAGCAGAGGCTGTGAGACTTAGAAGATTGTTGCTGAATTTAAAAGCTCAGATCGGTTACGAACTGGGTGTGTCTCCATTTTACAAGCAGAACTGTAATGGCAGCTCCGATGGTTGCAGTGGTCGTGATGAACAGTAAGTAAACTGTCTACGGATGAACACCATGGTTGACTGGTTTGTGTATTGTAAGAATGTAAATCTACTTTTTTTTTTGTTGAATATAATAGTTATTTTGATTTAAGATTGAAATACGATGATCATGAAAATGGTTTGGTCAAAGCATGTCTCTGTTATCGATTTTCTGATGAGAAAGTCGCGAAGAAAGAGACTTGAATAGAAAAATATCCAAATTGAATGCTTCAACCATATCCAACACTCACTAAATTTTACACATTCTTCCAAATCTTCCAAATGGATTAAAGTCACAGCGAAGGCTAAAAATACGGTTCAAGTCGCAGCTAGCCTATGCGTTCACAAGATCCACCGTTTGATTCCCTCCAAACTTCAAACTCCAAACTCCAAAGACACTGTAAGTTAACCAAACCAATGGCCTATGAAAATGGTTACCATTCAACTTTATTTATCTTTTTATTTTTTTATTTTTATTTTTTTTAACTTTACCCTCACCACTTTCAAACACAATATAACTAAACTAAGGGAATGTTTAGCAAAAAAAAACTTATTGCTTATTAGCTTATAACTTATTAGCTTATTAGCTTATAAGTTAATAAGTAAGTGTAAGGTAACTTATGAAAAAATGATTTATTAGAAGTTCTCCACCGGAATAAGTTATTTTCATCAAAACACTTTTTTAACTTATAGTGGTGTGGAACCAAATAAGTTGTTTTAAAAAGCTTAGCCAAACACCCCCTAAGTGCTCCTATAAATTCCGACTTAATTTCTTACAATGATTTCAGCCTCTCGCAAAGTCTGTCACATTTTCAATATCAAACCTATCGTCAACACCAAACCTAAGAATCCGATCAAAACACCAATAAAACTAAGAGTGGCAATGGGTTGGGTTGGGTCATAAACGGATTGACCTGTTTAATTAAATGGGTTGAAAATCTCTACGCAACCCAACATGTTGAAGTAAACAGGTTGAGAATTCCTAACCAACCCAACTTTTTTAGTAAATGGGTTTGATGCGACATCGACCTCCGGCGAATCTTCTGGTCTTCTGCTGCGGCGGAGATCTGGATATCACAGTGCAAAGTCGTTAGAGCCGCCCCAAGGACTGTGCCCCGGGAGCGGGCTCCGACGGTCAAGTTAGATCAGCTAGAAGATCTGAGATGGTCCTCCATAGCTGGAGAGAACCATCTTGGTGCTGGTGGTGGTGTATGGTGGCTGACGGCGGCTGAGCCACCCGGCCGGAGTATAGGGCGGCGGCTGAGCCAAGGGGAAGATCCCCCCATATGGAGGAGATACTATTCATTATATAGGGGGCAATTAGGTCAGGCCTTGGGCCAGCCCAATTCAGGCCCAACTAGCAAGGAGCTGGGCAAGGCCGCTCGGAGGCGCCGGGTGGGGCTGGCGGGCGCGCCCCAGGCAGGGCTGGCGGGCGCGCACCAGGAGAGGATGACAAGGGAGTGTCAGGCGAGGGAGGGCCTGACCGAGCCGGCAGGAGAGTCCCCAGCAGGGCTGGCAAGGGAGACCCCAGCAAGGCTCGCAAGGGAACGCCAGGCAGGGCTGGCAGGAGCGTGTCAGGCCAGGCTGGCACGCTAGAGCAGTCTAGGCCATGCCAATGGACCATATATCACCAAGTCCCCCCCAGTCTGGTGTTATTGGTACGCGACCAATGACATCGGACTGGAACTAGTCATATAAACTGACAGGAGAGTCCCCAGCGAGGCTGGCAAGGGAGTCCCCAGCAAGGTTGGTAAGAGAACGCCAGGCAAGGCTGGCAGGAGCGCGCCAGGCTAGGCTGGCACGCTTACGCAGTCTGGGCTATGCTAGTGGACCATATATCATCAAGTCCCCCCAGTCTGGTGTTATTGGTACGCGGCCAATGACATCGGACTGGAACTAGTCATATAAACTGTGTGTCGTCAAGTCCTCCTAGTCTGATGCGATTGGGTTGCTGACAATCGAATCGGACTAGATAAAGCACCAATACAATAAATAATAAAGAGAAATGACCGAACCTTGCTCACGAGAGTCGTGGGGTTGTGCGAAGAGCCAAACATTGCCTATGCAGCTTGAGATGACTTGATACTCCTTTCTTGAGAGGGGTGCAAGCCGATCGGTGCGATGCAACGTACCTATTGTTGCGACCATTCAGTCCCTGAGACTGTTATCCGATGTGATTGTTGTGGTAGCCATGCGAGATGGGATGCAACCAGTAACCATCTACATAGTCTGCATTAATAACTGTCTTGAGGGTCTTTCTTGCTCGGGCTACACCTAGCTGGATTCCCCCCAGTCTGATGTGGGTAGCGTAGGTAGCCGTGTCAGACTATGTTGTCAAACCAATAAACCGTAAGGTTGTTGACCATAATATAAGTGGAAGAGATTCCAAGAGCTGTGCGATTAGGTTGCTAGCGAGGGTCACATAGCGAGACTATTGTCGATAGCCAGACAACAGAATTGTTGAGGGATAGGAAGTGAGGCTATAGGTTGGGGTTGCATAGCAAGGCCGTTTCCGAGAGCCAGGAAACAGAGGTGTTGTGGGGTACGCGGCGAGGCTACAGGCAGGGTTGCACAGCGAGACCATTTCCGAGAGCCAGGAAACAGAGGTGCTGTGGGGTACGCGGCGAGGCTACAGGTAGGGTTGCACAGCGAGACCATTTCCGAGAGCCAGGAGACAGAGATGCTGTGGGGTACGCGGCGAGGCTACAGGTAGGGTTGCACAGCAAGACCATTTCCGAGAGCCAGGAAACAGAGATGTTGTGGGGTCGTAGGTAGCAGGGCCACTGTCGGGATGACCTTCTTGCTGGAGAGTATCCTCATTATAGCATGGTGTAATGTAGATAACACTTCATCGATCGTCCGAGCACAAGAGAACCATGATGACTGTGAGAGAGGAAGCACCAAGATCATGGTGTGGAATAAGCTTGTGATGCGCGGCTTATGTTGCGCGACTTAGGAGAGTAGCTTGGGCTTAGCAACCAATGGTCATGGAGATGTTACACGGGAGAGCAACGCGCGGAATGGATTGGGCTTGGCTTCCAGCGATCGTAGATAAGTCACGCGGAAGAGCGTCGCGTGGAATGGTCGGAGCATGTTGCTATAATGGAGTTAGGCTGAGAAGCCAGGCGACTCGAGGCGAGGGTACTGAACCTCGCATGCGGAGCTTGCCGCTATAATGGAGTCGGGCTGAGAAGCCAGGCGACTCGAGGCGAGGGTACTGAACCTCGCATGCGGAGCTTGCCGCTATAATGGAGTCGGGCTGAGAAGCCAGGCGACTCAAGGAAAGGGTGCTAAACCTTGCATGCGGAGCGTGCCGCTATAATGGAGCCGGGATGAGAAGCCAAGCGACTCAAGGCGAGGGTACTGAACCTCGCCCGACTGGGCGTAGCACCCTACAATCTATGTGTCTAGCTCGTATGACCAGTCTGGGTTAAAGCGGAATGGTACCTGATGCTTTGTTGCCTCGCTAGTCGTACTAATAATTGAGGCCTCAGTGTCTTGGCTATTTGCGGAGAGCTATGTGGCAGTGCTACTTAGAGCTTGATAGTGTAGCTACTGTTAAGAGGTGCGTAACGAGGCTGCTGTCAGGAATTGGTCAGCAGGGCAGCTGAGGCCCGGGCAGCGAGCTGCTAGCGATAGGTGAGCAACACGACTATTGAGAGTTGGGCAACAAGACTACCGAGAGTTGGACCACGATGCTGCTCTTTCAACCCGGAATACTAATGTCGTCTCGGGAATGCACTACCGTGCATAATATCAATTCTTCATGTACTTTAACTCTGCCCCTTCGGAATAAAAAGCACTTCTGCATGGTGTCACTAATCCTTCCCCCCCCCCCCCATTTTCTTTTTATTACAGGAGGCGGAGAGAGAGAACGTTGGATGCATAGCTGCTGAAATCTGAGCAATACAGCTACTAGAAAGAGCTAGGCGATTCAAGCAGGCCGACAAGAGCTGGGTAGCGCTACCGCTGAGAGTTGGGCAAGGCAACTACTGGGAGGCAGACAATGTAGCTGCTAGTGTCCAGGCTTTGCGGTTGCTGGGTTGGTTCGTATGGTTGCTTATGGCCGGGCTGCGTGACTGCTGAGGGCTGTTTCGAAATACTTCATGAGTAGTAGGAGCTAATACTCTTTCCCTCTTTTTTTTTTCGAAAACATCAAGCTGGTTTGGCTGCAACGCAACTTCTGAAAGTATATTTTATTGAACGGAGTTTGCGGCACGCATCTATTAAATTTCTGATTTTTGTCTTGTAAAGATGGCCCATGTTGCTTGTTGCTGTAGCCCAATATGATCAAATACCAATATAATAGGAGCTAAGATGTATTCTGCAGCCCAATAGCTTGGGAGGAAACATCTTAAAGAAAACCACTATAGAATTATAGGCCCAACTTTCTTGTATGAGAAATGCCCAACAATGTGAAGAAGCCCAAATGGGAGATGCCCGAAATAAAATGGCAACCCATTTTCGAAATGGTAAAGGCCCAAGATGAGGATTATTGGAATCACTCGTGATTATCAGCCCAATATTAATTTTCTTGCATGAACTATATACACAAATGGGTATTACCACCTCTTTTCTTTCTTTCCTTTTTTTTTTTGAAAATGGTAAGTGATCTAGGTTGTAACGTATCTTCTAAAGTCGGGTTTTGTTGGGCGGGATCTCAACAAGCGGG
The DNA here is from genome assembly GCF_052849685.1 of Lactuca virosa. Taxonomy (NCBI): domain Eukaryota; kingdom Viridiplantae; phylum Streptophyta; class Magnoliopsida; order Asterales; family Asteraceae; genus Lactuca; species Lactuca virosa. The sequence goes on from NC_136429.1 coordinate 55,109,419, forward strand.
TATTAGGGCTGATCATTAAAATTTGTCTTGCAAGAAGTGTCAATTTTAATTGTTGAGTTAGCCCATCAACATTAAAAACCGATTTGAGAGAGACCCAACAAGATTGCTGGAGCCCAAAATAAAATTTCAGTCCATCAAGCCCACTTCTCTTTTTTGTCTACTGTGGGGGTGAACGAATTAGACAGCAAGGGTAAAACCATTTACGTCTTCTTCCTGGTTTTAGAGAAAAGGTCCTCCAGCCGTCCCAGCCTCCCGATCCCTTGGAATGATGTCGAGAGACAAAGTGCCTACGAGGGGCGACTCTAACGATTCACAGAAAACCAACTTGCTCCTCGTCAGTGCTCGTCAACGACCGATGCGATCGGAACAAAGCCTGCCAATGACGTCGATCCAGCCAGATCGACGGTTTGTAGGTTCTGTCGAAGCTCTAGGCGACCGCTGGTGCTAACTGTGATTGGCGACGCTCGATCTTGAAGGTGCCCGTCGTTTGTGGGTGGCAGTCGGTGTTCCTTGGAGGCTAACAGGTGTTCCGGAGGTGCTGTGATTCCGCTGTGGTGAGGAAAATAGCGGTTACAGAACAACGTTCTTCAGTCCCTGGGGGGCGGTCGGTGGTTTTGTAGCGATGGAGCCATCTATAGTGCTTGTGGTTGTCGGCGATGATTTATGGAGAGGGAGATCGGAGCAGCGAATAGCTATCTGTGGTGCTTCGGTTCCAGTCGACCATAGTGATCGAGGAACAGGTGTCGAAGTGGCAGCTAGCGCCCAGTGATGAAGCGGGGATACGAAGGTTGCGATTGGCATTGGAGTTCGTCACCGGGGATTGCGACTAGGTCCCACTCGCCGGAGCTTGAAGTACCCGATGGTGACCGACAATGTAGTTCCGGCTGGCATTGAAAGGTCGAGAAAGCAGGGTCGAAGATTCTTCCGGTTGCTACTTTTGTTTCCGACGGTCGACAGGTGGTCGATGGTAGTAGTGTTTGGTGACCATGTGGACCCACCTTTTGACTTTTCTGCCAACTCCTTTGACTGAGTGGGGCCATACGCCTCTGAAGAATAGCATCACGTGAAGGCCAGCTGTGGTTTTTTGGCTTTGCATTAAGAATTGGCCAAGGTGGTCCCGCTGAAGGTGCTCGGTAGACCTGGTGGGCCCTGACCTTAGGTTTTGTCTTTTCTGTTTATTTGCAATAATCTTTTGCATTTGTGGGACCACTAAAAGTGAATGCAATAAGTGTAGGTGGTATAGCTGGTGACCACCCTCTCCTCCCCCCCCCCTTTTTTTTTGTCGTCTTGAGAGAGACCAAGGGTACGAGACCATTTTGTAAAATATCTTTTGTACAACTTGTTGTATATGTGAACTGCAAGATGGTTTTTCTTCCTTCTTTTTTTTTATTACGTCCCATGTACTTTTTCTTCTTTACCATACAGATTTTTTACGGACATGGTAAATTGTAACTGATGTGGTAGGGCAAGTTTTGAAGTAAATTTTGTTTCTGGTGGGTTTTGAAATGTATCAGAATGATATGTACAACTTACACAAATTGCACATGTGTGGAAATGAAATGAGTTCTCCATAATATATGAACTCGAAAATGAGAAAAACTCTTAAGAGTTTTCCATAAAATGTGTACTGAGAGTGGGATAGAAACCCATCAGAACTACTTCTCTCTCTCTCTCTCTCTCTCTCTCTCTCTCTCTTTCTCTCTCTCTCTTTAAAAAAGGTTTTGTAAAAGGTACAAGCCACAAAGCTATGTATACAAATAACTGTTGCAGCAGTAAAAATATGCACGAAAATAGGGAAGGGTTTTTTTGAGAATGTGAACAAAAGATGAAGTAAAACTCATACAAAACTTCATTTCTTCTAAATTTGCTGAGAAAACCCCATAAATATAAACGAAAACGGATCTAACAACGTTTTTTCTCACTAAACCTTCTCTACTCTTTAGCTTGCTCAACAAATCTGAAAATCTTTTGTTTTCCATCTCTAAGCTTCTAGAGGAAGCACCAAATAAACAGCTTGAATGAAGTTGTACATGAGAAATCAGGAACCAAAACCGATTTTCTTGAAAATCAGGGTTGAAATCGGGTTGACTAGTTTATTGTTTTTTCAACTCAACCTATTTACCAAACGGGTTAAATCTGGGTTGACCCGTTTAAATTTTCACAAAAAAATAAAACCCTTGAAAATCAAATAATCCATCAAATAAAATTACATACAATTTAAAAGATATAATGATTTTTCAAGTTTAAAAATAATACAATAATAACTTTATAGACCCATAACACAAACACAATGATAATCATGTAAATAGAAGGACGAACAGATAAAAGAATATCATTATGTTCTTTCTAAAGTGACATTTGGTTGTGAGTAATCCTTTGAAATATGTAGGAATTGGAATCTAAATTCAACTTGTTTTTTCCTCACTCTCCTAGCACTCTTCAAAACCCATGAAATAATCACATTTCACCTCCCCATACTTCTCATATTACTATTTAATAAAAATGAAGCATCATTTCAATGTAATGTTATTAAACAAGGCATCTTGTTGATTTTAAGGGTCTTCTGCAAAATAAAAATGGCTATAAATGTCGTTTTTATATGTATATAAACAAAATTCATTAATACCGCAATAAACCCATAAATGTTATAAGAACAATCAAAACCAAAAATGATAATATGATATTTAATCTATCTATATATCTACCCTACTTAATTAAAAAAATAGTTTATATGACATTAGTCATTTTTTTATATTTTTCAATTTTTTTCATACAGCTTCTAAAAATTACATGTGTCCTTTAACTGTCTCCTCAATTCTTTCTATCCCGCTGCATTTTCTTTATCTATCTCAACTAGGTTACAACTCGTGGGAACCATAAGTAAAATATTTTTGAAAATTTATTTTTATTAAATTAATAAGATTTATATATATATATATATATATATATATATATATATATATATATATATAAAAGGAACGTACCAAGAAAAACTATATTGTTGCAGTGACCTGAAAGGCAATGTATTTTAATGTTTACTCATAATATTAATCTACTTTCATTTCCTTTAGCAAATGACTATTCATTTTAACACAATTAGTAAGTCTGCAGACCATTGGGAACATTTCACCATCATCCTACATTTCAAGAATCAGCAAATACGATGATACTTTTATCAGGTTTAATTTATCAATGAGTAAATTACACGAATGGTCCCTATGGTTTGGGGTAATTTGCATGTTAGGTCCCTAACTTATTTTTTTAACTCGGAAGGTCCTTACTGTTTGTTTTTGTTATGCGCTTGGTCTCTGTCTTACCTAAAAAGACTATTATTTAAATAGGGAAAAATAATGGGGGTAGGTAAGGTAAGGTGAGGGGGAGTGCGGTTGTGGGTGTGTATATTAAATAAATTAAAAAATTAAGGGCAAAATGGTCTTTTTAGGTAAGACAAGGACCAAACGCGTAACAGAAACAAACAATAGGGACCTTCCGAGTTAAAAAAATTAGTTAGGGACCAAATACGCAAATTACCCTAAACCATAAGGACCATTCGTGTAATTTACTCTTTATCAAAACACCATGGTATTGTGCTTGTGTATGTACATATATGTATGTAAAGAAGTAAACCTTTAACTGTAGGTGCAAAAACTGGATAGGCCATAGTTACCTAGATCGCTAATTAAGTGGCGAACCCCGTACCCAATCGTTTCGTACCCAAACGAAAACGGGGACGTCCAAATCGCTGTGTCGGTTCGTCCCGGTACACCAAATCGATCGACCCAACTCATCAAAATCGGAGTTCCGATTGCTATTTAGAACGGCGATTTTTGATTGAATCGCTGGTAATTTTTACCGGTCGAACGTTTCAGAAAAGTGCAATTGACTCCTCGATTCTTCCAACGATTTCTTCTAACGTTCATATTTTTATACAATCAGAATTCAGACATGAATATAAGCTATTTCAATCATCTTAATTTCATCTATCAATTTCTACCTCCGATTTCTTCTTCTACTCTTTTTGTCTTTCGTCTTCTTCTCTTCTGTGGTTGCCGATTATGACTTTTGGGAGGAAAAACACTTCTCAATCTCAACCTACTCAATCAGGTAGTGAGACAGAAGGCACTTATATCAGTGAAACACAAAACGTGATAGATGTTGAGGATGAGGTGCAACAAAGCCAATCAAGAACAACAAAAGCCCCACCCACTCAAGAAAAAGATGCAAGCAGATCACTTCTTGAAGAAGTAACATTCATTCAATCATCAACAGGAAACAAGAAAAACAATGGAGGCACTAAGAAATGAGTCTGCAACCACTGTAAAGGGGAATTTACCAGCTCATATACTCGAATCCATGTGCATTTTTTCGGGGCTGCAGTGGGGAAAAATCCAGAGATTAGACGGTGTCCAGTTATTTCCAGAGATACTCTAAAGTACACTGCTCTTTTTAATAAGGTTAAAGAAGCTGAAAACAGTGGTGCTGCTGCCAAGTCATTGAAGAATTCGGTCCTCTCAAAAACTGCATCTTCAAAAAGAAGGATTGAAGAATTATTTGGGATACTCGAGAGGAATGCGGTTGACATGAAGATAATTCGAGGCTTGTGTGCTAATGACATTCCATTTAATGTGTTACGGAACCCATAATTCCTTGAAATGATTCAAGCCATCAAGAAAGCACCAAGCGATTACAAGCCCTCTTCGTATGAAAAAGCTAGAACCTCGTTACTTGATGAATGTGTGAGAGAAGTGGAGAAGGAACTTGCACCAGTGAAAGACACGTGGTCAACGCAAGGAGTATCCATTGTCTCGGATGGCTGGTCGAATGTAAAAAATATGCCACTTATAAATGTTGTTGCAAAAAATTCACGTGGTGCAACTTTTATGTACGCGGAGGATTTTTCAGGGATTGTGAAGTCGGGGGCTGAAATTTCTAAGTTTCTACAAGGAGCCATTGAAGAGATTGGACCAAGTAGTGTTCTCCAAGTCGTAACCGATAACGCGGCTAATTGCAAGTTGGCTGGACAGGAAATCAAAAAGGTATATAAACACATATTTTGGTCCCCTTGTTGTGTACATACCTTAAATCTTATTTTTAAGGACATGGCAAAGGCATTTAATTGGCTTTCCGACATATATAGGAGAGGCAAGGGTATTGTCAAGTTTTTTGTAAACCATACACATGCCTTATCTTTCTTTAGAGAAAACTCGAAATTGCAATTATTGAAGGTTGCAAAAACCCGTTTTGCATTCCATTACATATTGTTGAAAAGATTAACTGAGTGTAGGGAGGCGCTTGCTACTACTATTGTCTTAAACTCGTGGCGGGAATGGATCAACAAAGGGGATGAGCACACTCGGGTACTTAGTAATCAAATTGGTGATACAATCAAAGATGATGACTTTTGGGATGATATTGATCATGTTTTGGCGATTACAAAGCCCATCTTTTACATGATAAAATTTTGTGATGGTGAAGGTCCCAAAATGGGAGAAATATATGAACGAATGGACAACATGATGGATCAAATCAAAGAGGCTATGACTATGAGGGACAATAAATTCTCATCATATTTTGCTGAAGTTAGAGATATTGTTGTCGCAAGGTGGGATAAAATGACTATCCCTCTTCATTGTTTAGGATTTGCTTTAAGTCCTAAATATTATGACAAAAAATATCTTGAGAAATTGGCACCAGGAGGCATGGAAATAAGACATCCCAATGAGGACACAGAAGTTATACTTGGTGTTTTGAAAGCATTTCAAAGAATTTCAGAGACGGATGAAGAAGAAAAGAAGTTAAGAGAAGAATTTGCAATATTTCACATGAAGAAAGGAATTTATTCCTTGCCCGGAACGCAAGCCGATGTCGTGACTATGGACGGGATTGATTGGTGGGCGACATATGGAGCGGAGACTCCGGTTTTGGCGGATGTAGAAAAAAGAGTACTCTCTCAACCAATTAGTAGCTCTTCGGCGGAGAGGAATTGGAGTACATACTCTCATATCCATAGTATCAAGCGGAATCGTTTGAATGGCCAAAGAGCGGATAAACTTGTGTTTATCCACTCCAACCTTAGACTTATATCCCGTTTTTCAGAATCTTATAAATCCGGCCCCAACAAAAAATGGGACATGAATCCGGAAAGTGATTACATCGAAGGTTCAAGTGCTCGTTTAGAGGAAATGGTGTGGGAAAATCTTGATGATGAAGTCTTGGAGAAGGATAGAGGTAAAAGGCAGCGGGTTGAGTAGAGATGGTGATTAAGCTTGTTACTTTGTTACTTTGTGTCTTGTTTTATGTTTTGCACTTTGGCTTAATCATGTACTATGTAGTATGTGTTATGTAATTTTGTTTTCTGTTTTTAGTTCTTGCCACTTGGTAATCAAATATTCAAATTCAACTATGTTTGCTGTCTTTGTACTAATTGAACATGTATTCTGGAAAATGAAGTATGTTTACTGTTTAAGTGTTTTTTGGGTTCACTGTAAGTGATTAATTGGGTTCACTGTACTGGACCACAAGGTACACCGTACCCGATCTTACCGGTCCGTACCGAAATGAGCCTACCCCCTCCGTACCCGATACACTCAATTTAGTGAACCCCGTACTCGTTTTTCGTTCCCGTACCGGAGCGTACCGCGTTTTAGGCAACTATGGGATAGGCTTTGTCAAACAAAATTATATAAAAAAATTTTAAAAAAATAAACATAAATTAATTAAAATTAGATAAATAGGTACATATTAAAACCACCCATCCAATTAACACAAAATCCCAATCAATTAATCAAAGAACTAAACTGAATAAAAAGACCAAACTCGTTAACCATGTATTTAAATTCAAATCTTCACCCTTGTATTGTACTTGTGTATGTACATATGTGTATCTAAAGAAGGAGACTGGAAGTACCTCAATACAAATTTTAACCGCTTCATCTATAAAATCTTTAAAGGTGATAATGAACAAAAAAAAAACATTGGTTAATAACAAAGCAGTAAGAAAATAACCAATTACCATGCACCCGATGATATTAGCATAGATTAATAACAATGCGAATACTTTCTCATGCAAAAGAGCATATATTAACTTACTTCCGTATAACAATAAAAGTATAAAAGATTACAATTACAAAACAAGTACGTCTTCTCACAGTAAACAATCATGCACATAAAGTTCTTTTCTCCAACATTATATCCACCTTCAACTATTTGGACCAAAATACTCTATGAATCAAATAACACTTAAATATGTAATCAGATTATTCAAAATTTTAAATAATAGATATTTCACATGATATAGGTATGAGCTTTACTATGGAGTTCACATAAACCTAGTAAGAAAAATACAATAAAAATCCTAATTATCAAATCAACGAAGTCAACTTTTCCTCTTTTTTTTTTTCTTGTCTACTTGTTTTGCTATGAACTTTCCCCCTGCGATAAACAACTAAAGTTAAATATCAAAATTTAGTCTTTTATTAATATACTGATTTACTCAACAATTCAAGTTAATTATTCCTAACGTTGTACAACCAGAAAGTACAACCATGTGTATTAGTTTTTTGCTCTAATTTAGATGGTGTTAATAACTTAGCAATCTTGTCACCATGTTGTATAGAAGATAGGGTTCTACAGAAGATAAACCCATTAATAATTTGCAAAGCTAGAAGGTTTCTATACAAAACAAAAGAAGCACAAATTTTGGATTCAACATCACCACATAATACACATTAATTTGATAATAATAGAAAAAATTACAGGAAAGGTTCTTTTATTAAACAACAGGAACACCTTCATATATGAAGCAAGACAACACCTTTTTTCTTTTCCTAACGTACTGTTCTTCCTCTATCATCTTTTGTCCAAGACGCAAAACGTTCCTAGAAGCACACATGATTGGTAAACAAAGAATATGGGGACAAAGAACTAAGGGGGAGACGATGAACATATTGAAAAGAAAGTGACAATTCCTTGATGTAACTGATTCACACAACACGCCTTGAATATCTTTCTAATGCTAATTTCGAAATTGGAGAAGATTATGTGCTAATTTATCGTGGAATATGTTGAATCTATAGAGTTTTTCCTTATAATAAGCCTGTGTATCCCAAAAAATCAGGAATTGCATCACAAAATCACAAAATTCAAATGTGGGGAAATAGAGAAGGGAATATTTGGTATTTCACTTTTGAAAATTTCTGGACTTAGGTAGATTTTCCAAATTTGAAATCACAAATTACATAATTCTCGGTCCCTTCCCGAAATCGAATCGATTTTGAAATACCAAAATCTTGGCAAGACCCCGACCCTCTCAGCCTCTAAAAACCCTAAATGTCGGTCATATATCCGCCGTACTCACGGCTTCTCACTTTTGCTACAAAGACACAACACATTGATGGAACGATGGTAGCTAAAGAGAGTGAAATCGGATTCAAAATAGTGAAATCAGCCAAATAATAGTCTAAAGATAGTAAAATTGCCGCCTTTCTTCTTAAACCTAAGGTATCGACATTTTCTCACATTTTGTCTCTGGTTTTGATCGATGGGATGTTGTGAACACTGTGGATTCTTATCTGAATCATTATTGTTTATGTAGGAGTTGATGTTTGTGAGATTGCACTCAAGGTGTTTGATGGAATGCCTCAGTCAAATTGATAATTTTCTTTTTTGTAAATGTCTTGTATTTTCTCTTTTAATCTTTTAAACCATTTCGTGTCATATGTAGATGGTTACTGTTCAATCTACATTGATGGAGATTAATAGAGTTTTGATCTTGGCTATCCTATTTCTCAGGTTCAATTCCTACCAACAATGTGTTGAAATAAAAGACTCTCGTTTAAACATTTTGTTTATGTGAATTAAATATCTATTAGGTGAAACAATGGTGAGTTTTGCAGTTTTTGGTGTTTATTTGTTTGTATGGAGCAGTCTCTTTTTGATAAAAAAAATGTAATTCGTTTTTCTTGGAATTTTACATGCATATAATTTCTATTACATTGAATATCTTAAGAAATTTAGATAAAGTTTCATTAGTGTTTAAAATTTGATAATTACCTCGCTTTGATTTAGAAGTGAAGAAGTAGAAATTCACATATTCAACAAAATTCACATATTCAACAAATACCAAACATGTCCAAAAAAATGAGTTGTCTGGGGTTGGGGTACTTGAAGAAGTAGAAATTCACATATTCAACAAGTAATAGATGGTTATATTATTGAGAAACATGAAGAATAAAGGGTTGTTGTCCACAACAGATGAGCTTGTGTTCACAATCAAAATCTTGTGGTCATTTAGTCGATGATTAATTCACAAGTAAAATAGAATATTGTAGGTCTTTGTCATGGAAAGACCTTCAATTGCTCCTCTCAAGATAATACGTACATGGTTCTATTCTTTTCTTCTTCATTAATTCTGATGATTATATTTCTTCATAGATTTTGATTAGTCTAGATATAGAATCTTAAAATTGATGTTTATTTTGTAGATTGTTGCACACATGGACAGAACTATAAGTTTTTTACACTTGATCTTCTAATCAATCGATCACATTTATATTTCATTTTTATGTTGCATCATTTCTTTAAAACAATACATCAATTTTCAAGATCTTTTGGTGGAAGTTTATTACATAGTTTTGAAATTTTGGATGAAGGTATAAAAAGGGTTTTTGATTTTCTTTTAAAAATCTCATACTTAGGAATGAAATTGAGTTAACATATTTATATAATATTTTACAGGTTTTCATTTGTTATGTCACCCTTTGCACTTGAAATTGCAAGGTTTTTTTTTAAGCTTTTGAATGAAATAGGTTTGATACTTTTTCAATCTTGGAAAAATCGTTTTCTCTATTTGCGTTCTTAGTGCTTATCTTACGTGTGTATGTTGTCTTAGTTTTTGTAGGACTGCAAAGATACACTACTCTTTAGATGAACCTGACGCTTATGAATATCAGAACAACCATATACCTTCCAAGTAAAATTATTATTTAGTTCATTAATCATTTATATCAGGTGAGTTTGTAATATTTCTTTTCCATTATGGCAAGTGTTTCTTTATTAAAAAAATTCATTTTGATTTTTTGAATTCAATTTATATTTCGATTTTAATTATTCTATTTCAGGTTTAGTTATTGCCAACATGCCGACACTGCTCTTAAAATTAAAACCATTGATTTTAGGTTGTTTGTTAAGACAAAGTTCAATTTGTAATTTATTTTTCTGTATTTTTTTCTTGGTTTATGTTATATAGATAATACCTAATTACGCATATCAACACTAATCATATGGCTTGATCAACGAAAGAAAATAGTTGATGATTCACCTCAATCTCTTGTGTAAGATATTTTCTCTTCCACTTTCTGTTTACCTTAATAAACTGTGCAACCTGAAGCTATATTTTTGAAAAAGATTTAACGCATATTATTATAACCCTGTAGATTTTTAAAGTACAATGTCTTAATAAGTAGAAAACTAGAAGTAGTGGTCTATTTCATGCATTTAGCCATAAAATGAGTTATACCTTTGGTCAAATACAGGTTTGGATATAAGCGTTTGAAACTCAATATATGACTTGTTCAATTATTGTTGCACCCACATGTGTCCATGCAAAGCAAACATTAAGGCTATGTTTGGCGCGTCATAGCTAGCTAAAAAGCTAGCTTATTTTTCGAGCTTTTTTAGGTTGTCGTGTTTGGTAAGCCAAAAAGCTAGCTTATAAGCTAGCTTTTTAGCTAGCTTTTAAAAAGCTACTTGGAGTAGCTTTTTAGGAGCTTTTTTACAAACTTCCCAAATATACCCTTAATTAACTATAGAAAACTTATTTTGGAAAATGCCATTTTATATAATTTTATATCTTCCAGCTAGCTTATCAGCTAGTTTTTACCAAACACTCTATTTTATCGGCTAGCTGATAGCTAGCTTTTTAACCATCAGCTAGCTTTTCAGCTACCAGCTAGCTTTTCAGCTAGCGCGCCAAACGCAGCCTAAATTGTTAATCACTCAATTGTATTTTTTTTTTTCTGAAAATCTCTACCTAACAATCAACCACATCTTTGTTATCATTTTAAATCGGTCAATTTCTCATTGATAGCTTCTGAAACAAAAGCAAATAAAAAGATTTTGTGACACTAGGAAAGTGTTACCTCATATGAAAATTGGGAATTAATTTAGCATTTTAGTCTTTTAAAGAACATGTGGTTTTATGAATTTTGATGTCATACGACATTTTGACACAAAATGTTGTACAACTATTCTAATGGGTGATTTTTTTAGATGTCATTTGAATCCTTAGAAGTTTGTTTTAGTTTTTTGTTTATATTTGGATTAAAATATACTTGTGGTCCCTTGGTCTATAAAATTTGCAATTTTGGTGACTGTATTATATTGCTTTTTCAATTTTTGTTCATGGAAAATTTTAACAACTTGGTAGTTAAATTAAAAAAAAAACGTTGAATAGGACCCAAGTCAATTATATTATTGGACTTTCATGTTAATCTCAATCAAAGCTTTTTGCTTTCATCGTAATAATAATTATAGAATTTTAATGTCAATTATAACATTTTTAATGTTATTTTTTGCATTTTCTTACTTGCAAGTTAATTTTCTGTTCCTCAACAGACGTATATATTTGACTTTTTCAGTCCATATAGTTTTTTCTTATTCCTTTCTAATTCAAACAACTTTTATTTTTTTAGAATTATTTAATTTTAATAGCATGTCTTAACATGTAACAATTTGTTTCTTTCTTTTTCAGATACCATCGTGCTGAGATAAAAGAACAACAAAACCTTTTTTGGTTGGTATTATTTCATTTGTATTCAACATACACAAATTTATAATTAAAAATCATGTTTTTGCTTATTATCTAACTTATTTTATTTTCCAATTGTGTAGTAATTATTATTATTATATATATATTAAAGTTATGAAAAGTTTTAACAGTAAAGTGACATCTTTTTTGTCAATTTTGGTCCTCCAACTTACAACATTGACCCTTCATCTTTATGCTTTTGTTCACAAACAACCCTTTCACTTTGGTTTGAATTTTTCATAATCCTCGCCTTTTATTACATATTATTAGTATTTAGTCTTTTGGCAGAAATGGTCTCTCATCATTATTATTATTATTGTTAGACAAAATTACACGATTGGTCCCTGTGGTTTACCAGATTTAACATTCTCTTTTTGGTTTTAAATTAATGTTTTATTTATTAGAAAATACTCACCCAATACCATAAACCCAACCACCATCTGCCATCACCACCATCACCGCCAAAATTACATAAATGGTCCATATGGTTTACCCATGGTGACAAATTCAGTCCCTACTACCTGAAAAGACCAAATTACCCTCACGTTAACGGACAAAAAGCAACCAACATGCTACTTTACTTTACAAAGCAATACCTTCCGACCCCGTCAACGCCGGTGAATCTTTTCTAGTATATATTAAAGTTGTGGAAGAAAGGAATAGTAAAGTTGGGATACTTTGTCCAGGTTTGGTCCCTTGATTTACATATCCGGTCCCTGTACTTCTTTAATTAATTTATTCATGTCATTTTGTTTGTGTTCCATTCAACTTCCCATTTTTTTGGCAGAATTGGTCCCTGTATTATTGTTGGAAGTTAGGAATACTAAATTTGGATGTTTTTTGGCAACTTTGGTCATTATTCTTTACCCATTTTGACACTTTTGGTCCTTGCAATCAATATTTTTACACTTTTTTGGAACCTTTTAATATTTAAAGTTTGGCCACAAAACTTTAACGGTTTGACAACTTTGATCCATTTTCTAAAAAGTTGCTAATTCCTACCCCTTTAGTTCTTTAGCCATTTTCACACTTCTGGTCCTTGCAGTCAAAACTTTTACATTTTTTGTCCGGGGCAAAGCCCGGACTTTTCATCCTTGCACTTTCTATGTCTGTCATATTTATCAATTCGGAAACAACATTGAAAGTTTCTGGCTCCGCGTAGCGGGGGTAACCTTTCTAGTTTTAAATAAAAGAATTTTATTTCCATGATTGTATGGCTTTGTTTTTTTTTCCAGTTTATTTAATTTTCTTTTTTCTTATAAAACCTGGTTATATTAATTTAAAATAAACATGATATAGTTACGATTAACATATCAAACTTTTAAAACAAAATAATAGTTTATGATAACTATTATTTTTTTTATATTCTATATGTTATTTTAGTTTCTTATAACATAGATCTTTTAATTAATAGTTTATTGAAAATAATTGATTAATAATTATAAGTTTTACAATCAAATTTATTTATTTTGTAACCGTGGTTTCCACGGACTATAACTTAATCTATTATAATAGAGACCAAAATACTTGAACTTCATGCATTTGAAACTCCATGATCATTCAATTGCCTTTGAATAATGATTGTAATCATAAGGCATAAATACTTTGATAAAATTTGATATTAACACTTATAGTAGTTTATTGTATACTTGCAACTTTTCAACTTATCATCTAATTACTACATATAAAAAAAACTTTTTATAATTATATTAAATATTATTTTAATACTAAACCTCTTTAGCTTTCATAATTACTACATATCAAAAGACTTTTTATAATCATATTAAATATTACTTTAATGCTAAAACTCTTTAGCTTTCATAATTACTACATATCAAAAGACTTTTTATAATTATATTAAATATTACTTTAATGTTAAAACTCTTTAGTTTTCAATTAATTAACTATTATAACTAAAGAGGTTTTGTAACTTATGGTATATAATTGGTTGTTTTAGAGTATATATATATATATATATATATATATATATATATATATATATATATATATATAGGAGGGAGGGGGGAGAGAGAGATTATATTGAAAACTTGTAATGGTTGATAACATGAAAACGATTGTAGATCAATCATTTTGTAAAGGACATTATAAGAAAATTACATTTTCATTTAATATAAATAATAAATAACATATTCCTAATTATATGGTTGGTAACATCCATTTCCATTAATTTAGCAATGTCATAACAAAACTTTCTTTGATATCTAATTAAAGAAGTTGGCATTATCAAGAAGTTGAGTTTTAATTCCTATTCGTATAAAAAATCGCAATTATTATAAAATAAATATAGTCATATAAATGAAGAATATATTGTATTGTACATATTTGTTTATGTAACAGCCGAAAATTTGAGAAGCAACTGTGAGTATAATTCCCTTTTGAGAATTTGACACGGCGTGTTGGAGGCACCAACACGGCGTGTCTAGATAAGAAAAAAGTGCAGATTTCATTTAGTCAACACGATGTGTTCCTCTTAGAACACGGCGTGTTGATGGTTGGGAATGAAACCCTATTTTTTGGGTTTTACCCCTATTTAAAGGAAAGTGGAGGCTAGGGTTTGTTCATCCTCAACCCCCATCAGGCCTCAAGCCCTGAAGGAAACCCTAATCATCTTTCCCTCTCAATTGTGAGCTAGTGTGGTGTTTTTGGAGCCAAAGAAGGAAGAAATTGGAAGAAGTAAGCAAGATCCATCAAGCAAGTCCCTCATCTTTCAGCTTGGCACTCTTCTGGACCTTTGTAAGTGTCCAAGATCTGATTTTTATCATTCCATGTTGCTAGATCTTGGGTTTTGTCTCTTTAACTTCTTATTCTTGAGAGTTGGAAGGGTTAGATCTCATAAAGTTTGCACTTTATGAATCCAAAGGTCAAGGTGACCTTGTAGAGTATTGGATCTGACTTATAGTTGAGTTTTGATGTCATGCATTGAGATTAGTTCATAATACTCATTATTGACCTAATATGGGTTCGAGACATGCATTGGACGTGCATTTCTATAAAGCATCGACCTCTGGGATGGTTTTAGTGCTAGAACCTCTTCTGGAAAGTATTGGCCATCAGCTTTAAGGATTGAGTGTTTATTGATTAAGTCATTGCATCTTCTAGCCTTATAGATGGGTTTTGGACCCTTTGAAGTAGTCCTAGAGGATAAAGTTGGAAAATTTATCCTCCTTCATATCATTTTGGTCTAGATCTGAGCTTTGGAGCTCTGGGAATCGAAGGAAACAGCTTAATGGATTAAGTTGCTGGAACTCTGGCAAACACGGCGTGTTTGCAAGTCAACACATCGTGTTGGCTGGGGTTTTCCCGACTGTTGGGATGCGGGAGGAGCACAGCGTGTTTGCAAGGCAACACGGCGTGTTGGAGTCAACATAGACTATTGACTTTGACTTTTGACTTTGACCAAGTTTGACCTCGAGGGGTATTTTGGATATTTTGGTATTTTGGGATTTTGATGGTTATTGGTCCTTTGGATGGGTAGGTATTGGTTGGAGCTGACATTCGGAGTCGGGACCTCATCAGCTATGGATCAGATCGAGAGGTGACTTTTGACTTTGAACTAAAGTTAGTCTCTTGCACAAAGGTTCAGAAATATCTACACAAGAAATATTACGCCTTCTTGGCTCACATAGTAGATAAAAAGAGCAAGGAAAAGGAGATAAAAGACATACCCCAAGTATGTGACTACCCTGATGTGTTTCTAGAAGATCTACCCAGATTGCCGCCAAATCGACAAGTTGAGTTCAGGATTGATCTAACCCCCGGTAGCCAAATCACCTTACAGACTGGCTCCATCAGAGATGCAAGAGCTCTCAAGCCAACTGCAGGAACTTCTTGAAAAAGGCTTCATAAGACCAAGTTTCTCACCTTGGGGAGCACCAGTTTTATTTGTCAAGAAGAAAGATGGATCCTTCAGAATGTGTATCGATTACCGGGAATTGAACAAATTAACGATAAAGAACCATTATCCACTTCCAAGAATCGATGACTTGTTCGATCAATTGCAATGCTCTAGCTACTATTCCAAGATAGATCTGCGTTCAGGATATCACCAACTTAAGGTGATGGAATCAAATGTACCAAAAACCGCTTTTAGAACTCGGTACGGGTATTACGAGTTTCTAGTTATGCCATTTGGTCTGAAGAATGCCCATGCAGTGTTCATGGACCTCATGAACCGTGTTTGCGAACCATATTTAAATAAGTTTGTGATTGTATTCATTGATGACATCCTGATATACTCACAAACAAAGGAAGAACACGACCAACATCTACGATTAATATTGGAACTGTAAGAAAAGAGAAACTGTACGCAAAATTATCCAAGTGCGAATTTTGGATCAAAGAAGTACACTTCTTAGGGCATGTCGTAAGCAACAAAGGAATACATGTAGATCCTGCAAAAATCGAAGCAATCAGGAACTGGGAAACACCAAGAACATCAACCGAAGTGCGCCAGTTTTTAGGCCTTGCTGGCTACTACCATAGATTTATTGAGAACTTCTCTAAGACGGCCAAACCTCTGACTGCATTGACACAGAAGGATGTGAAATTTATTTGGGAGGACAAACAGGAGACTGCTTTTAGAAATTAAAACAAATGTTGTGTAGCGCGCCAATCTTATCACTTCCAGAAGGAACTGAAGGCTTCGTCGTCTACTGTGACACATCTCATCAAGGATTAGGTTGCGTACTAATGCAAAGAGATAAAGTAATTGCTTACGCCTCCAGACAACTTAAAGTGCACGAGGCCAATTACACCACTCATGACCTCGAATTAGGAGCAGTGATTTTTGCACTCAAAATATGGAGACACTACTTGTATGGTACGAAGTGTACCATCTTTACTGACCACAGGAGTCTCCAACACATCTTCAATCAAAAGAAACTAAATATGAGACAACGAAGATGGTTTGAATCACTAAATGATTACGAGTGTGAAATTCGCTACCATCCTGGGAAAGCAAACGTTGTGGCAGATGCACTGAGTCGTAAGGAACACGTCAAACCCAGACGCGTACGAACACTAACCATGACTATCCATTCCAACCTCAGTGCACAGATTAGAGAAGCTCAACTTGAGTCTATAAAGGAAGAAAACATAACGGACGAAGCTTTGCGGGGAATAGATAAGCAATTCGATCTTAGAAATGACGGAACACGATACTTCATGAACCGAATATGGACACCCAAATTCGGAAACGTCAGGAGCCTAGGCATGGACGAAGCTCATAAGACGAAATATTCCGTTCACCCAGGCTCCGACAAGATGTATCACAACTTAAAGATGTTGTACTGGTGGCCAAACATGAAAGCCGAGATTGCGACTTACGTGAGCAAGTGCCTAACCTATTCTAAAGTTAAGGCAGAACATCAAAAGCCGTCGGGTTTACTACAACAACCAGAAATAACCGAATGGAAGTGGGAACTCATCACTATGGACTTCATTACAAAGTTACCCAGGATGCCATGTTGTTACGACACAATCTGGGTGGTAGTGGATAGGTTAACAAAGTACGCCCACTTCCTACCAATTAAGGAGACAGACAGGATGGAAAAGTTGACCAGAACATACCTAAAGGAGATTGTGAGACTACACGGAGTCCCAATCTCTATTATCCATGACCGAGATAGTAGATTCACCTCTCGATTTTGACAGTCATTACAAAAGTCCTTAGGTACCTGTCTAGACATGAGCACGACTTACCATCCTCAGACAGATGGTCAGAGTGAACGAACCATCCAAACTCTGGAAGATATGCTCCAGGCCTGTGTGATAGACTTTGGGAATTCATGGGACATTCACTTACCCTTGATTGAGTTTTCCTATAACAACAGATATCACACCGGCATAAAGGCTGCACCATTTGAAGCATTGTACGGAAGGAAATGTCGATCACCACTATGTTGGGCAGAGGTTGGTGATACCCAATTAGCCAAGGTACATTCAGGAGATACTCTACGAACTGGACCCGAGATAATTAACGAGACAACTGAAAAGATAGTACAAATCAGGGACAGACTAAGGACTGCGCGTGATCGTCAGAAGAGCTATGCTGACATAAGACGTAGAACCTTAGAATTTCAGGTAGGAGACAGAGTCATATTAAGGGTATCACCTTGGAAGGGCATGATCAGGTTTGGAAAGAGAGGCAAACTGAACCCACGATATATATAGGGCCATTCAAGGTCCTGGAAAGGATTGGTCCTGTTGTGTATCGACTCGAACTACCTCAACAGTTAGAAAGGGTACATGATGTTTTCCATGTATCGAACTTGAAAAAGTGCCTTTCTGATGACACACTCGAAATCCCTCTTGAGGAAATCCAATTGAACACAAAACTTCATTTCATTGAAGAGCCCGTAGAGATAATGGACCGAGAAATAAAACGATTGAGGCAGAGCCGCATACCCATTGTAAAGGTACGCTGAAACTCTCAGAGAGGACCAGAGTTCACTTGGGAACGGGAAGATTAGATGATGCAGAAATATCCCCAATTGTTCAAAGATGCCCTGACTGCAAGTTAAATTTCGGGACGAAATTCTTCTAACGGGGGGAGAAATTAACAATTGGTATTTTTAGGTCGAAAAACGTCGACCAAACCACCGCAATAAAACTATTATATTATGAACCGAAGAATGAAATGGTGGAATAATAAAACATATTTGGGACGTTATACATCTATTACTACTTGCCAAACGCTTCGACTTATTAAAAATCTTGTTTAAACGATAATTTTTATTTTTACAATTATTGTCACATGCCACCTAAAATGAGAAATCGTTTTGAGCAAGTTAAACATCACTAAATGTGACGCTACTAACCACTTGTTTAGTCAAATTACCCTCATTATTTGGAATGACATATTTTATTCAACCAATATAAAACCACACATATAGTATTAACAATACTTACGTACGTCAACTAGGAAACCACCTATCTCAATTATCATAAAGTGAGAACCAATACTATCATACCATAAAAGAACTCATGATGAAGAATAGTGACTGTATTTCAAAGTCTATTTCTCTACAGATAACCTCTCCCAATTGTCATTTATTGGGTATAATGATTATATAAAAACAAGGGAATATAACTCCAATGGGCAAAAAAAACACACACGTTTATTTTACTAAGAATTGAAAGGGACATTTGCATGCACCTAAACTATTAAGAAAACTATTGCCTCCAATCTCATGAGACCCACACTTCACATTTGTAGCCATATAAATACCCATGCATGTTTCCCCATTTAAGACACCCACAAAACCCACGTAAAATTCCCTCACTCACTGGATAACTTTTATTTCAAACTCTACCCAAGAATACCTCTCTTGGAGGTGTTGAACTTATGATTTCCAGCAAACAAAGAAGAGAGAAGAACCTCGGTTTCCTTTCCTTGTTATCGGTTTGTGGTCTGTCATGAGAAGCTTTCCGAAAACAAACTAATCTCGAGCTTAGATCACGCAACAAAAGTGAGTCTTTATGGCCCCTTTTCTTTTAGTTTTACAAATTTTGGGGGAGATACATACACACATTGCATGCTAGATAAGAAAGTATAATACTATAATATGTCATATACTCTTAACATTTTCTCTAACGTGTTACTACCCAACATCTTATTTATATCAAAACAAACATGCAACGAGTATACAAAAATATTTAATGCATGATAAACTAGTCTCCTCTGTTGTTCATGTAGTGTTAAAACAATTATATAAAATATTAGATGCCAATATAAATATATGTATTGGTATTATCTTTGTGACATAAGTCCATGCAAGTATTTTTGGTTGATAATCAAAACTAACCATTAGTGTTAGAATGATCATTAATAAAATAAACCAATAAAATTATAGACTTAGGACCTACTTTGTTAATTTATTTACAAGCAAGGTCTAAAGTGTAAATATAATATGAGATAACTAGACTTATAGATACATAAGTGTTCCATTGGATTTATGTTATAAAACATGATTATTTTATATAAAATTGTTATTTTATATAAAAATGGAGTTTATAAAAAGACCTTGTAATATTTTATAAAATAAGTAGTTTTTATAAAATATGATTATTTTTATATAAAATTGATATTTTATATAAAAATGGAGTTTACAAAAGGATCTTGTAACATTTTATAAAAATAAGTGGTTTTTATAAAATATGATAATTTTTATATAAAAATGATATTTTATATAAAAACGGAGTTTATAAGGAGATCTTGTAGTATTTTATAAAAATGAGCAGTTTTATAGAATATGATTGTTTATATAAAATAAAATATTTTGTATAAAAAGAAAACTTATGAAAAGACTATTAACGCTTCAAGAAAACAAAGAATTGAAGTAATATTTTTATGCCTTCAACGATATATACATACATATTTACACACTCTTAAAAATATATGTATAATAGTGTATGTACAACTATATATCTGAATGTGACGACAAAGAAATGCAAACATTGTTAAGGCTCGGAATACAAATGACGACAAAAATTCTAGACTTAACAATTTAAGGATATTGTGTATGAGAAACACTTCATCGCTAAGAACTCAAAAACTTAGTACAAAGCCCTCTGTGCTATAACCGTTAATCCGAAAGGAACGTGGAACATTGGTATAGATCTATACGGGTTGACAGCCCCGCCTGCGGTTGCTAGCTACAACCATCGCCTGACGAGTCAAAACGGGCGTAATCATTTAGTCACTTATATATTTCACAATGTCGATGAAGCATTGTGATGGTCACAATACATCTGCTCACCGTACTGCTTTACAGAGGCTTGCACGTCCATAGTTCGGTTATAGGCTCATACTAGAACCCATAAATTTTAATCTAGAAGTTTTATCGTTAAAATGGAACTTTTGAAAAAAATGGATAAGTGTTGAAAATATTATTATATATAATTCGTATTTATAATATTTTCAACACGATACTCACGACTCATGATTTCTTGGTTATGAACAATGAACCAAACTATTTTACTTCTGTGGGATTACAAGTGCGTACTAAATACATACTTATAATCTTAAAAGGTCATAAATGTATTTTTGATTATAAATCCTTGGAGTCTAAACCTATAAAGCTCACCAACATTTTTGTTGACGTATTTTTAAAACGTATGTATCTTCAGGAACTTAAAAGCCAGAGGAACGTCTACAGGGTAAGGAGAATATTTCTCCTTAAATAAACTATTGACCGAATAACCGGTCCTCTTGATATATGCTTTATAGAACTTTCAATATGTATTGGTCGTCGTTTGGGATTTATTAAACAATGTATTTCTTCTTTTCATACTTTGGAAGAATGTAATGTTATTTTAATCCTGTAATATTCGATGTATGTTGGTAACTGTCAACCAACGTTTCATGTCGCAACCCCGGTGATTCTGCCATCGGTCCGGGTGTGACAGCTTCTCTGCTTTGTGCATAAGCCAATAGGCCAGGGCCTTCCAACCCGATGGTTGATTGGGCCTGGGGTATTCCAACCTGATGGTTGATTGGACCCATAGTATGTTGGCATTCCAACCCGATGGTTGAGGGGCCTGGGGTATTCCAACCCGATGATTGATTGGACCCATAGTATGTTGGCATTCCAACCCGATGGTTGAGGGGCCTGGGTTATTCCAACATGATGGTTGATTGGACCCATAATATGTTGGCATTCCAACCCGATGGTTGAGGGGCCCGGGGTATTCCATCCCGAGGATAATTGGACCCATAGTATGTTGTTTGTGTATGTGTTATTGTTGTGTGTTGGTACTTTGGGGGACTCACTAAGCTTCGTGCTTACAGTTATGGTTTATGGTTTCAGGTACTTTAGTGGATCGTGGCAAAGTGAAGGCGTGACCGTACACATCCTCATGTTTTTGGAACTTATGATTTCTAGGAAACTCTTATAATGAAAATATTTTGAAAACTATGTTGTAAACGATTCCGATTTTAAATAATGTTTTAGACACAATGGTTTTTGTAAATACCACTTTAGTGAATGAGTTGTTTTGAAAAGTTAAAATTTGTTGAAATTTTTTAGATGTTACAGTTTATTTATTTTTTAATAGAATAAAATTTAATTTACTATAATTTTATTCATTAAGTAATAAAACATGACGTTAACGACTCAATTTTTCAAAGAAATTTTCATTTTTAATTAACCAAACACATTTCCATAAATCAAGGAATTCCAAAACAATTGTTTCAAATCCATATTCATTACAACTTTATTTTCAAATATCAGAGTGTCCCATAAAATCGCCAGAGAGAGAGTGCACGCCGCGCCATCAAGCTTTGCCCTTGCCCTTGGACTCAGATGAACCCGAAACAAATCCACAAACTGTAAGCGAATGCTTAGTGAGTCCCCATAGCATATCCCACACACAAACCACATACACACATATCGAATTAGCCATAAGCTACATATATCACATAAGTCATGCATTCAACAAATAAGGAAGCCCTGGAAACCCTCCCGGGTATTATACCAAATGCCACGGGAACCCCCACGTGGTCTTGATCTGCCATGGGAACCCCCACATGGTCTTCCTGCCTTGGGAACCCCTACAAGGTCTTCCTGCCAAACAAAACATAATGCAAACTATACAAGCAAATATTTTAGGATGCCATGGAAACCCTCCAAGGTCCTATACCAAATGCCACGGGAACCCCCACATGGTCTTCCATACAAATGACATACTATCATATCACATATTCAATCAATAAACCGTATTTCATAAAATGGTCCGGCCTTGGTGCCTTAGACCCATTGATATGGTGAGAAGAATCACCTCCCAAAGGCTGAACTGGCAAACTGAAGTCAGATATATCCCACACTACTCCTCCCAAACTGCCTATAATCAATGAGTAAATAACTCAGTATAATCCCATAAATACCCCCCAGGATCAACCCTAGTCAAAGTCAAGGTCTATAGCCAAGGTCAACAGTCCATATTGACCTTGACTCGTCGAGCACAATCAGACAATCGTAGGGTCCCCTGCTTAACTCATCGACTCGCCGAGTCACCCGAGCGACTCGTCGAGTTCCTTGATGTTCACGGCCGTAAACCACCAACCGAACACTCTTGAACGTGAAACCTTGGCCGTGAACCCTTGACCGTGAACTCTTGGCCGTGAACTCTTGGCCGTGAACCCTTGGTCGTGAATGAGAAAACCCTCTCGACTCGCCGAGTCACCAGAGCGACTCGACGAGTTCTCACGTTTTCGGTCCTTTCCAGTGGGATTTAAGGTCTCAAACTTCAGATCCATAATCTCTTAGTGAATATGTCACGTAAAGTTGCAAACTTTACGTGCATGCAAGGCCTCAAATGGCCAAAATACCAAAACTAACCTTCAAACAAGGTTTTCATGCATGGAGAGGGGATAAGCTTAATAAAAGGTGCAACTTTATGATATTTGGGACCTAAGGAGGTCCAGATCTGGTATCATATCCTTGTGATAGGTCCAGATCTAAGCTTGCTTCCATCTCCTCAAGGTTGACCATTACTTCTAAAAAGAAATCAATGCTTAAGGTAGCAGATTAATACCTCAAACAGATGCCCAACACGAAATAGATGCTTGATCTAACACTTCTCCCTTGATACCTCCTCTTCAAACTTGGAATCCTCCCAAACTCTCAAAGATAAACTCCCAATTGTTCTTACTTCACACACTAGGGGGTTTGCGGCCGTAAACGTTCTTCTATGGTGCTAAGGGAGGCCACTAGGGCGGATTATGACGTTTATATAGGGGGCAAACCCCGAGACTAGGGTTTGCTCTAAACAGCTCTGACTCGCCGAGTCAGTTCCGACCCGCGTCCAAGATGACACGACCCTACTCGACGAGTTGATCTCCCAACTCGCCGAGTCCATGCATAAAACCTTCCCAAACCAAACCAGGTGTTACAAGTCTCCCCCACTTGAACTAGACTTCGTCCTCGAAGTCTGCGGACCCAAACAAATCGGGGTAATGTTCTCGCATCTCGTCTTCTGGTTTTCAAGTCCATTCGGAACCCTTCCGATGCTGCCATTGCACTTTCACCCGTCTTACTTCCTTATTCCGAAGAACCTTCATCTTCCTATCCAAAATGGCAATGGGCTTCTCGATGTAGTTCAAGCTCTCATCCAGCTGTGTATCATCCAACGAGATAACCGCAGCCTCGTCTGTGACACACTTCCGAAGCTGCGACACATGGAATGTGTTGTGAATCTGACTAAGCTCTGCCGGCAACTCCAAGCGGTAGGCTACCTTACCTACCCTGTCAACAATCCGGAATGGTCCTATATATCGGGGCCCTAGCTTTCCCCTCTTCCGAAACCTGATGATCCCCTTTCAGGGTGACACTTTCAATAATACAAAATCCCCAACCTGAAATTCCAGGTCTGAACGCCGACGGTCGGCGTAACTTTTTTGACGACTCTGCGTAATTCGCAGTCGGTCGCGCACTTGCTGAATCAGTCTGGTAGTCTTGAGCACTACCTCAGTGCTCCCCATGACCCGGTGTCCAACCTTATCCTAACAAACCGGGGTCCTGCACCTTCGACCATATAATATTTCGAACAGGGCTCGCTCGATACTGGCATGATAACTGTTATTATACGAAAACTATGCCAGTGGAAGATACGTATCCCAACTCCCTCCAAAATCCAACATGCATGCCTGTAGCATATCCTCCAACGTCTGAATTGTCCTCTCACTCTGACCGTCGGTCTGGGGGTGATACACCGTGCTAAAGTGTAGCTGAGTGCCCAGCTCCTCGTGGAATTTCTTCCAGAACCTAGATGTAAACCGAACATCGCGGTCAGAAACTACCGACACAGGCACCCTGTGACTAGCCACCACCTCACGTACGTAAATATCCGCCAACTTCTCTGTGGATATACTTTCGGATATCAGAATGAAATGGGCACTCTTCGTCAGTCTATCCACAATCACCCATATGACATCCACACCCCTCGCCGTCCTTGGCAACTTCGTAATGAAGTCCATCGTGATCTCCTCCCACTTCCACATGAGAATAGGTAGCGGCTCGACCTTACCATGAGGCCGCTGATGCTCGGCGTTGACCTTCCTGCAGGTCAAGCACCGCTCTACAAACCAAGCAATTTCCCGCTTCATGCAGGGCAACCAATAACTCAGCCTCAAGTCCCTATACATTTTCGTAGCTCCTGGATGTATAGAGAACCTAGACTTAGGCGCTTCCTCCAATATCTTTTGTCTCACTCCTCTAGTCGTCGGTACCCACACCCGACCTCACTGCGTCAATAGGCCTCGGCTATCCTTAACAAACAAAGGATACTGCCCTCGGATCCTCTCTACCTTCCAATTATCTTTCTTCACTCCCTCAACCTGAGCCTCTTTGATCATCTCCAACAATGGAGAGATCACCGTCATCCTAAAACACACATTCCCAATCGGGGAACCTGCCGTCTTACGGCTCAAAGCGTCGGCCACTACGTTGGCCTTCCCTGGGTGGTAGAGAATCTCGCAATCATAGTCTTTTAGCACGTCCAACCACCTTCTCTGTCGCATGTTGAGGTTCAGTTGGTCCATCAAATACTTCAGACTCTTGTGGTCGGTGTAAATGGTACACTACACTCCATACAAGTAATGCCTCCAAATCTTGAGGGCAAACACCACTGCCCCCAGTTCCAGATCATGAGTAGGGTAATTTGCCTCATGCGGCTTCAACTGTCGTGAGGCATATGCTATCACGTGCCCTCTCTGCATCAGTACCGCACCTAACCCTGAAATCGATGCGTCACAATACACCACCAGATCATCTAACCCCTCCGGTAGTACAATGATCGGAGCCTCGCACAATCTCCGCCTCAAGGTCTCGAAGGCCAACTGTTGATCCGTACTCCACCAAAACGTCACATTCTTCTTGGTCAGACGGGTCAATGGCACAACAATCTTGGAGAAATCCTAGATAAATCTTCGGTAATAACCCGCTAAACCCAAGAAGCTACGAATCTCTGATGCATTCTTCGGTACTTCCCACCGCATCACAGCCTCAACCTTGGCTGGATCAACCGAAATACCCTCCTGGTTGATGATATGCCCCAAGAATTGTACCTCTCGCAACCAGAAATCACACTTTGAGAACTTGGCATACAACTTCTCCGCCCTTAGGGTCTCCAACACCTCCCTTAAGTGCTGTTCGTGCTGCTCCCTGGTCTTAGAATAGACCATGACATCATCAATGAAAACGATCACCGACCGATCCAACATCGGTCTACACACCCTGTTCATAAGATCCATGAACGCTGCTGGGGCATTGGTGAGCCCAAACGGCATCACTACAAACTCATAATGCCCATACCGAGTCCTAAAAGCCGTCTTCGGTATATCCTCATCCCGAATCCTCATCGTATGGTATCCCGACCGAAGATCAATCTTGGAAAACCAAGACGCACCCTGCACCTGATCGAACAAATCATTGATCCTTGGCAACGGATAACGGTTCTTCACCGTTAGCTTGTTTAGTTCCCTATAATCGATACACATCCTGTGGGATCCATCCTTCTTTTTCACGAAAAGAATTGGTGCTCCCCACGGGGAACTGCTCGGACGAATGAACCTTCGGTCTAACAGCTCCTGAAGCTGTGTAGATAACTCCTGCATCTCGGGTGGTGCCAATCGATATGGTGCCTTTGCTATCGGAGCGGCACTCGACACTAAATCGATGGGAAACTCCACCTTCCTCTCTGGAGGCACTACTGGTAACTCTTCGGGGAAAACATCCCGAAAGTCCTGAACAACCGGCACACTACCTACATCATTCGCGGTCTCTACCCTTGTATCCGAGATATAAGCCAAAAATCCTGAACAACCCTGCTGCAGGAACCTCCTAGCCCTCGCAGCCGAACAGAGGGTTGGCCCCTGCGATACCCTATCACCATGTATCACCAGTTCTCCCCCAATTGGGGTTCGAACTCTCACCAACTGATGCTCGCAATCAATCATGGCCCCGTTGGCCCCCAACCAGTCCATTCCGATAATCACTTTCATCCCTCGCAATGGTATCGGGACTAGGTCGACACGAAATCTCTCGCCAAGCACATTCAGGACACAGTCCCGATACACCCTCGCTACACTAACAGTGCGGTCATCTGCAATCTCCACCTCGAGCGGGGAATTCAAAGTTCCCGACGTGTCCCAGAACTTCTTACTAAGCGCAAGAGAGACGAACGATTGGGTAGCACCCGAATCAAACAAGACATGAGCAGACATACCATTGACTAAAAAGGTCCCTAAATAAGCATATAGTACACATAAGCGAAGCAGATACATAGAGTAGATAAGAATAAATACGTACCAACCACAACGTCTGGCGCTGCCCGTGCTTCCTCGGTAGTCAGCTGAAATGCCCGACTCTTTACTGCTGGAGCATCCGCCTTAACAGGGAGGCCATCGGTAATCCTCATTGTGGCGGGCGCGGGCGCCGCCACTGCTCCTCCTCCTCCCTGCAACCTGTTGGATTAATGTCTAAGTCCATAACTATAATTGGTATGTACTTGACCCAACTTGGCATGGTCCATTTGGGTTGCACTTCACCGAAACAATTTAAATGGATAATCCTTTGAGAATAGCATGCTTATGATTTATATTAGTATATTATAAGTTCTAATATATTAATATATAATCATATTATTTAATTAGTATTGATCAAGAATTAATTTATAATTAATTAAGTGATCAAAAGGAACTAATTAAATATGGACTCTTAGATATATATGTGTAGTGGGCCAAGTTCATTTAGGTTGGGCTAAGTCTTCATGGATAGTCCATGGAGCTTTAACCCATGGATCCTAGGAAATGAAAGGTCATGGGTATTAGGGTTTAACCCTAATCCTCCACACTATATAAAGGGTCTTATGGTTCATGAAATTGGGCTAGTGGCTAGTGAGGATACACTAAAGAGGGAAATAACCGATTTCATAAGTGTGAGCCAAGTATCCATATTCTCTAAAGGTTTTCCAAGGTGTTTTGGTGATTTGTGATTCCACTTGAGGCTTCCACACTATTGGGGCTAAGCTCTTAAAGTTCAAGACTTCAAGCTTCATTAAAAGGTATGTATTCTAACTTGTTATATTACCCAAGTATCAAGGATTGTATGCTAGATAGGGTAATACCTTGGAATATTCATATTTGCATGTATAATAGAGAAAACATAGATCCAAGGTATTTAGGGTTGCATGTACACTTAGGAGTGTTAGAATGCTCAAAACCCAACAGTGGTATCAGAGCCATGGGTTGTTTTCTGTTATATTCATGCAAATGTTTGATTTTCAAAGTTGAAAAAAAAGAAAAAAAACATGAAGTTTGTCAAATTTTAAGATAATTACTTGTTTTGTGAAAAACTAATTATTTGTAAATTTTGAATCATTTGCTATATGAGTTGAATTAGGTCAAATTTAGTAAAAGATAAAATGATATGATTATTTTATTAGTTTTAAAAGTTTGATCTAAATGTTTTAAGGAGTTACAAATTTTGTCATAAAATTTTGGAGCTCAAAAGTTTTTTTTAAAGTTGTGATCTTAAGTGTTTTGAAACCTCCATAAGTTATGGATATGAAAAGGTTTTAAAAAAAATTGATTCAAAGTTTTTATGGAGATATAAAATTTGGTGTTAATGTTTTAAAGAATTCCATAACTTATTCTTAAGTTATGTAACATGAAACGTTTCATCATAAAACAAGCATTTAACTCCATAAGTTATGGATTACCAAAAGTTTTATGTTTTCTTGGTTTATGAGTTAGTTTAGATTAATGGAAAAAAAAATTTGTGTTTTATTTGTTTTCAATCCTAATTAATCTAGAGGTAGTTCATAAAATGTGTTTTTGTAACTTGTCCTCAAGTTACATAAAAGTTCACATTTATGAATCTTAAAACTCATAAAAGTGCCATAGGTTACATAAAAAAAATGAAGAGTCTTTTTCATTAAATAGTATTATAACTCCATAACTTGTCCTCAAGTTATGGATGTTTAAGAGTCACTTCTTTAAAAGTGTTATTAAAGAATAAGAGGTTACATAAAAAATGAAGAGTCTTCATTTTAATGAACCATTAAACTCATAAGTTATGAAATGAAAAGTTTTGAATAGTTTCAAAAACTTGCCCTCAAGTTTTGGAATTTGTAAAGTTTCCACTTATGAATACTTTAATTCCAAGTTAAGCCCTTAGAATTTTAAAAGTTAAAATTCAACCCTTATACTTTATAATATTATAAGTTAATAATATTTATATATATATGTATAAGAGTAAAGTCGTCTTACCATTAGTAGGCCTCATTCACGAAGCCGGTCTATAAGGGGAGTATAAGGTTACTGCCTATAAAATGGCAGTTTAATGGGTGTCCACTCTCACCCACCGCTTCCTTGACCGGTGGAGGGTCGTTAGCCGAACGGCTAGGACAAGGACTATAATTCTCCCTTCATTAAAAGTATTAATGATAAATACTAAGTAACTAAACTCATATTAATACCCAATCTTAGTTACTTAGGAAAATGTGAATTTGGTGCTAACCCATGAAATTACACTTTGCACTTTGCTTAAGTCAGTTAGTGGAGCGTGTATGGTTAACCGGCACACTAGTTTGATTTAACAAGGTAGACAAAGGGTAACTTAATGTTTATCATAGTATCGGTGGAGCGTGTGTGGTTAACCGGCACATCGATTGAGGGGTAAATATTCAGGGTACCAAGTATATTTGCATGGTTATTCACACTTTGTTTTGTGATCCTCGGCATCCCAGTCACAAAACCTGAAGGGCACACTCGAGATTGAAACATGCCTTTGAAAAGTTCAATGAATCTCAAAAGAATCTAGGAGTTTCAAAACCAATTAAAACCTAATAATACATTTCGTTTATCTTGGTGGAAATTGGTGAATCGTCATTCACCTACCTTCAAATATTTTATAGCTTGGATTACGGCATCCCTCTTCCAAGTTATAAAATAGTTTGTTGGGTCCTAGCCTTAATATTTCATATTGGGTGTTATATTAAGGACTTTAGATCAACTATATTGAATATCTCCCAAAAAGATGTCTGGTTCAGACATCTATGATCCTCCCAAATCTCTTGGAACTTCACTGCCTCCACCTCCTCCAATTATTCTCCCTAACCCACAAGTTCAAGGTCACTCAAGCCCTATTGGCAAGCAACGTTTATGTGTGATCGCATCTTGGAGATGAAGTCACATATTGACAAGCCGGGAGAGTTGGGTGTCAAACTCTTGAGAAAGTTGGTGGTTCAATCACTTTCTAAGTCACATAGTGAATTCCTTTGGGACTACTATGAAACAGACTATGACATGACCCTTAATGATCTTATCTATTTGCTTGGTGCTGCTGAATCAGCAATAATTTGGAGCACTGGGAGAGAAAATTTGATTAGTAGATTAACTTCCCAAACTACCATGGACATTGACAATGGTAACATTCGATATCTAGAAAAGCCTTCTCTTCCCAAGGAAAGGGATTGACCATAGTCAACTAGGTTGACCAAATGGTAAAGAGAAAGGCTAAGTCTGCGATAGTCCCATGTACCATTCCCAAAGAGTCCCATGTACCATTCCCAAAGAGTCCCTATGTTTCTCTTGCCAAAGGAAGGGGCATTGATTACAAAGCAGCCTATTTACTTGAAAGATCATAAGGTTGATCAAGTCAAGAAGATTGACTCTACTTCAGGTAAAGTCCACTATCTAACTCTGTTAAGTTTCTATTATGAGATTCTTGTTACATGATGTGACTGGGTCACATGTTGATGTTTTAAGAATCAAAGAAAAGTGAAGAAACTTAAAGGAAGTATATGCTGATTCTGATCGCGAAGATGGATCTCGATCGCATGGTTCTGTGATTAGATTTTGAGCTGTTGCTTAGGAGTTATGATATATTGCTTAGGAATAGATAACAACAAAGTTTTTCATGTGCTTTTGCACTGTAAGGATAGTTTTTCCGCAAAGTTTTTAAAATAAAAGGAAAAAAAATTGATTTTATTTATTTTAAAATATCCTTACAATGGCATTTGTGAAAAGGAAAAAAATTGTTGCTTATATGATTCCATTAATAGCAAGAGTGGAAATATGAATTTGATTCTTTTATTTGTGGTAGTGTCTAAATTTTCCAAATAAGGAAAGATTCTCATCACCCAAGTTTCAGTTGGATAGAAACTTGGAATCATGCAAGTTGTATAGTATGATGAATGAGAACTTTCAAGCATTGGAAAATTAAGACTAATTACTTGTTCACATGGATGTTTGAGTCAAGTAAAGGATTAAGGGATCGAGTACACATTCTTGTGCACTGATCAAGCCCACCACAAATGTAACTTGAGTGACACATCTTAAAGAAGGTTTATTAACACTAGTGAAATGTAAGAGTAAAAGGTTTTCTACTCTTGTACATTTGAATTTGGTAAGTTGTGATGTTTTGGATAAAACAGAGACCAACTTAGGCTAATTGTGTTAAGTGTTTGTATTGATTAGAATCCACACTATCTCTTGAATATTTGGCAAGAAAGTCTTATAGGTCAAGGAGACAGTGGGAGTCTAAAAGATCCTGAAAGGGTTTCAAGAAGTAATCAAGAATAAAACCTGTATTTCATCACTAGCACACAACTAGAGGTTTAAACCTATCATGTTGACATTTCTATGCCCATTCCAGTTAAGTTGGCTATACATTTGAGTTCTACATGTTCTCAATTGTTTGCATAGCTACTTGGAAGCAATGGCAGACCCTTGAGCTGCCAGGTGGCAAGAAGTTAAGATTGCACAAGTTCAATCCATATGAGTTAGGATTTGTCACTAACCTAGTCTTGTGATTATGGTTTGACAAATTCACATGGATAAGAACACATACACCATAAAATCTAAGTGTCATAAGGTTTCTCTCCGATTCATGAAAATGATGGTGAGGAAATTCTTTCACTAAGTAGATTTTAAGTAGATAGCAATTGTGATATTTGCAGTTCTCAAAGTCGTTAGTGGAGCGTGTGTGGTTAACCGGCACACTAACATTGACTTATGAGAAATGGCAAAAGGTCTAAACAATTGAGACTATGATTATGGCATCCCTTTTCATAGTTTTGAAATTGTTTAGACACACCTGTGATCTATCTAAGATAAGGTGTATGATTTTGATAAAGTCTTATCAAAGCAATCTAGTATCAGAAATCTGAACTTTGGTAAGAATGTCAATAAAGTATTGACTTCTAGAGGTCCAGCTGTTTTCTGGATACATGTCAAAGCTAGTGGGAGCATAAGTGTTATGCTAATAATCATCATGTTAGTGGGAGCATGATAATTATGATAAGTATTGCAAGTTAGCAATGTTAATTATAGAAAACAAAAGTTTCAATTCGTGAAGTTGCAGGAGTTGAAAAAGTTGTTTTGCTATAATTAAGGGAGAGGATATACTTCATTTCAGTTCTAAAGGCTTAGATTGAGACCTTAATCATCTTTAGTCAAGAATATATATATGAATTTCATGTTGGATTGGTTCAACTTAAGTAAATTCCATATATTGCGTTCTCAAAATTCGATTATGATTACGACATCCCTCTTCATAGTCAAAATTTGAAAACATGGCAAATAAAAATATTGTAGCAAAAGACTAGAATCATGTATTTATGTGAGACATCATGAATCGTGTCCCATTTGCTTTGGGTACAGGATCGATTGCATGTGCTATAATATTTGTCCTTTCTAAAATTTTTCGAATGTTTGGGGCATTAAGAAGGGAAAAGGTCTAGAATTGGATATGACTAAAAGGATTAAGCAATTGTCGAGGACAATCTAAGGTTTACCAAAGATTGGTTGCTTAAGGACAGTTGGAAGTATACTGTTAATATTGGAAGGACCATATTGACATAGTCTGAAAAGAGGCAACTCTTGTTCAGAAGTGGTAGTCAAAATGGGAATATAGAGTTGTCTTCATAGGTGGAAGCAATCTGTTTAAGGTTAAAGAAACTTAATGCAAGAAGCATGTTCAAAGCAATGCGCTTTGAATTTGAGACATCGTTTCCATGGAATTGCTCTCCATTGGAATACCTTATAATAACTGTTGACAAGTCTTTGTGACTCTGTACATATTCATTACAGGAGGTTCAGTGCATATAAGTTTAAAATCTAAACAGATTTCGATAAATGATAGGAATTTGAAATTCTCACATTTTTCGATAAGGATTTGGGAGTGTGAAATTAGAATCATTGAAATTATGTTCAATTGGTTTATTTCACAAAGTAAGGATCATAGACAAACATAGAGTGCATACTTGGTGTATGGCAAAGCTATTGTTTAGAAAAACATAGTGTACATGCTTGGAGCATGGGACAACTAGTGTTTTTAATTCAGGTATAAGGTTGATAAAACCGAAACAATGAAATAATGAGTAATCAGTATGGTGATAAATAAAAGTGGTCTATTTATATTCATAGGGTTTGATACCATATTTGATTCATTTATTCTTGTGTTTCATTTTCCATGTTTTGACTTCCAGAATAAACTAGGACATTCTTCCTGAATGACTAAGTTATTCAAACTATCCACAGTCGGTCATATGTTGGAAGTAGATATGAATCAAGACTGTCATGGGTTGGCTTGTAGAGGTCTAAGATGTTGGACAAAGCGGTGCTACAACACTCATGAGTGCTCATAAGTTCTGAGTATTGGATTCAACCCACGCTCATTTGAATCACTTCATGGATTTTATCACGAGTGATCATGAGACGATAATATCTTATATTCTTAAAACCTAGAGATATGAGTTGTTACTATGAGTTGATAGTACATTGATTGCACGAAAACGCATTAGTAACTCAATGTTATAAAACGTGCCTTTGTGTATGATTCAACAAGTAGCAGAACAAGCCATATGAGTCGAAGTTTATCCATTCCTTTTACCTTCAGGATAAAAGCGATATCTGTGGGCCCCTCGATGATTTAGTGATGACACATGTGAGTGCTTGGCCAAGCCAGGACTGATTTGATTTGTTCAATCAGTCAATCGTCATAAATCGGAAATCAGGAAACAACAATGGACAGAGAGAATGATTATAATCCATGTCTCAGTCCATATGATATCTAGAATGGAGGAATATATGATCCCTTATCTAATGGACAAGTCATTGACAAAGGTCAGAGTTCATTGACAAGGTCAAAGTTCGACAGCGGCTTTAAGAGCTACGATTGCCAGTTAGGTTTTGAAGTGATACTCAATAATAGTTTTAGGCTTATCCAAGTGGGAGACTGTTGGATTAATGTCTAAGTCCATAACTATAATTGGTATGTACTTGACCCAACTTGGCATGGTCCATTTGGGATGCACTTCACGGAAACAATTTAAATGGATAATCCTTTGAGAATAGCATGCTTATGATTTATATTAATATATTATAAGTTCTAATATATTAATATATAATCATATTATTTAATTAGTATTGATCAAGAATTAATTTATAATTAATTAAGTGATCAAAAGGAACTAATTAAATATGGACTCTTAGATATATATGTGTAGTGGGCCAAGTTCATTTAGGTTGGGCTAAGTCTTCATGGATAGTCCATGGAGCTTTAACCCATGGATCCTAGGAAATGAAAGGTCATAGGTATTAGGGTTTAACCCTAATCCTCCACACTATATAAGGGGTCTTATGGTTCATGAAATTGGGCTAGTGGCTAGTGAGGATACACTAAAGAGGGCAATAACCGATTTCATAAGTGTGAGCCAAGTATCCATATTCTCTAAAGGTTTTCCAAGGTGTTTTGGTGATTTGTGATTCCACTTGAGGCTTCCACACTATTGGGGCTAAGCTCTTAAAGTTCAAGACTTCAAGCTTCATTAAAAGGTATGTATTCTAACTTGTTATATTACCCAAGTATCAAGGATTGTATGCTAGATAGGGTAATACCTTGGAATATTCATATTTGCATGTATAATAGAGAAAGCATAGATCCAAGGTATTTAGGGTTGCATGTACACTTAGGAGTGTTAGAATGCTCAAAACCCAACACAACCTCGTATAGTCGGCCTTTTGATGGCCCGTCTGGTTGCAGTGGAAACATATCAGGCCCTTCTTGGGGCAGTCCCTACTTACGTGGCCCGACTGACCACACGTATAACACACCGGGTTCGACCCCCGACAAGCTCCCCCATGAGATCTCCCACACTTGGCACACCAGACACAACCCTGATGGCCCTTACTAGATGTATCCGAGGTCTTAGGCTTCTTAGCCCGGCCTACTGCTGCCTGCGCTTGCTCAGGCTTCCGCTTCGTGTAGTTATCCAACTCCATCTCCCTCTCACGGGCCTTATCCACCATCTCATTCAGGGTTTTGCACCCTGTAAAGCTCACAAATTCCCGAATATCATCCCTCAGCATGGAATAGTATTAGGTCCGCCTCAACTCCTCATCGGTAGCATACTGTGGGATCAACAAAGCTCGTTCCCGAAACTTGGCGGTGATCTCTGCCACAGTCTCGGTGGTCTGCTGCAAATCATGAAACTCTCGCACTAGCCGTTGCACCTCAATAGATGGTGAAAACTCTGAATCAAAACACCGAACAAACTCGGCCCATGTCATCTCAGCCACTCCGGCTGGCCCCACCTGGCTAGTGACTTCGCCCCACCAATCCCGGGCCCTGTCCTTCAACATACAAGAAGTAAACCCAACTTTTGACGCATCCGGGCAAGAACTCGTGCGTTGGGCGTTTTCAATATCTTCCACCCAGCGTCGACTGACAATGGGGTCCCTGACCCCAAAGAACTCCGTCGCCCCACACGCCTTGAACTCCCGGAACGAGGGAGTCCGGGCCCCAATCTGGCCCGTAACAATCTCAGCCCTGAATGATCTGAGTCTCTCCTCCATGATCTCCATAATACCCTCCTTGACCGTCCCAAAAATGACCGGGGTAGCGTCAAGGATGCCCTTCGTAACCTCGACTGCAATGATATCACGCAGTCTTTCATCAATAGGCTCGGTACCACTGCCCGATCTAGACCCAGACCCCGATCCGGACCCTGATCCTGATCCCCCTGCCCCAAATCGTGTCACCACCATGTTGAACTGAAATGTCATATACCATAATAACCAGGACACATTATATATAGGGGTCTTCCCACACTGCTCCTCTTTGAAGTCGTCAGATCTAACATTGGTTCGGGTGCAGGTCATGTGCTTCCAGTAGTTCGGGCCTAATACTACCTTCCACACCTACCTGTATCTTTCCCCACTGCTCTACCTGAAGACCCCAAATTGTCCCGCCACCACACCCTGTCCCACAACTACCGCGTGCAAAATCTCAGGCTGTCCTAAGATTTACTCTATTCATATCAATCGAACCACTCATAACGGTTGCCTTCATGCATGCAAATTGTACACAGAAAAGGATCAAATAGACTTTCGAATAAAAGATTATACCCTAGGACCACAACCAAACAAGGAATAGGAAATAAGGCCAAATCAATCATTCTGAGGCTATAAGCTCCTAACCGTATACAATTTTAAAAACATACACATAGCAAGTTTCATATAATCAACAAGGCTCAAATGTCTGTATAACATGGCTAACACATTGGGAACTACCTTCTTGGCTCGGCCGATTGCGCGCGTTGCACTCTCCTCTTTTCATTTCTTAAAAGTTTTTAACTTTTATTTTGAAAACAATTTATCATTTCCTTAGTTTGAGTCTTGACACACCCTAGAGTGTGCCCGAATCCCTCAAACCAAGGCTCTGATACCAACTTGTAACGACCCAAATTTTCAAAGAAAATTTTCATTTTTAATTAACCAAACACATTTCCATAAATCAAGGAATTCCAAAACAATTGTTTCAAATCCATATCCATTACAACTTTATTTTCAAATATCAGAGTGTCCCATAAAATCGCCTGAGAGAGAGTGCACGCCGCGTCATCAAGCTTTTCCCTTGCCCTTGGACTCAGATGAACCTGAAACAAATCCACAAACTGTAAGCGAATGCTTAGTGAGTCCCCAGAGCATATCCCACACACAAACCACATAACACATATCGAATTAGCCATAAGCTACATATATCACATAAGTCATGCATTCAACAAATAAGGAAGCCCTGGAAACCCTCCCGGGTATTATACCAAATGCCACGGGAACCCCCACGTGGTCTTGATCTACCATGGGAACCCCCACATGGTCTTCCTGCCTTGGGAACCCCCACAAGGTCTTCCTGCCAAACAAAACATAATGCAAACTATACAAGCAAATATTTTAGGATGCCATGGAAACCCTCCAAGGTCCTATACCAAATGTCACGGGAACCCCCACGTGGTCTTCCATACAAATGACTTACTATCATATCGCATATTAAATCAATAAACCGTATCTCATAAAATGGATCGGCCTTGGTGCCTTAGACCCATTGATATGGTGAGAAGACTCACCTCCCAAAGGCTGAACTCGCAAGCTGAAGTCAGATATATCCCACGCTGCTCCTCCCAAACTGCCTATAATCAACGAGTAAATAACTCAATATAATCCCATAAATACCCCCCAGGATCAACCCTGTTCAAAGTCAAGGTCTATAGCCAAGGTCAACAGTCCATATTGACCTTGACTCGTCGAACACAATCAGACACTCTTCGGGTCCCCTGCTTAACTCATCGACTCGCCGAGTCACCGGAGCGACTCATCGAGTTCCTTGATGTTCACGGCAGTAAAACACCAACCGAACACTCTTGACCGTGAACCCTTGACCGTGAACTCTTGGCCGTGAACCCTTGGCCGTGAATGAGAAAACCCTCTCGACTCGCCGAGTCACCAGAGCGACTCGACGAGTTCTCACGTTTTCGGTCCTTTCCAGTGGGATTTCAGGTCTCAAACTTTAGATCCATAATCTCTTAGTGAAGATGTCACGTAAAGTTGAAAACTTTACGTGCATGCAAGGCCTCAAATGGCCAAAACACCAAAACTAACCTTCAAACAAGGTTTTCATGCATGGAGAGGGGATAAGCTTAATAAAAGGTGCAACTTTATGATATTTGGGACCTAAGGAGGTCCATATCTGGTATCATATCCTTGTGATAGGTCCAGATCTAAGCTTGCTTCCATCTCCTCAAGGTTGACCATTACTTCTAAAAAGAAATCAATGCTTAAGGTAGCAGATTAATACCTCAAACAGATGCCCAACACGAAATAGATGCTTGATCTAACACTTCTCCCTTGATACCTCCTCTTCAAACTTGGAATCCTCCCCAAACTCTCAAAGATAAACTCCCAATTGTTCTTACTTCACACACTAGGGGGTTTGCGGCCGTAAATGTTCTTCTATGGTGCTAAGGGAGGCTACTAGGGCGGATTATGACGTTTATATAGGGGGCAAACCCCGAGATTAGAGTTTTCTCTAAACAGCTCTGACTCGCCGAGTCGGGCCTTCCGACTCGCCGAGTTAGTTCCGACCCGCGTCCAAGATGACACGACCCTACTCGACGAGTTGATCTCCCAACTCGCCGAGTCCATGCATAAAACCTTCCCAAACCAAACCCGGTGTTACGTGACGAACGTTATATTCATAAATAAATATGGATTTATATCTTTCCGAATATTGAAGTTTTTAACAATGTAATATATAACATAATTATTTGAGAGAGTAATATTATTCAACACAATGCAATTCATTAATACTTTTGCATGATTATAATTGATATTTTTTTTCTTTAATATGTAGATGCATGATTACAATTATGGATAACAACACTGTATATATTAGTATGTGAATCAACGATGTTTGGACCTTCTCAATTGCTTGTTAACTTTGACAATTTCTACCAAACGATGTTAACTTTTAAACATAATAGATGGCTAACAAAAACTATATAACTTTATTCATACATGAATAAACTTTCTTGATATACTTTTAGCATTACAATTTTATTTATACATGAAACAAACTATATTTATAAAGTTGTAATTCAATTCTAATTATACATGAATTATATTATATTTATAAACTAGTAACGCAACTCTATTTATAAACTAGTAATTCAATTCTAATCATACATTAAATTATATATATTATTAAGATGATAAGAATATCTAAGATTTATCTAAACTAATTAACTTTAATAATGGTTAAAATCAATAATAAATCAAATTTTAATTTTAATTTTTTTTTCTTGCATAACCTGCAAATAAGGAAGATTAAGGGGCCGTTTGATAGTTGCTGACTGAGAAAGTGCTGATTGGAAAAGGTCTGTCTGAGTAATAAATTCTGACTGAGTAAGAAATTATGATGTTTGATTGTACATCTGACTGAATGTGCTGACTGATACAAAATGACCATTTTGCCCTCGTGCTCTTAATAATAATAATAATAATAATAATAATAATAATAATAATATTAACAATATTAATAATAATGTATACAAAAACTTCCAGCAAACTAGACATTAAATATATTATTTTAGAGATTAAAACACAAAAAACCATCTAGCTTGGTGGTAAACACCATTGTTTGTATATGGGAGACCCGAGTTCAATTCTTGTAACCCCCCATTTCACTTGTTGAGCTGCGAATTTTTATCCAAGGGCAAGGGTATTATTGGAAAGCTTTGCTTTCTTTCTCAGTCAGCCTTCTCCCAACTCCTTTCTCGGTCAGATATTCAGATGGCCAAAATTGGATTATCAAACAGGTTTTGTTGACCGAGTCAGCCAAAAACGTCTGACTTGACTCGGTCAGACGCGTATCAAACGGGGCCTAAGATGATGTAGTTTTACTATATCTTAAAATATATTTAAAATATTTTATATCAACTTATTTGTAAAATTATTATTCCATAATTCATGAAAACGAAATCTTTTTTTATAACATATATTTATCAATATTTTAACTATATATTAATATTTTGCATAAGGCGCGGGTATTCGTCTAGTCTTACATAGTTATATAAATTGCGAGACTCTCCTAACATTCTTAAAAACAAAGTTGGTCACCAAATAATTATCAGACTTCAATATATCATTCTCAGTAGCTATCTTTGTCAATTCATTAAACTTTTCTCGTGACATTATGGACTGTAAATACAACTTTAACAACTTCAAATTTAAGAAACTTTTTTATATAGATATTGAAATAGTCAATAAGACTCTGGTGTTCTAATTGCTTTTATAGAGTTTTACTTTGCTAATAAGTTGTGCTAATTTTATTAGGATTCGTTTTGATTTATCTTATAATTTTTGGATAATTTCTTAATTTATTAGTTATCTGATGAAAATTATAGCAGTCTTTTGTGGTTGTCCTTATGACCCATTT
This sequence comes from Lactuca virosa, assembly GCF_052849685.1. NCBI lineage: Eukaryota > Viridiplantae > Streptophyta > Magnoliopsida > Asterales > Asteraceae > Lactuca > Lactuca virosa. Next base: position 55,149,523 of record NC_136429.1, read on the forward strand.
GAGCTATAAGAAATTAGGAGTAAATAACTTTATTAATTTATTATGATTTAATAAATTAATTAGAAATTATTTTGAAATTAATTAAATAGTTTTAATTAATTAAAGGTGTTGAATATTAAATAATCAAAAGATTAACTAATTAAAATATCCCAGAATCCCTAAAGGATAAGGGATTTTCGAAAATTAGATGCATCACACCTAGACCTGGAGTTGATTTTGGGGTAAGGGTCTAAGGCCTAAAAATAGGATGTTAGGGATCACATATTTCATTGCTCCTTTGGATTGGATTTTCGCCATCTTCTCTTCTCCGTACCGTATAGGTTGTTGTAATAGAATAAACCTAGATCTATTAGGGTGCATGTACACATAGAAATTTTTTTGGATAATTTCCTAACTTATTAGTAATTAAAACTAGTTGACTCCTACTATTTTCATTGCTTCACAAGTGACTTAATCAAAACTCACATAAGTACATTAAAATTAAACATACGTATACATCTATATAATAAAATTAGCCCCTTGATGACATGGGCCTAGTACGGTCGCCCATGTCACACATCTTTAAAGACACCCATCTAACCATGTTAGTAAGACATTAAAAGGAAAAGAAAGAAAAATGAGAATACAGTGAAACATCTCTGCACGATGACGTTGGCTCTAACATTTCACCCTACGGTGTTTTTTCATGTAGTGAAATGTGACATCCCCATTTTCACGGCCAGAAAAGACCGATTTTGTTTATGCTTTATAAAAACCAGAGTACTTCTTTTAATAAAAATGTTGCGGAATTTGTTTACAGTAAAACATGATAAATACGTTATCAAAGCATTTCCGAAGAAATGTATTTTTATTCATTTTAAAACATTTGGGATGTCATTGTCAATACAGAAACATAAGCATAAACAGAACTTACATTTTATTTACACTAGTGATCTACACCTCTTTAATCTCTTAGTGTAATGTAACTTCGTATCGACACTTGTGATTCAAATAAGCTTGAGTGGGTCAGGTTGGGAAACCTGGTGAGTACATAGGGTTTTCAACCCACAATAATATAATTATTATGTTTAAACATCAAACAATCAACCCAATTACCCATCCCCATTATCTTCTTTACTCTTAAGGATCTACCCTAAGAATTAGCTATTCCTTGTTCATTCATTCCTAAGGATCATCCTAAGGAATCGGCACGAAATCCATCGTTGTCAGGGTTTACTCAACAGGCACTAAGTCGCATAGTCGCCAGGGTTTAGGCACCAAGTCTGCATGGTCGCTAGGGTTTACACAACATGCACTAAGTCGCATAGTCGCCAGGGTTTAGGCACTAAGTCTGCATAGTCGCCAGGGTTTACACAACATACACTAAGTCGCATAGTCGCCAGGGTTTAGGCACCAAGTCTGCATGATCGCCAAGATTCGGGCACTAAGTCTGCATAGTCGCCCGGGTTTAGAGTACACCGGGTGAACACATCGTTCACAACACCTACAGATTGCGAGCCTGCTAGTGTTCCACTGAATTGTCTAGAATAGTCCATGGTTGTCATCCATACTCTACTAGATGACGGGGCCAACGCTTGTGTAACGTCCCAAAAATACAGGCCAAAAATTTCATTTTTAAATCAATACTTTGGAAAACATTTGTGAATAAACATCATCCGATCATATCATTTCATAAAAACATTTCTCGTGTCTGAAAACCAAATCATAAAAATAATAGTAACGTCAGAGTACAATCCCAGAACGTCTCATAATGCGGAAAACCAATGCGTGTGTGTATGATGTGTCGCTACCGCGCTAGCTCTTTCCCCTTCGCTGAAGAGGTACCTGAAAACAAAACTGTAAACCGTAAGCACAAAGCTTAGTGAGTTCCCCCATCGTCCACATACCATACAATCATATAACATACGTACTGCAGGCATTTTTGGGGTGCCCGACCTACCCGGTACGGCCATTCTGGGGTGCCGACCTACCCGTGTCAAGCCATTCTGGGGTGCTGACCTACCCATGTCGAGCCATTCTGGGGTGCTGACCTACCCATGTCGAGCCATTCTGGGGTGCTGACTACCCTTCGGTCCTAGCAACCGAACCTCGGGGACTATTTCACCCCCTACTACTACTGTCACATATATCATAGCATAAACTACTGTCATACATATCTGGGGCGTCTGACCTACCCTTCGGTCCTAACAACCGAATCTCGGGGACTATTCTCCCTCCTACTACCTCTATCTTATACAACATATCATGCTAGCAGCTAAACATATCATAACATACTGTTAGGCATATCTGGGGTGCCTAACCTACCCTTCGGTCCTAACAACCGAACTCTATCACTATCACATATCATAACACGCTAGCATATAACATAACAGGTAGTAGTAACACAGATGAATATCACAAAGACAAACATCTATCATACGATCCCTACTGGTGGTCCGGCATTGTGGCCGTAGACCCACCGCTACTAGAAGGTAACTCACCTCGCACAAGTGGCTGCTGATAATCTGTGCGGGAAACCTCCGTCCGCTGCTGCTCCGGAAATCCTCCGGCTACAAACCCCATAAACACTCAGTTAGAAACTGATCTCTATACTTAGGGTAAAATGACCATTTACCCCCAACCAAGTCAAGTCAAAGTCAAAGTCAAAGTCAACTTCCAGTTGACCCGACTCGCCGAGTTGGGCCGTCAACTCGCCGAGTCCAAGACCCAAAATGCTAAACATTTAAAGATTTGATAAAAGAATACGTACCAAGAACCAGGTGTTACAATCTCCCCCACTTATTTTAGACTTCGTCCTCGAAGTCTGCTGCTCGATCCTGGAACAGCTCTGGGTAATGCTCCATCATCTCATCCATCGGCTCCCATGTCCATTCCGAGCCCTTCCGGTGCTGCCATTGCACCTTTACCAGCTCAACCCTCTTGTTCCTCAGATCCTTCGACTTCCGGTCGAGGATCGCTACAGGCCGCTCGATATAATTCAGGCTGTCGTCAACCTGAATGTCCTCCAAGGGTACCACTGCTGAGTCATCCACCAAGCACTTCCGCAGCTGGGAGACGTGGAAAGTGTTGTGGATCTGACTGAGTTCGGCTGGCAGATCCAGCCGGTATGCCACCTTGCCCACCCGGGCTACAACCCTAAACTGTCCAATATACCTGGGACCCAACTTGCCCCGTTTCCTGAATCGGATGACGCCCTTCCAAGGCGACACTTTCAGGAGAACCTTATCCCCGACCTGGAATTCCAGGTCTGATCGACGCTTATCGGCATAACTTTTCTGCCGACTCTGAGCAGTCTGAAGCCTGCTCCGGACCTGCTGAATCTTCTCTGTCGTCTTGAGCCCTACTTCGGTGCTCCCCATGACCCTCTGGCCAACTTCACCCCAGCATATCGGGGTCCTGCACCTCCTCCCGTACAACATCACGAAGGGAGGTCGGTCGATACTCGCGTGGTAGCTGTTGTTGTACGAAAACTCAGCTAGAGGAAGATAAGTATCCCAGCTACCACCGAAGTCTAGCACGCATGCCCGCAACATATCCTCCAGAGTCTGGATGGTCCGCTCACTCTGACCATCGGTCTGCGGGTGAAAAGCGGTGCTAAAATGCAGACGAGTACCCAGCTCGTCATGTAACTTCTTCCAAAACCTGGAAGTAAACCGTACATCCCTGTCTGAAATCACGGAGACTGGCACTCCGTGCCGCGCCACTACCTCTCGGATGTAGATATCGGCCAACTTCTCTGCCGAGATACTCTCCTGGATCGGTATGAAGTGGGCGCTCTTGGTCAACCGATCCACGATGACCCATATAGAATCCACTCCCCGTGTGGTCCTGGGAAGCTTGGTGATAAAATCCATCGTGATGTCTTCCCATTTCCACAGCGGGATATCCAACGGCTGCATCTTGCCGTGTGGCCTCTGGTGCTCGGCCTTGACCTTCCTGCAGGTCAAGCACCGCTCAACGTACCATGCTACATCCCGCTTCATGCAGGGCCACCAATAGTCCAGACGAAGATCCCTATACATCTTCGTTGCCCCTGGATGAATGGAGAATCGGGATTTGTGCGCCTCCTCCATCAGAACCTGGCGCACGCCTCCGAGGTATGGAACCCACATCCTGCGGTGTAATATCAATAATCCCCTGCTGTCATAGTCGAAGGAGGAAACCTGACCCACTATACGCTCACTCTTCCGATGTTCCTCCTTCATGGCCTCCTGCTGGGCCTCCCGAATCCGCTCTAAAAGCGGAGTCACCACTGTCATCCGCATGCAGATACCTCTGATCGGCGCCGCCTTGCGGCTAAGCGCATCGGCCACCACGTTGGCCTTCCCCGGATGGTAAAGGATCTCGCAGTCATAATCCTTTACCACATCAAGCCATCGACGCTGCCTCATGTTCAGATTTGGCTGGTCCATGAGGTACCTCAAGCTCTTGTGGTCCGTGTAAATCGTACAACGAACCCCATAGAGGTAATGTCGCCAAATCTTGAGGGCGAACACAACAGCCCCCAATTCCAAATCATGTGTCGGGTAGTTCGCCTCGTGAGGCGTCAGTTGCCTCGACGCGTAGGCGCTGACGTGCCCTCTCTGCATCAATACTGCGCCCAAACCTGAGATGGACGCATCGCAGTACACAACAAAATCCTCCATGCCCTCTGGCAGGGCTAAGATTGGCGCCTCGCACAATCTCTGCCTCAGTGTCTCAAACGCTGCCTGCTGCTCAGGCCCCCAACGAAAGACCACAGCCTTCCTCGTTAGCCTGGTCAGGGGTAATGCTATCTTGGAGAAATCCTGGATGAATCACCGATAGTAGCCAGCTAATCCCAGGAAACTCCGAATCTCAGATGGAGACTTCGGAACCTCCCATCTCATCACGGCCTCTACCTTGGCCGGATCTACCAAAATCCCGTTCTGGTTGACAAGGTGCCCAAGAAACTGCACCTCGCGCAACCAGAAATCACACTTGGAGAACTTGGCGTACAAGTTCTCCCTCCTCAAGGTCTCTAGAACCTCTCGCAGATGCTCCTCCTGCGTCTTGGAGTAAACCAAGATATCATCAATAAACACTATCACAGACCGGTCTAACATCGATCTGCACACGCGGTTCATGAGGTCCATGAACGCGGCAGGAGCATTGGTGAGCCCGAAAGGCATCACCACAAATTCATAGTGGCCATAACGCGTCCGAAACGCCGTTTTCTGCACATCCTCCTCCCTGACCCTCATCTGATGATACCCTGAACGCAAATCTATCTTGGAGAACCAAGATGCTCCCTGAAGCTGGTTAAAGAGGTCGTCAATCCTCGGGAGTGGGTAACGGTTCTTCACCGTTACCTTGTTCAGCTCCCTATAGTCTATACACATACGATGCGACCCATCCTTCTTCTTCATAAACAGAATCGGGGCTCCCCAGGGTGAACTGCTCGGTCGAATGAAACCCTTGTCTAACAACTCCTGAAGCTGTGTAGACAACTCCTGCATCTCAGGAGGAGCCAACCGATACGGTGCCTTGGCTATCGGAGCCGCACCAGGGACTAGGTCGATCCTGAACTCCACCTGTCGCTCCGGAGGTATCCCTGGCAACTCCTCGGGGAATACATCCGCGAATTCTCGTACTACGGGCACATTGCCCACTGTCGCCCTACCCGCCTCCCGGGTATCCATAACATACGCGACATAACATGCGCAACCCTGCTGAAGGTAACGCCTAGCTCTCGCTGCTGAACATAAGGCCGGTCCTCGCTGTGGCCTCTCGCCCTGAATCACTAGCTCTCCCCCACTTGGGGTCCTGATCCGCACCAACTGCTACGCGCAGTCGATCACTGCCCCATTAGGGCTGAGCCAATCCATGCCTATAATCACCTTGTTCCCACGCAATGGAATGGGAACCAAGTCTACCAAGTAGCGCTCCTCAAATAACCTCAGCACACAATCTCGGAAGACCTCAGATGCTCGCACTGATCGGTCGTCCGCAATCTCGACCTCTAGAGGGCAATCCAATATACCCAAAGACTCAGAAAACTTCTTGCTAAGCGCAAGAGAAACGAATGATCGGGTAGCGCCCGAATCAAACAGTACCTGTACTGGGATACCGTTCACATGGAACGATCCTAAACAAAGCACGTATCAATAACATAAACATCATAAAAATAAACCAAAGGGAAAGAATCATACCCGTCACCACATCGGGTGCAGCGCGTGCCTCCTCGGTAGTCAGCTGAAATGCCCGACTCCTCACCACTGGAGCCTCTGCCTTGCCCTGCCGGCCATCGGTAATCCGCAGGGTCGCTGGAGCTGGCGCCTTTACTGGCGCTGCTGCTGTCAACTGGGGGCAATTGGCCTTCTTGTGGCCCCTCTGGTTGCAGTGGAAACACAACAACTCCGACGTCTGAATAACAGGTGCAGGGGCGGTACAATCCCTGCTGAAGTGCCCCGTCTTGCCGCACTTATAGCAGCCCGACGATCCCAATCTACATGCCCCCTCATGTGGCCTGCCGCATTTCCTGCAGCGGCCCGGTCCTGACTGGCCTTTCGGCCTACCATCTGATCCCTTGGGCTTCTTCCCCGAAGCCCCTATCGTCTGTCCCTCCTCTGTCTTCCTCTTCCGGATGTGCTCCAGATCTATCTCCCTCTCCCTCGCCCTGGCAATCATAGAATCCAGGGTAGGGCAAGCTGAAAAACTGACATGCTCCCGAATGTCGGCTCGCAACATGTCATGGTAGCGGGTCCTCCTCATATCCTCATCACCCGCATACTGTGGCACTAGTAATGCCCTCTCCCGGAACTTGGCGGTGATCTCCGCCACAGTCTCCGTCGTCTGTCTCATGTCCAAAAACTCTCTGGCCAGCTGTTGAAGCTCCACAGCTGGCGCAAACTCTGCTCTGAACCGGGTCACAAAGTCCGGCCATGTCATAGCCTCAACAGCCGAGGCTCCCAACGAGTCACCAACGGATTCCCACCAATCCCTAGCTCGATCTCTCAAACATCCTGCTGCAAATCTCACCTTCGACCCCTCGGGGCAGAAGCTAGTCAACTATGCAGACTCAATGTCTGCAATCCATCGCCTGGCAGCTATGGGGTCCTTCGCCCCATGGAAATCTGGCGCACCACTGCCCCTGAAGTCCTTAAAGGACAGTGTGCGAGATCCTGACTGGCCAGATGCCATGTCACTCCTGAACGCCCTGAGGCGATCCTCCATCAACTCAACTATCCCTTCCTTGATCGACCCGAAAATGATGGGGGTCGACTCAAGGATGCCTCTGGTGATCTCTGACGTGATGAACTCGCGTAGCCTCTCATCCACTGGTTCGGAACCTGATCCCGAACCCGATCCCTCTCCTGAACTGCCAACTGCTGGCCTCGAGCGTAGTACCACCATTTTGCAATACATAACGACAACTGTCAGTGGTACTGATACATCTAAAGGGATCACGGCTATTGCAAGGTTCCTGGTCTCGCCTCAGCCTCCCTTAATTCAAGTACGGATCCTCTGCTTTCAGTAGTACGGGCCCATACTACCTTCCACATCTATCCGTACTTTCCTCAAGAACTGCCTCGACTCCACCAAGTACCTACTACTACTGTTGATCTCATGCTAATCTCATCCTAGGCTCGCCCTAGGAAGTCGCCAACTCACTCTCCGCCCTCAGCTGCATAAGAAGTCCCTGCTTTCTTCCCCTAACTAGCTTGCGAATACTATTACATATTACTCAGACTAGATAATTCTTCGAATGAGGGATCCTACCCTACAACGGTTAGACTCAAACGAGAGCTGCGAAATAGGGCTAGACCCAACCCTCTGAAATTATTTAGTCCTTGCAATATGTATCTTAACATATTCGTTTACTAGTTAGTGAAAGACAACTAGAACTCCTAAAAGCACATAGCAAGCAGCATTCGGACATTGAGTACACATAATCATGTATGTACTACTCTGGCTATCATATCGACTGATCTGTACTAGCATACACTGCTAAGCTCATACTATCAGGCATAACCTAGACAGGCTATCCTACTACTGTCTACTCGGTACTAGCATGCAATTCTCATAAAGCTGGAACACATAAAGCAGGCACATAAGGCATCATTCCTAGATCCTTAGTCCTATTCTAGCATGCTGTTCTACTGAAACTGGTAAATCATAACATGAACTTGTATGGGTACTCTGGGGAAAACTTACTTGAGCTCGGCCGGTCGCGCACATCACACACCTTGTTCTTTCTCAAAACTCTTTTACTTCGCCTTGAGAAAATCATTTCTTTATAAAAATCTTTTAATCCCTCGATTTGAGTCCAGACATCCCCCGAAGGTGTGTCCGAATCCCTCAAACCAGGGCTCTGATACCAACTTGTAACGTCCCAAAAATACAGGCCAAAAATTTCATTTTTAAATCAATACTTTGGAAAACATTTGTGAATAAACATCATCCGATCATATCATTTCATAAAAACATTTCTCGTGTCTGAAAACCAAATCATAAAAATAATAGTAACGTCAGAGTACAATCCCAGAACGTCTCATAATGCGGAAAACCAATGCGTGTGTGTATGATGTGCCGCTACCGCGCTAGCTCTTTCCCCTTCGCTGAAGAGGTACCTGAAAACAAAACTGTAAACCATAAGCACAAAGCTTAGTGAGTTCCCCCATCGTCCACATACCATATAATCATATAACATACGTACTGCCAGGCATTTCTGGGGTGCCCGACCTACCCGGTACGGCCATTCTGGGGTGCCGACCTACCCGTGTCAAGCCATTCTGGGGTGCTGACCTACCCATGTCGAGCCATTCTGGGGTGCTGACCTACCCATGTCGAGCCATTCTGGGGTGCTGACTACCCTTCGGTCCTAGCAACCGAACCTCGGGGACTATTTCACCCCCTACTACTACTGTCACATATATCATAGCATAAACTACTGTCATACATATCTGGGGCGTCTGACCTACCCTTCGGTCCTAACAACCGAATCTCGGGGACTATTCTCCCTCCTACTACCTCTATCTTATACAACATATCATGCTAGCAGCTAAACATATCATAACATACTGTTAGGCATATCTGGGGTGCCTAACCTACCCTTCGGTCCTAACAACCGAACTCTATCACTATCACATATCATAACACGCTAGCATATAACATAACAGGTAGTAGTAACACAGATGAATATCACAAAGACAAACATCTATCATACGATCCCTACTGGTGGGCCGACATTGTGGTCGTAGACCCACCGCTACTGGAAGGTAACTCACCTCGCACAAGTGGCTGCTGATAATCTGTGCGGGAAACCTCCGTCCGCTGCTGCTCCGGAAATCCTCCGGCTACAAACCCCATAAACACTCAGTTAGAAACTGATCTCTATACTTAGGGTAAAATGACCATTTACCCCCAACCAAGTCAAGTCAAAGTCAAAGTCAAAGTCAACTTCCAGTTGACCCGACTCGCCGAGTTGGGCCGTCAACTCGCCGAGTCCAAGACCCAAAATGCTAAACATTTAAAGATTTGATAAAAGAATACGTACCAAGAACCAGGTGTTACAGCTTGGGTAAAGGTTTCTCTCATTTTCACCTCTCACCCTCATCTCGTGATCTATATCACCTTTCATCTCACCATCCAACCCATCTCTCATCACACACCAACTATTTTATCTACCCATGTTTTATCCCAACATATTTGTAGATATAAAATACATATACAGTTTAAATAATTTAAAACGTATATAAAATCGATCATCCAGCATATACAACAAGTATTCAGATAATATGCACACATAGCACGTAATTTTATATAAAATACTTCATATCTATGTGTAAGATGAAAATAATATGCACTCACCTTAGTAGCGTGAGTTGATAGAATCTAACTAGAAACGGTCAGCGGTTCGTGATCGCCGGGCTCGGGAAGCGGAAACGGCTTCAGCAAACGAGAGAAAGGAAATAAGTTTAGGTGTGAGATTGGCTGATGTCGAACCTGCTATTTATAGCAAGTTTTTTGGAGTCTCACATCGGGAGTTTATAAAACTCACGTCGTGAGCCAAGCCTGCTCACCCCGTAGACTTGCCATTTGCGTCCCTAGCTTCGGAAGGTGGCCATATGACTCCTCACGTCGTGAGATATCATTGCTCACATCGTGAGCTTAGAACTTATTCCTTTGTAGCCTCGTCACGCACCTTCTAGGTCCGAAATGGCAATTTGACTCCTCACATCGTGAGTATTGAGGCTCACGTCCTGAGTCCAGTCAGATTAGGGTTTCTGACACATGTCATGCTCTCAGACAGCTACATCTTCGGAAGGCCATAACTTTTTCATACAAGCTCCGTTTTTGACGTTCTTTATATCCACGCGTAGGTGGAGACGTACTCTACAACTTTCATTTAGACCCCTAAGGCTAAAAATTACTCTATCGTAAACTCACTTTTACGATTCCCGGTGTCGTGCCGGTTTTGTCGCGAAACTTCGACAGGTCATAACTTCTTCGTTATAACTCGGATTTCAGCGTTCTTTATATGTACGGAAACCTTGTGACATATAGTACAACTTAGTTAAGATTATTTACCAAAGAGCTTCTAGCCCAACGGTACCGGGTGTTGCTCTCCCTCCTAGAGGTTGAGTGTTCAAGTTTCATTGGAGACATAGGTGCTATTAGGAGGTGGTATTAGGAGTAGTTTAGGATTAGTGTAGATTTGCCGTTCTAAAAAAAAAAGTTAAGATTATTTATTCTAAATAATCATCTATAAAAAAACTATTTTTGACGTTTATCGTCACTAAATTGACTAGTCTGAATCTGCGGGCGCTACATGAAATGTCCACTTCACCCCACCACACCATGCGGTGCGGTGGAGGTATATCTGCATTTGTGTTAACACCACAAATCCATATCATTTAAACTTTCATAGAAGTGAGGAATTTGGTTTCCTTTTCCACTCACCTGCATGGCATACAGAAATTGATTAGCAAATTATTAAATTTGATAAATCTGTACTATTTAATACAAGAATCTCAAAATTTAAACATTGCATTTGTTAAGAATAAAACGTTAAAGGATGATATAACACTCAACATGAAGATAACTCTATGTAATCAATAGCTTTTATGTAGAAAATATATGTAATAAATAAAATATTACGTATCTGGTGTGTACGGTGAAATCCGTACGGGGCATGCGTACATCACCGCTCCACGTTCTATTCTTCGTAAAGAAAAGGGTAAGTTACATATATACGCCCTCAATTTATCGTGAATTCATATGTTTAGTCCATCGTATATATTTTTTTTTGTCTTCGACTTTTACGTTCCTATATTACTAATCATTAAGCCTAAAATAACTTGTAATCTTATTTGGAAAATGGATTATGCTCAAGACATGAACCCCCTTATAAGGATATTTTAGCCTCTTTAAACATATAATAAGTGGATGTAGTAATATTTAAGAACTCGACTTACATTTTTTATTAGCCTTGTGGAACTCTATTTATTTGTATGTACTTAGAATCTTCTATACTATATTAATTTATACATATAATCAAGTTTTCATGTTTACTTTACAATCAAATATAATGACTAAAACTATAAACATCGGATTCAAGTTACATTTTTCCCTTAAGTTGAACTCTAGCTTACATTAAAAACACTTATAAAGAAATTGTATCGATTTTATATATCATCGACTCGAACTTGAGCTTGATTTACAAATATCCCTAATGACTTGAATGCCTAAAAATGATAACGATGTACTATATGTGTAAAATTATTATAAATTAGGGACCAAATCTGTATTTTACTAGAGGAAATCAGTTGACTCCGATTATGATAAATTAACCAAATTCTTTCTTCTTTGTCAAAATTTTAGAGAGAATGAGAAAAGGGAAAGAACATGATGGTGGTTTCCGGCGGGAAAAAGGCATTGATCAACCGGTGGTGGAGGAGAGTGGGAGGTGGGAGGAATTGAACCCTGAGATACTTGCATTGATCTTTGTAAGGGTATTACCCGTAGACGAGATGGTGAGGAACGTGCCATTGGTCTGTAAGCCGTGGATGGAGGCAGTAGAAGGGCCATGCTGCTGGCGGGATATCGATATGGCGGAATGGTGTCAACGGCACAATGAGAGTCGTGCAGTTGACCTAGCGGTTAGGAAGCTTGTACATTGGAGCAATTGTACATTTCAACGACTCTCTGTCTATCGATTGGTAAACACTGGCTTTGACTTTGTTGCCAAACAGTACGTAATGAGTATACATGTGTTCCTGATATTAAAGACGTGTTTGACAAAAGTAACTGGAAACTGAAAGATGTAGTTCATTTCTGTAAAAGTGTTCGGTAAAAATTGTTGTTAGACTTAAATGGCGTAAAATTAGATAAAAATCAAAAGTTAAAACTCTCAAAAGCTAATTGAAGTAATTTTTGGATTATGAATTTTTTTTGTTTAAAATATAAGCTAAAATCTTCTATACTGCTGAACAAAAGAGTTTTTTTTCTTAAAAGCTAAAAAACGCACCCAAAATCACTGCCAAATTGCTCGTAGTTTGTACATCTTAAATTCATTCACTGAATTACATTGATACATTCCCATTAATTATAGTATATGAAGAAGGGTTTTATATAAACTAATAAAGACATATTCTTTTGTTTTTGTTTATCTACAGCGCAAGGTGTTTGACTGTGTTGCAAATACCAATGAGCGAGATTACTGATGATATGGTGGTAAATCATGTCAAATCACTGCCAAATCTACGAGTGTTGGATATAAGCGATTGTTACAATATCACAGTCAAAGGTCTAGAAGCTTTTGGAAACCAATGTAAGTCTTTGGTTTCCCTGAAAAGGAACATGTCTCCACAACGAAATTGGCCCAATTTAGCGGAGCCAAATCCTCCGGTTGATGATTCTGAGGCAATTGTGATAGCAAATTCCATGTTGAATTTACAGCATCTTGAACTTTGTTATGGCTGTTTTGGTGAAGGTGGTCTCTCTGAAATCCTTACAAAATGTAAGTCACTCACATGTTTAGATATTCAAGGAAGTTGGAATGTGAAGTTGGAAGGTGATATTGAGGAGAGGTTACAAAGGATTGAATATTTCAAGAGCCCTTGCGCCTATATAGACTATATTGATGAGTTCTATGATAGTGGTGAAGATTCACTTTAGTCTTGTTTTATGTATTTGATGGGAGTACATATTTGCTTATGTTGAGGTACCCTTTCACTTTTCTTGTGGGTTAGATGATATAATTTGTGGTACCATACCTTACACGTATTTGAAAGTTTATTTTGTTTAAACCAACATTTTTAATACTCCCTTGCAAATATCAAGTTTACATATAATTTAATAAAAATAATTACACACTTCAAATACCCTAAATTAAACAAAAGTTTTGGATTCATTTAATGCTATGTATGGCATGCAACATATAATTTATAGGTTAGCTTATTTTTGACAATGTTTTAAAACCTGAGTCGACCCGGCCGGTCGAACCGTGACTCGGTGAAGAGAACGAGTCAATCATGAAGGGGCCTTTGCTAATTGATTGAATATAAACTCTCATATACTTAAAAAAAATGGTTATTTAGTAGTTTATTTAACGAAGTGTAATATGTATTACGACTTATAATACCAACCATAGCCTAACTCCGTGAAATAGAAAGGAAACATGTCTAAATACACAAAATAAGTAAAAGTGAAACACGAAAGGCTCATGGATAACGCTTGAATATTAGTAACTAACAACATAGATGATCAAATTATAATAATTTCATTTAAATTTATAACGATTACAACAAACAGTTGCAGGAAGGATGAAGATATTATGGTTTATGCATTACCTGGTAAGATATAATATATATAATCATCTGAACTGATTGGGGTGATCCCAATTTGGCACTGAACTTTCTGAATTATAGCTGAGATTTTTTGAAGTTCTAATCGATTTCACATGACCAGGAACCCCTTTCAAGCTTGGTGATCTCTGTGAGAATCCAGCACGACCATTATTAGCATTATTCCAAATTCGACTACTGCTTGCATCACTATTGATTGAAGATATAGGCGATAAAAGCTTATGTTTATATGGAGAATTAGTTGCAGACCAAGAGTCTACACTTATGGGTCTTAGCCTTGGTGAGCTCAATGATCTGGATTTCGCTCTTGCAGATTCTGTTGCAGCCATGTAAGTTGGACACACAGGAGATCCGGATCCCACCATGGACATCGAATGTTCTTCTCCAATTGAACGTTGTTTCCTGTGATGTGGTGTTCTTAGGTTTCGTAATTTGACTTTTTGATTTTCAAATTCTTCTTTCTTTCCTATATTTTGAAGATCTTCTCTTTTAGCCAATTGGGTATCCACCCAGTGTTCTAACCAGTACCTCCATTTTCCATTTACTTTGCTTTGTTCGGATTCTGAAGACATCTGAGAAAAAAAAAGTATCAGAATTCAGAAATGAAATTTTGACTTTTGAGGTCAAATTGAGATTATAAACATGAAACACACACACACACACGTACTCTGTGGTTAAATGTGTACTCTTTAATCCTTTCACGCTTCATAGCTGCTTCTCTTTTACTGAACAACATGGCATTTTCCTCTTCTTTTGTTAGAATGCTGTCATCCCACCTCTTTTGACTATTCACATCGATCTATACATAATTTCATATTCATTGAAAACCAAAATATATTAAAACGTTACAAAAATCAAAGAAACGCACATTTACACTTTCCATCGTTTGTTGCGCTAGTTGTCTAATACAACAACTATGTAGCGCAATGTAGGATGGAAACTGCTGATATGATATATCGCCTGTACTGTATCAGACACAATATGTATGCATTATATGCACATTGTGCGTGATAATGCATACATATGTCGGGTTGAACCAACCAACCTTTATATCTTTTCCTCGATTTTCTTGATAGTTAGTATGAGAAGTGCAATCCAAGACTTGGATTCTCTTGGCACATGCTTGTGAGTGAATATTTACGACTGACTGCAAACGCTTTAAAGTTGTGACAGCCTGGCGTCTGACTAGATGCCCACGGATAATAGCTTGAAGCCTTACAAGTCCCTTCAATGCCCTTAAAGCTTTTCTTGCCTATAACATCACCCAAAATCCATTACAATAGTAGAAAATTGATTTTCATTGTGAGGTATGCTTAGACTTTTTAGGTCAAGATTTTGACTTTTGGAATTAGAATATCTATGTGTTTGTTGATGGCTCATTTGCAAGTATTTTTAACCCGAGTAGTATCTGATCTGATTTCTGATAACGCGAGTTTGATATTTATCCAAATTTTAAAATATTCATACTAATTTGGATCTTGAAAGTTAGTGACTTTGACCTTTAAAGTCAAAGAAAATTTGTTTAATATGAAATTATGAATACAAATTACAAAGTACATCAATTTCGTTAAAAAATGCTAATTTGGGAGAAAAAAAAAAAGCTTACAAGAAGTCCACGAAATGCTGTCTGAATCTTGATGGCTGCATCACTTTCCCTTTCATTGTCACCATACCATGATGACGTGGATTGAATATTATCATGTGTTTCTTTTTTCTGTTCATCAACTTCTTGAGTCACAGGGTTCACTCTTTCTTCTTCTGATTTTGGTCGCTCTAAAGGTGCTGATTGGGAGGTTAACCTCTTCAGTTTATGCCTCCCGAATACCCATATCCTCTTCTTTTCCTGAAAGTACAACAACCTCAGCATAATTTACAAGTAAACAAACATGGGTTTTGATATTTCTGATCAAATACACACACACACACACACACCTTTGCTCTGTTTTGACATGTTTCTGAGAGGAAGAACCGCTTGAGTAAACTGAGCCATCTCCTTTTTGCCATTTTGGAACATCAGATTTTGACAAGGAGTCTACAAATTTATGAAGTTTAAAAAAGCTTTTCAAGTGGGTAGATTTGATTTTGATCACAGGATAAATTAGGGTTCTTGGGATTTGGGATGTACATTGATTTCAGATGCAACATTCCTTTGGAGTGAAGTGGAGGAAAGAAGGTAAAGAATGTTTGCCAGAAAACCCATGTTGCAAGTCCAGTTATATATTCTTTTGACTAAGGTCATTATAGTAAGGTACTTCTACTTCTTTCTAACCCATTTGCAAAAGGAAAAAAAAAAATGAATTTCTGCATATAGAATTGTAATTATTTTGTAGAAATATATTTTTGGATTTGTAAAATTGTTAAATATCTACACATGGGTTTGGGAGACAAAAGCTGAAATAACAAAAAGGAATGGTGGTGGTGGAAGGCAAACACTGTGAATTATGGCTTATGTTCAGCTTTGATGGGTCCATTACATGTTCGGATGTTTATTTGGCACACATTATCAACACATTTAACTAATTGGTAACGACGGAACGTTATATACAAAATAGAATATATTTCGATTGAAATTTAAACAATTATGTCAATAGTGAATGCTAACATGTTATTGATAAAAGTTATATCTCATTGATGTGCTAAAATGTTATTGGTAAAAGTGGTACACCGTATAATTAAAGTTTCCTCTCCGTTATTTAATTCATATAGAGTATAGACTATCACTGACGCTTTTTTTTTTTTTTTTTTTTTTGCTGTTTCCATTTCTGTCATTTTTACTTTAGTAAATTTTTAATATTGCCCTAATTTACATGAATTTGAAGTGTTTCACATTACACATAGACATACGGATGACAATTTTTAAAATTTAAACGTTACATCTCTTAAAGTAAAATCTTAAAATTTATCAATTAATAGAGAATGTGACAGGGACACTCAAGGGAAATGATCGAGTACTGTGTGAAAGACTCCATGTGTTGATTATTGAACGAACAAAGAAATTGGGCCCCATATATATATATATATATATATATATATATATATATATATATATATATATATATATATATATATATATGTATATTATTGTATGCATAAATGTATGCCAATCAATTTTACTTATTTTAAGAAAGTGAATAATACATATTATTAAATTAAAGATAATTAGAAAATACCATATAATTTCATTTTAAGTGTATTTTAGTCGATTAACATAAATTTAAAAAAGGAAAATTGCATATTTTAAGGGATAAAAGATTCTATTAATTTTAAAAATCTGATTGTAGTGATGATAATTCTCGGATATTCTGCCAGAATATATTTATCAAAAATAAAAATATTCTTCAACCATAAAATAATAAAAATATTTATGAACCTATTTCTTGATCATAACTTTAAAAACTTCTTGGAGAATAACAAATTCTTGAACCATCAATTGAAGAATAAAAACAAACATTACATTAATTCTTATAGAATACGGGTAACAATTGCTAAGAATTACATTTATTGTTAAAGAATAAAACTAAAAAAACTTTCAAATCGGGAAAAAAAACATCAAAATCTAATCAAGACACTAATACATTCTAAAAGAATAATGTTGATAAGAATCACTTTCAATTTCATGGTCCATTCTTCAAGCATCAGCTGCTTCTGTGGAAACAAATCCAATGCACAAATCAGTGAGAAAATATCCATATTCCATTCCAACAGAATTGGAATTCGTGATTCCATTCTGATAGAATTGGAATTCAAGATTCAGTTACGGTATGCATTCTGTTGGAAAAATATCCAAAGTAAAAACAATTTAATGAGAATGATACTATTAGACATTCCAAGATAGAAACTCGTTCATTTTCATCAGCAACATCTAACTCTCCAAGTTCAGAAGTTAGTTGATTTCGGCTCTCAACCACCTGTAGAAGTAAAATCCCAATTTAAGGTGTTGTTTGTTTTTTATACTAATGACGAAAATATCCCTACAACACAATATTCATAAAATTCATAGAATTCGCCCAAAGTGTTCACAACATCAACTAATCACGACCAAAGTGTTCACAACACTAAAGAGAGTACTATAACATAGCCATTGTTTTGAAACCCAAATATTTCAGTAACCCAACTAAAAACTCAACTCATGTGTTAACAAAACAAATTATGTTTACCTGTGGGCGAGTTTTCTTGATAGGATCTGGATACAAGAAACAAAAAGATTAGAACTTTATCAATCAAGATTCTGAACAGTCAATCTACATTGACAAATAAAAGATTTCAAACAATAAGCTAAAAGAATACAACTTTATCGATCTAAGATTCTGAACTCCAAAAAGTACAAACAGAAAACCACAGACCAACAAAAGTAAATCCCAAGGGAAATAGAGAAATCAACATTCGTGAACTACAAGAATTCAAGCCAAATTTGAATTTTTGTGTTAACAAAACAAATTATGTTTACCTGTAGGCGGCGATGTGGGAGGCGACAGGAGATGGAGAAGCGCCGATGTCGGTTGTGGAGCAGTACCGATGGTGGTCGTGGAGTATCGCAGTAAGTGGATGAAGCATCGGTGGTCGACTGGTCAGGCGATGATCGATGAAGCAGGGATGGATCGGCGATGGAGAGGAGGAGCGCCGGTAGAAGGCTCGTCGCCATAGATGGAGCAACGATGGCGAAAGCTTGCCTCGCCTGAGATGGAGCAGCATCGACGATGGAAGGAGACAAGGGAATGAAGATGGATTTGAAGCAAGGAACGACGGTGAATAGGGTATTGTTTACGGCGTTCGCGAGAAGACGATAGATAGATGATGAGTTAGGTTAGGTTAGTGTCGGGTGGAAGATTGAGGAAGACACGCTTATTTATTTAGGTTAAAAGTCAATACCATGATTATAGGGATTATTTTTGGAAGTTACTAAACAAATTACTAAATTACCCTTATTTATTTATTTAATTATTTAATTTTTTATTTAATTTTGATTGGTCCACATTTAAGCATACAATAACACAATAATTATTTTAAATACCCGAACCTAGCTCTCTCTCTCTCTCTCTCTCTATATATATATATATATATATATATATATATATATATATATATAGAGAGAGAGAGAGAGAGCTAGGTTATAATGTGGATATACAACTATTGTCCAGACGTGTAGGTAATGCTATTCTATGAGAATTACTAAGAGAATAGGCTGTTTGTAGATGTGAATACGTTCAACCTTACACAACTATCGTCATTTCTATGCATTCTCACTAATTCTTATTCATTTTTGTTCTCACGCATCGTTTTTTACTCATTTTCATTCTTACAGAATATGACTCAATAAATAAACATTCTAACAACATTCCGACAGACTGAGAATAATAATAATAAAAAGTCTATAATAACCCTATAAACGATTTAATTAGTGAGAATGCGTGATAATGACAATAGTTATGTTAGATTGAACGTATTCACATTACCAAACAACATATTTTCTTTGTCATTCTCACAGAATAATATTGTCCACACGTCTGCACAATAGATGTCAATCCATATTTGAACCTAGCTTGCTCTCTCTCTCTGTATATATATATATATATATATATATATATATATATATATATATATATATATATATATATATATATATATATATATATATATATATTGTGTAAATGTAAAACTAATTCATGGCCAATCATTAAATATTGATTTTTTTTTATTTTTAAATAATTAATTAAGGTCAATTTAGTCATTTTGTGTAAACTAACTTAAAATATTATCCTGTAATTATGGTAAATATTTTAATTTGAAACCTATATATATGGTAACATTCTTTCTCTCTCTCTCTCTCTCTTTCTCTCTCTCTCATTATGGCATGAACCCTAGCCGTATCTGTGTTTTTTCTATGTTCCAATTTCACAAGGAATTACCTAGAAAATCGTCCTACCATAAGAAAGAAATTGAATGGCCAGGTACGTGTTTCCACCACCGCTGAAGACCTCCGGTGCCTATTTTCCAACGACGATTGTCTCCTACGATAGTTAGGTATAGAAAAAGGAGACCCTTTCAATTTAGTACAGAAAAAGGAGAAGATCAAAACAAAATGGCGTGCTTCTGATTTTTGGTTGACCAAACTCGTCAAGTGAAGTGGAGCAAGCTTGCGGCGGGGCTTGTTTCAAGGTATGACGGAGCTAGTGTCGCGGATATGAAGACCGCCACCAGGTTCTACCATGTTCTGTTATATTGGAAATCATGGGAAGGTATTATCTGTACTTTCTGTGGCGTCATTCTTAAAACTTACTAGTGATTTGATTGACGATGGCTAGAAATTACTGAAGAAATCAATTATTTATTGAGATTAATCACACATTCTCTAATCTAATCTCTAGAAGTTTATGAAACATATTTGTTGATTTTATTATTTAGTTAACTATTTAGAATCGTACAAGCATCCTCGGAACCCATCAAAACACGATAACATTACAATCCCTTTTAAAGATAGATCTTGCAAGCGATTTTGTCAAGAATGATATCCAAATAACTGAAACATTTGTACAAGCATCTTCAGATCCCATCAAAACACA
The DNA here is from genome assembly GCF_052849685.1 of Lactuca virosa. NCBI lineage: Eukaryota > Viridiplantae > Streptophyta > Magnoliopsida > Asterales > Asteraceae > Lactuca > Lactuca virosa. The sequence continues at coordinate 55,169,912 of NC_136429.1, forward strand.
ATATTTTCCCACCACAATAAGATTACAATCTTTATTTATTAATTTTCCTTTTCTGTGTCAAGTATCTCTCTATCTCAATCTCTTAATTTTTCTTTGTTTTGATGCATCTGGATCAACACACATGAACATAGCACTTTTTTATCTCTAAATGATTTGTGTCATTACTCATAAGATTAAAGCTGAAACCATTATTCACAAGATTGAAGCTGGAACCATTACTCACAAGATTGAAGTTTTTTTTATTTTCAATTCTTTTGATTTTCGATTATCCAAAAACTGATGTTTTTTTATTCTTTTCCATGAATGTTGATAATGGTTTTAAGGTATTTAGGATTGTTGATGTTGTTGTGAAGATTACAACAGATGGTTTCAAGAATAAAACTATTCTAGTGACAGTTTTTTGAAAGCATGTTCAGAATTGAAGAAGGGTTAAGAAAAAAGAATAAAATTGGAGTTTCATATATGCTTATCTCATCCAAAGTAACTCTCTATGTGGTTAAGAATGCAGATGGTTTGTGATGCTTCTCAAAGATTACTTCATATGCAAAAAAAAAAAAAAAAAATCAAGAATGGAAATATTTTTTTCAAGAATATCATTCTGAAGGATTACTTCAAATGCAAAAAAATCAAGAATGGATATGTTTTTTTCTAGAATGGAAAGCAATAGAATAGCTAGAATATGTAGATTATGCATTGTTAAAATTTTTTCATTCTCATTAGAATATTAGAATTACGCTTGCATACTATGTTTTTTCTCTTCCAATTATTTGTTTGTTAAAAGAATGATTACATTTTTCACAAGATTCATAATTATTCGATTATTAAAAAAAATGTTTACATTCATCATATGATTCATAAATTTATAATTTTAATTTTTATATTCTTACCAGAATGATTCTCAAAGAAATATTTTTTTTAATGTAAATAACAATAGTAAATTTGTTTCCTAAAAATCTGGAACTCATTATTTTGTTTCCTTAATTAAAGATACACAAAATTTCCAAATTACCCCTAAGACATTTTAAATTTTGAATTCTTAAAAAAAAAATCAATGTAGTAATATTCTTCTAAGAATGATTTTGCTTTTCATTGATCAAATGGTTAGGATTTAGTTATACGATTAATATTAAGTTATGAACATTATACAAAACACATAAATTGGTTATATATTCATACACTTTCAAATATGAACATTGATGAACATTTATAAGAGATTAATGTTTATATAACATCTCAAAAATCACAACTAATTTAAACTTTTCAAATCAACCCATTTACTAATAAAAGTGTTTACAAAATCATTGTTTTTAAAACATTGTTCAAAACAGAGTTTCCCAAGATCACTAACATAAAATCAGGATGTGTACGGCCACGCTTTCGCCTTCCCACGATCCTCGGAAGAACCTAAAACCATATACAAAAACTGTAAATCAACACTTAGTGAGTTTCTGTTGGATTATGTGTCTAAGCCCATAACTATATTTGGTATGTACTTGATTTGATTAGTAGCATGGTCCTTTTGGGTTGCCTTCACTCATGCAACTTGACAGGATGACTAGTGTAGAGAGAGAGAGAGAGAGAGAGAGAGAGTAGGAACTGAATAATAAATTGGTACTCGGAATGATTTTATTAATATATTATAAGATTAATATATTATTTGGATATCATATTATTAATTAGTAATTAATCAGAAATTAATTTGATATTAATTTTTGGGATTAAAGGAACTGATTAATAATTGAGGGACTAGTTTTGCAAATCATTAATAGTTGCAAAACTGGGCTGATGGACTCCATAGAGTGGAGTGAACGAAATTTATGGGTAAGCCCATAAGATTTCGTCCAAGGGCTCTAAAGAGGAGGTCAATGGGTTGCTTAAGCCTTAAGCAGGAATTAGGGTTTCCTCCAGAAACCGTAGCAGCCCACCCAACTATATAAGGAACCCTTCTACATTAGAATTTCGGCCCTATGCTTGAGAAACCCTAAGAATAGCCGATTTACACCTCTCTCCAAGTCTTCCTTTGCATTGGGTGTTTATGACTCCATTAGAGGTGCAACACTTGGGGCACTAAGCTTTCAAGAGTCAAGGACTTCAAGGATTGTTCTTGTTATTACAATATAACAAGAGAGGTAATGATCAAACCCTAATTTTATATATGAATTTCGAATTGTATATGCTAGATCTAGGGTTCATTGCTTTGGTATTCAATTTGCGTGTTCAATAGAGAAAAACTTAGATCCAAAGCAATTAGGGTTGCATGTGCACCATAGGAATGTTGTAATGCTCATAACCCATCAGTGGTATCAGAGCCTAGGATGTTTTTTAATTGAATTGTTGCAATAGTGAATTGTTCAAAGCATGAAAAATTCGAAACTTGCTGTCTGGAGGCTGGAGTCGACGAGTTCATTCTTGGACTCAACGAGTTGCCTGAACTCGACGAGTTCACTTGCCAACTCGGCGAGTTGACTCGTCAATTTCCAGAATTTTTGATTTTTTGATCAGATTTTGATTTGGATAATTACCATAACTCGTTTTTATTGCCTAAAATCGATTTTTCTGATTGGTAACTTGATATCCTTATCAAAATTGAGGATATGGTTAAATTTGGATAATATAAGATTATTTTGATTCAATAGATTTAAATTAGATTTTGAAAAGTTTCAAATTTCCCCCTTTTGGTTTTGTAGTTTAAATTTAAAATTAAAAGTTTTAATTTTAGAAATTTAAATAGTTAAACCCTATATTTTTGAATTGTTTCAATTTGCACCCTTTAAGTTTTATAGTTTGAATTTGAAATTAAAAATCTTGATTTTAGAAATTTAAATAGTTAAAACCTTGCATTTTGAATAGTTTAAAAATACACCTTCATGGTCTTATTAATAATTTAATTAAAATATTAATTAAGAGACAATTAATAATTCCATGATATGGTTTAAAATTAATTAAATTAAAAGCTTAATTTATTAAAAGATTAAACCACTTAGTATTTTAAATGTATAAAATACACCCTTATATTATATAAGTTTAAAAGTTTAATTATATATATGTATAAGTAAAGTCAGTATTACCGTTAGTAGGCCTCATTCACAAAGCTTGTCTATAAGGGGTGTTTAAGGAAGCGGCCTGTAAAATGACCGGCATTGGGTATCCATTCTTACCCACTGCACCCTTGACTAGTGGAGAGTCGTTAGCTGAACGGGTAGGATATGACACTGAATCCTCATTAAAAGTATAATGAATAATAAAGTAACTAAATGCTTTTATAAATTCCCAAATCTTAGTTACTTTAGGAAAATGTGAATTTGATGCTAACCCATGAAATTGCACATTGCACCTTATTGGTCAGTTAGTGGAGCGTGTGTGGTTAACCGACACATTAATATGGACTAATGAAGGATGGCAATGGGTTTCTCGTAAATTATCGTTGATCAATGGAGCGTGTGTGGTTAACCGGCACATTGATTAGATGATAAATGACATCGAGAGTACCAAGCTAATTTGCATGGTTATTCACACCTTGTTTGTGATCCTCGGTATCCCAGTCACAAACTTGAAGGGCATAATCAAGATTAAACATGTCATTGAAAAGTTCAATGAATCTCAAAAGATCTAGGAATTTCATTTAAAACCTAATTCGTTTAAAATTTCATTTTCATGATGGAATTGGTAAATCACCATTTACCTACCTTCAAGTAATTTGCAATTGGATTACGGCATCCCTCTTCCGAATTGTGAATTATTGTGTTGGGTCCTAGCCTAAAAATTTCATTTGGGTGTTATATTAAGGATTAAATCAACTAACTTGAATTTCTCCCTTTGTAGATGTCTAGTTTTGACAACTATGGTTTTCCTCAATCCTTTGGAAAAGGTTTTCCTCTTGAAGATGATGTTCCACATGTCTATCAAGGTGAAAGATTAATCCCTTCTTCGTGCATTGGTGGAACTGGAAATCATACTTCTTTTCCTCCACCTCCTCCAATGATTCTCCCTGACCCACGTTTTCATCGACTTGAAAAGTTCAAGGTCACTCAAGCCCTATTGGCATGCAAGCATCGATATGGAAGTCCTGTGTGTGCACACGTTCTGAAGATAAAACTGCACATTGACAGACTGGGAATGTTGGGTGTCGTTTTCCCGAGGAAGCTGGCTGTTGACTTGGTTCTTCAATCACTTCCTGAGTCGTATAGTCAGTTCGTTAAGGACTACTATATGACAAACCACAACGTGACCCTTATTGATCTGACATATTTGATAATTGCTACTGAATCAGCAATGATTTGGCGCACTGGTAAAGCAAAATTGATTGGAAGATTTACCTCCCAAATTTCCATGGACATAGGTAATGACAACGTTGATAGTCCAGAAATGATTTCTTCTCCTAAGGGAGAGAAATTATCCAAGGTCAAAAAGTTTGACTGCAAGAAAAGGCTGATTCTGAGATAGTTCCACGTGTCACTCCTAAAGAGTCCATTTGTTTCTACTGCCAATTGAAGGGGCATTGGAAGCGAAGCTGTCCTGACTACTTGAGAGATCTAAGAGATGGTAAAGTCAAATTGTATGGCTCTACTTCAGGTACATTCACTATCTAACTCTATTAAGTTCCTATTTATAGATTCTTATTACATGATGTAAAGTTACATTTTGATGTTTTGCAGAATCTTAGGACAAAGAAGGAAGCTTAAAAGAAAAGTAAGTTGAGTCTGATCATGAAGAAGTGGATTTCGGTCGCATGGTTCGATGATCATATTTTTGAGCTGCTACTTAGGAGTTATGATAGATTGCTTAGGAATATATCGAAACATAGTTTTCATATGTATTTGCGTTGTAAGGACAAGTTTTCCGCACATTATTAATAAAACTGTTTTATTTACTTTATGTTTCCTTGCAATGGCATTTATGGAAAATTGGTGTTTATATATTTCTATTATTAGCAATGTTGAAAATAGATTTGATTCTTTGTTATATCATTTGTCGTAGTATCGTAATTTTCCAAGTGAGGAAGGATTCTCATCACCTAAGTTTCAATTTGACAGAAACTTGGAATCATACGATTTGAATTGTGTGATGTATGAGAATCTTGATCCTTGGGAAATTGGGACTGATTCCTTGTTCACATATGTATGTGAGTCAAGTGAAAGGCTAAAGGATCTAGTACACGGATGTGCACTGGTCAGATCCACCACAAAGGACGATAAAGTCTATTCGTCATGATTTACTGATAGTTCAGTAAATATGGTTACGCTTACAAGATTGAGTGTAATTCTAATACCTTGAAAAGTTTCAAAGTATAGCAGAACGAATAAGAAGAATCAATTAGGCAGAAAGACAAAAGTTTCTCCAATCTTAAAGGAAATGAGAGTACTTTAGTATCATGTTTTATGATCATCTTAATGATTTAGGAACCATGTCACAATTGATCCTCTAAGGACACCTTAGTGCATTTACATGAATGAGAAGAGGAATCAGGAATTGTTGAAAGGGTTAAATCAAAAGGATGAGTCATACTTCGTTCCAAGATTGAGTCTTAGAGTCATACTCTAGTTACTCCAAGTTGTACCTTGAGTGACATGTTCCAAGTAGGTTTATAACACCTCATGAAATGTGGAGTAGAAATGTTTCTTACTCTTGCACATTTGAAATTGATAGTTGTGATGTTTTTGGTTAAAACAAAGACCAACTAAGACCAATTATATGAAGTGTTTCTTGATAAGAACCCGCACTAACTATTGAATATTTGTTTTTCAAGGAATGTTTCTTGACAGAGAACCTTATATGTCAAGAGGTCAGTGAGAGTCTTAATGGTCTTGAATAGTTTCAAGAACTAATCAAGAATAAACCTTTTAGTTATCACTAGCACACGAATTGAGGTTTATAACCTATCGTGTTGACATATTCTTATTTATGTGCCTATTTCAATTAAAAGACTATGCATATGAGTTTTATGAGTTCTCATTTGATTGCATAAAGGCAAAGCACATTGATAAGTGAAAGTAGATTGATCTGTATGGGTAAGCTGCTCAATAACCTGGAAGCAATGGTAGGCCCTTGCGCTGCCGGATGGCAAGAAATTAAGAATAAGCAGGTTCAGCCCATATGAGTTTGGATTTATCATTAACCTTGTCTTATGATAGTGGTTGGAAATGAAAAATTCACATGGATAGGAACACATACACCATAAAATCTAAGTGGCAAGAGGTTTCTCTATACTTCACGAAAATGATTATGAGGAAACGATTTCACTAGTAGATTTTAAAGGATTAAAGTAAGCAGTTGTGATAATTACGATCTTAAATTCGAGTATGATTACGGCATCCCTTTTCATAGTTCGAATTGTGAGAAATGGAAATTAGTTTAAACATTCAGGACTTATTGCTATAAGTTCTGAAAAGGTTTAGATACACACATAAGCTATCTAATGAAAGGTGTATAAGCTTGAGAAGTCTAGATAAAGACTTATCGAAGCATCACGTATCAGAAATCTGAACTTTGGTAAGAAAGTCAATAGGTATTGATTTCTAGAAGTCCAGCTGATTTCTGAGTATCTGTCAAGGCTAGTGGGAGCATAAGTGTTATGCTGATAAGAACATAATTGTTATGCTAGTGGGAGCAAATTATTATGTTAAGTGTTTCAAGTTAGCAATGCTATTCATAGGAAACAAAGTTCTAAATTTGCAAAGTTGCAAATTTTGGAAATTGTTTCGCTATAGTAAGGCTTAAGGGAGAGGGCCTTTATACTTCATTTCAAATCTAAAAGCTTAGATTGAAATTTTAATGGAACTTAGTCATGAACATATATGAATATCATGTTGAAATGTTTCAACACAGGAAATTCTATATATGGGAATATTTTAGCAAAAGACTGGTTGAGTATCATGTCTTTATGTAAGACATTATGGATCATATCCCATATTCTTCGGGTATAGGATTGATTACATTGATGGGTTTTGAGCATTCTAACACTTCCTAAGTGTACATGCAACCCTAATAACCTTGGATCTATGTTTGTCTAATAATCATGCAAAGTTGAATTCCAAGGTTATATTCCTATCTAGCATACATGGGGAACATTTTTAACTTGAATGAAAGATAGAATAACTTACCTTGTTGTTGATTATGATCCTTGAAACCTTGTGAGCCTAGCACCCCAAGTGTGATGCCTCAAATGCTTCACACAACACCAAATTCAAAGGAGTAAACTTTGAGAGAATCTTACACTTGCAAAATCGGCTCTAGCCCTCTTGTTTCTTAGTGTAGCAATTTTGGTGGAGAATGGGTTTCTTATATAGTGTTGACACATCTAGGGTTACACCATGTAAACCCTAATGTGTCATGACTCTTCATTTCCATGACCCATGGGTTTGTAACTCCCATGGAGCATCCATGGAGCATCCTATGGGTGGAACCCAACTTGATAATCCATGGAGCCTCTTAGCCCACTATATAAGATATGAAAGATTTACATAATCTACCCATATATTTAATTAGTTATCTTTTGATCACTTAATTAATTCTAAATTAATTCTTGATCAAACTAATTAAATAATATTATTAATATATTAGAACTTATAATATATTAATAAATCATAAGTGTTATTTCTCTCATTTTAGTTTATCCAATTGCATGGTGCCATGCAACCCAAATGGACCATGCCGGGTCGGGTCAAGTACATACCAGAAATAGTTATGGACTTAGACACCTTATCCAACAGTCTCCCACTTGGATAAGTATAATAACTATAACTGCAATACTTCAGGAACCGATCGACAATCGTAGCTCTTTCAAGGTCTCTCGGAACTGAGAAGATGATGATACGCCATTTAAGATAAGTGATCATATAATCCTCTGTTCTAGATATCAGCCGGACAAATACATGGAACAATGTCTTACTTATTGTCCAACAGTTTGTTTCCCGATTTCCGATTTGTTTGACAAAGAACTTAATTGAACACATCAACTTAGTTCTGACCGGGCCCGGTACATAGGTCAAAACAAAATCATCGAAGGGGCCCAGATATCAGCTTCTAATCCAAGAAGGAACAGATAAACTTCGACTCATATGTTTGTTCTACCACTCATTGAATTATACACAAAAGCACGTTTTATAACATCGAGTTACCAATGCGTTAACGTACAATCAATGCATAACCAACTCATAAGTAACAAATCATATCTCTAGGTTTGAAGACTTATATGATATTACCGTCTCACGATCACTCGAGATAAATTCCATGAAGTGATTCCAGTGAGCGTGGGTTGAGTCCAATGCTCAGAACTTATGATCACTCATGAGTGTTGTAGCCATGTCCAACAACTTAGACCTCTGCAACCAATCATGACAGTCTTGATTCATACCTACTTCCGATATATGACCGACTGTGGAGGTTCGAATAATATGATATACCAAACATAATTATTCTGGAAGTCAAAACATGCAAAAGAAATATAGTAAACGATCGACAAGAGATAGCAACACTTTACTCATAAATAAAACACCTTTTATTCATCATCTAATGTCAATTACACTTTACAAATTTCAAGGTTATCTAACTACTAAATCTAATATCATCCTTCAGCCCTATGCTCCGAGCATGTTGGAGATGCTTAACCCGAGTCAGTCCCTTCGTGAGGGGATCTGCTGGATTCTCATCCGATGATACCCTCTGTGCCACGAGGAGTCCTTCTTCTATTTGATGTCTGATGAAATGGTATTTTCTGTCGATGTGTCTGGATCTCCCGTGATCCCTTGGTTCCTTGGCTAAGGCAACTGCACTTTCACTATCACAGAAAATTTCCATTGGCTCTTTAATAGCTGGTACAACTCCGAGGTCTCCAGTGAAGTTCTTCAGCCATATCGCCTCCTTTGCTGCCTCGCTAGCTGCTATATACTCTGATTCGCAAGTTGAATCAGCCACTGTCTCTTGCTTGGAACTCTTCCAAGAAATTGCTCCTCCATTTAAGGTAAAGACCCAGCCTGACTGAGAGCGGAAATTATCCCTATCAGTCTGAAAGCTAGCATCACTATACCCTACAACTCTCAAGTCTTCACTCCCACCGAGGGTAAGGACCCAGTCCTTAGTCCTCCGTAGGTACTTGAGGATATTCTTTACCGCAGTCCAGTGTGCCGTGCCAGGGTTCCCCTGATACCTACTAACCATGCTCAAAGCAAAGGCTACATCAGGTCGAGTACACGTCATAGCATACATGATCGATCCTACAGCCGAAGCATAAGGTATTCGACTCATTTCTGCTATCTCAGCCTCAGTACTAGGGCTTTGTGTCTTACTCAATCTGGCATTACTCTGGATGGGTAACTCTCCTTTCTTGGAGTCCTGCATGCCGAATCTCTTCAACACCTTATCCAAGTAAGTACTCTGACTAAGTCCAATTAGTCTTTTACTCCGGTCTCTCAAGATCCTTATCCCTAGAATATAGGCAGCTTCTCCTAGGTCCTTCATAGAGAAACACTTCCCAAGCCAGGACTTAACTTCCTGCAGAGTTGGGATGTCATTTCCTATGAGTAGTATATCATCCACATACAATACCAAAAAGCTAACTATACTCCCACTAGCCTTGACATATACACAAGATTCATCTTCACTCCTAGAAAAGCCAAATTCTTTGACTTTCTCATCAAAGCAAAGATTCCATCTGCGAGGTGCTTGCTTTAACCCATAAATGGATTTCTCAAGCTTACACACTTTATTAGGGTACTCTGTATTGACAAAACCCTCTGGCTGACTCATGTAAACATCCTCAGCCAACTTTCCATTAAGGAAAGCGGTTTTGACATCCATTTGCCATATTTCATAGTCATGAAATGCAGCTATGGCTAACAGAACCCTAATAGACTTAATCTTAGCCACTGGAGAAAAGGTCTCATCATAATCAACTCCCGGAGTTTGTGAGAAACCCTTTGCAACCAGTCGTGCCTTATAAGTGTGTACATTACCATCCATGTCGGTCTTCTTCTTGAAGATCCATTTGCATCCTATAGTCTTACGACCTGGTACATTCTCAACCAAGTTCCAAACTTGATTGTCATACATGGACTGTATCTCGCTGTCCATTGCCTCTTTCCACTTGGCTGACTCAGGGCCTGCCATGGCTTCCGCGTAACTGTTAGATTCATCCAGACCTATCAGTGTCTCATCACTGATAAGTGTATCACCTTCCGCAGTAATATGGAATCCATAGTAATGCTCAGGTGCACCTAACCCTTGTGGAACGCCTCAGAGGTACAGACTTGTCAATTGGCTAAACATGAGTTTCCTCCTCAAGTTGAGTGCTAGGGTTTGAAGTTCCTTCACCACTTGACTCTTGAATTTCTTCAAGGTCAACTTGCCTCCCACTGTCTCCTTGGCTTATGAACTCTCTCTCTCTCGAAAGAAAGCCCTCCTAGCTACAAAGACCACATTCTCACTAGGTCTGTAGAAGAGGTAACCAAAGGATTTCTGTGGGTAGCCGATGAAAATACACCTCTCACTTCGAGGTTCGAGCTTATCATGAGTCTCGCGTCTCACGAAAGCCTCGCAACCCCAAATCTTAATGTGGTCTAGTTTGGGTACTTTACCAGTCCACATCTCATGAGGAGTTTTGGCAACTTTCTTTGTGGGAACTAGATTAAGGATATGGGCGGCAGTCTCTAAGGCATACCCCCAAAATGAGATTGGTAGCGAAGCTCGACTCATCATGGAACGAACCATATCCAACAACGTTCGATTACGCCTCTCAGCTACACCATTCAACTGCGGTGTCCTGGGAGGTGTCAATTGTGAGACAATCCCACATTCCCTAAGATAGTTGAGGAACTCTGAACTAAGATACTCACCACCTCGATCGGATCGAAGCATCTTAATGTTCCTGCCCAATTGATTCTCGACTTCCTGTTTAAACTCTTTAAACCTCTCAAAAGTCTCTGACTTATGCTTGATTAAGTAGACATATCCATATCTATTGTAATCATCAGTAAAAGTCAAATAATAACGATTAGCATCCCTTGTGGCATGTTTGAAGGGCCCACACACATCCGTGTGTATAAGATCCAACAAACCTTCACCCCTCTCACAAGAACCTGTGAAGGATGACTTTGTCATTTTTCCAAGTAAGCATGATTCGCAACTATCATCTGACTTTAGGTCAAATGACTCCAATACTCCATCCTTTTGGAGTTGGCCTATGCGTTTCTTGCTTATATGTCCAAGACGACAATGCCATAATGATGCTTTATCCAAGTTATTATCATTAACATAATCAATACACAATACATTATTTCCTAAGTTATCAACCACAGATACAGTTTCATACACACCATCACAAGGTAATGCTTTAAAATAAAGAACATTATTAAAGAAAGCATTAATCGAACCAACTTCATTATCAAATGAAAAGGTGAAACCTTGTTTATACAATGCATGAAAGGAAATAATATTTCTTGCCATTTCTGGCGAATAACAACATTTATTCAAATCTAAACTAAACCCACTACTTAGCGATAAAGTATAAACTCCAATCTTGGTGACAGGTAAAGCTTTCCTATTCCCCATGATTAAGTTTATTCTTCCATGCTCCACATTCTCACTTCTTCTTAGTCCCTGCAAATCAGAACAGATATGAATACCACAACCGGTATCAAGGACCCAAGAGTTAGAATGGGGTGAGTTATTAGATAAGATAGTGTAAATACCTGCATGGTTGGGTTTAACTTTCCCATCCTTCACATCTTGCTGGTACTTTGGGCAGTTCCGCTTCCAATGTGACTTTTCATGGCAATAGAAGCATTCAGCCTCTTTAGGGTCAGAAGAAGGAGTGACAAAACCTTTCTTGGTTCCACTTGAAGAAGATCCATCAAGGGTCCTAGCCTTGGTACCCTTCGAAGAGCTCTTCCTCTTCTTCCCTCTACCTTTCCCGATTGCCAAAACCGGGGCGGAGTTTGGAGTAGGAGTGTTAACAACCGACTTACCCTTAAGACCTGTTTCTGCGGTCTTGAGGAGTCCCTGAAGTTTGCTGAGTGTGACCTCTTCCTTATTCATGTGATATGTCATGCGGAATTGATCATAGCACGATGGTAAAGAGTGCAAAATGATATCTATTGCAAGCTCCTCAGGGAAGTTCACATTAAGCTTCAGCAACCGATCCACATACCTTTGCATTTTCTGCATATGGCTCGTGACGGATTCCCCGTCCTTCATCATGGTTGTTATGATAGAGCATATGATTTCATACCTCTCTTGTCGTGCACTTTGATGGTATCTTTCCATCAGATCTTGGTGCATTTCAAAAGGGTAGAAGTCCTCATAGGACTTTTGGAGTTTCGCTGTCATGGTGGCCAACATGATGCATGCCACTTTTGTAGCATCCCTTTCATGTGCCCGGGAAGTCAGCGATCTCCTGGGGAGTTGCAGTGGTCTCGTCAATCTCCTTAAGCTCCTTGTCAAGGACATATTCTTTGTCCTCGTAGCGGGTAATCATCCTGATGTTTTTGATCCATTCATTGAAGTTGGATCCATCAAAAGTGACTTTCCCACACAAGTTCATAAGGGTAAAGGAGCCATTAGGATTAGAGCCAGAAGCAGCATTGTTTGAAGACATCTGAAAGAAGAGGACAAGATTAGTTTAGATATTAAGAGAGTCCTTAATAAAACACCCAAATGTAATATTAAGGCTAGGATCCAATCACAATATATTATAACTTAGAAGAGGTATGCCGTATAATCCAAGCTATAACATATTTGAAAGGTAGGTGAATGACGATTCACCAATTTCCACCATGAAAAACGAAATATAAATATTAGGTTTTTAATTGGTTCTTAGAAATTCCTAGATTCTTTTGAGATTCAATGAACTTTTCAAAGACATGTTTCAATCTCGAGTGTGCCCTCCAAGTTTTGTGACTGGGATACCGAGGATCACAAAACGAGGTGTGAAGTAACCATGCAAATCACTTGGTACCCTCAAGGTTTATCACTCAATCGATGTGCCGGTAAACCACACACGCTCCACCGATGCTATGGTAAACCTTAAGTCACCCTTTACCTACCTTGTTAAGTCCAAGTTAGTGTGTCGGTTAACCACACACGCTCCACCAACGACTTAAACAAAGTGTAAAGTGTAATTTCATGGATTAGCACCTTATTCACATTTTCCAAAAGTAACTAAGATTGGGAATTTAATAAAAGCATTTAGTTACTTTATAATATTCATCATACTTTTAATGAGAATTTATAAGTCCTTGTCTTACCCGTTCGACTAACGACCCTCCACCGATCAAGGAAGCGGTGGGTGAGAGTGGACACCCATTAAGTTGCCATTTTATAGGCAACAACCTTATACCCTCCTTATAGACCGACTTCGTGAATGAGGCGTACTAGCGGTAAGACGACTTGACGTTATACATATATATATTAGTAACTTATAATATTATAAAGTATAAGGGTTGAATTTTAACTTTTAAAATTCTAAGGGTTGGAACTAAAGTTTTAATCAAGACTTTACATTTTCCAAAACTTGAGGGCAAGTTTTGTAAACTTCCAAAACTTTTCATTTCTTATAACTTATGAATTAATTGAGTAATAAAAATGAAGACTCTTCATTTTTATAACTCTTGTGTTCCTTTAATGGCTTTAATAAAAGTGAGACTTTTGGTTTTCCATAACTTGAGGACAAGTTATGGACTCCATTAAAACACATTATGATCATGAATTAAACTACCATGAAGGTTACAAACAATTCCTATGATCATCTAATCTTCATAAGTTCAAGAACATGAATATGAACACTTTCAAGAATCAAAAATTACACTTAAAAAAAACTTGTAATTTTAATAATTGCCATTGTAAATGGATTAGCATAAACATTACACCATCTAAAACAAGCTTTAAAACATCAAAACAGTTTAGGGTAATGTTTCTAGTCCATTTCCAGCAACAAATGTGCAAACTTTCATACGAGCAGAAAACAAAAAAACGATTTTTTTTCAAGCTGTTTGCACACAAAAAAAAAACAACAAACAAACCTAGGCTTTTATACCACTGATGGGTTTTGAGCATTCTAACACTTCCTAAGTGTACATGCAACCCTAATAACCTTGGATCTATGTTTGTCTAATAATCATGCAAAGTTGAATTCCAAGGTTATATTCCTATCTACCATACATGGGGAACATTTTTAACTTGAATGAAAGATAGAATAACTTACGTTGTTGTTGATTATGATCCTTGAAACCTTGTGAGCCTAGCACCCCAAGTGTGATGCCTCAAATGCTTCACACAACACCAAATGCAAAGGAGTAACTTTGAGAGAATCTTACACTTGCAAAATCGGCTCTAGCCCTCTTGTTTCTTAGTGTAGCAATTTTGGTGGAGAATGGGTTTCTTATATAGTGTTGACACATCTAGGGTTACACCATGTAAACCCTAATGTGTCATGACTCTTCATTTCCATGACCCATGGGTTTGTAACTCCCATGGAGCATCCATGAAGCATCCTATGGGTGGAACCCAACTTGATAATCCATGGAGCCTCTTAGCCCACTATATAAGATATGGAAGATTTACATAATCTACCCATATATTTAATTAGTTATTTTTTGATCACTTAATTAATTCTAAATTAATTCTTGATCAAACTAATTAAATAATATTATTAATATATTAGAACTTATAATATATTAATAAACCATAAGTGTTATTTCTCTCATTTTAGTTTATCCAATTGCATGGTGCCATGCAACCCAAATGGACCATGCCGGGTCGGGTCAAGTACATACCAGAAATAGTTATGGACTTAGACACCTTATCCAACATACATATGCTTTAATATTCTCCTGTTCTGATTTTTCCAAATGCCTAGCGCGTTAAGCGGGAAAAATGACTAGAACCAGATATGACTAAAGTTGTTAAACAACTGTCAAGGACAATCTAAGGTTTACCGAATATTGGTTGCTTGTGGACAGTTGGAAGTATAGTAATTGATGGACCATATTGATATAATTCTGAATATATAGGATTCTATTAAAAATAGATTGTCATATGGAAATTATGGAAATGTTTCCATAATTGGAGTTGGATATTAGGAATCTATTTGTAAGTTAGAAACTTTTATGCAAGAAGGATGTTCAAGGAATGTACCTTGAATGTGAGACTTCATTTCCGGGGAATTGTCTTGTAACAATCTCCAATGGAATGTTTTGTAATATGATTGGCCAAGTCTCTGTGACTTTGGAGCCTCGACATTACAAAAGGATCGTTGCATGAAAAGTTAGACTCTAACACATTCTACTAGTGGCAAGAATTTGGTATTCTTACACTTATGATAAGGATTTGGAATTGTGAAATGAGCATCTTTGGAAATGTGTTCAGTTGATCTATTTCACAATGGAAGGACCATAGATAAACATAGTGTGCATGTTTGGAGCATGGGATTACTATTGTTTTAATTCAAGTATTAAGTTGATTGTTCGAAACATTATACAATGAATAAGGTCTAATCAATATGGTGATTAAATAATAAGTGTTTTATTTATATTCGAAAGTTTTGAGACCATATTGGGTTAGGTTATTCTTGTGTTTCACTTCGCATGTTTTACTTCCCGAATAATAAGATTATTCAAGCATCCACAGTCGATCATACTTTGGAAGTAAGTAATGAGGTAAGACTGTCATGAATCCGACTGTAGATTGTCTAAGTGCTTAGACATGGCACAAGTTTGCTACAGTGTTCATGAGTACTCCTGAAATAGGAATTTGAGTATTGGATAAACCCAGGCTTAGAGAATTACTTCATGGATTTTATCACGAGTGATTGTGAGATGATAATATCTTATATTCTTGAAACGGAGACATATAGTTGTTGTTTGCGAGTCGGTTGTGCATTGATAATACGAAAACGCATCAGTAACTTGATGTTATAAAACGTATTGTTATGTGTGGCTTGATGAGTAAATAGTACAAGCATATGAGTCAAAGTTTATCCGTTCCTTTTAACCTTAATGGGATAAAAGCGATATCTGTGGGCCCCTCGATGATTTAGTGATGACAACCTAAGCGCTTGGCTAAGCCTGGACTGATTTGATTTGTTCAATGGTCAGTCGTCATAAATCGGAAATCGGGAAACAAACCTTGGATAGACAGAATGATTTTTAATCCATGTCTCATGTCCATACGATATCTTGTATAATGGAGGAATATTTGATCACTTATCTAAAGGACGTGTTGCTGATAAGATCAGAGTTCGACAGCGGCTTTTCAGAGCTACGATTGCTAGTCAAATTCTGAAGTCATACTTGCAATAATAGTTATTAGACTTATCCAAGTGAGAGACTGTTGGATTAGGTGTCTAAGCCCATAACTATATTTGGTATGTACTTGATTTAATTTGTAGCATGGTCCTTTTGGGTTGTCTTCACTCATGCAACTTGACAGAATGACTAGTGGAGAGAGAGAGAGTAGGATTTATTATATGAATAATAAATTGGTACTCAGAATGATTTTATTAATATATTATTTGGAAATCATATTATTAATTAGTAATTGATCAGAAAATAATTTGATATTAATTTTGGGATTAATGGAACTGATTAATAATGGAGGGACTGGTTTTGCAAATCATTGATAGTTGCAAAACTGGGCTGATGGACTCCATAGAGTGGAGTGGACAAAATTTATGGGTAAGCCCATAAGATTTCGTCCAAGGGCTCTAAAGAGGAGGTCCATGGGTTGCTTAAGCCTTAAGCAGGAATTAGGGTTTCCTCCAGAAACCCTAGTAGCCCACCCAACTATATAAGGAACCCCTCTACATGAGAATTTCGGCCCTATGCTTGATAAACCCTAAGGATAGCCGATTTTCACCTCTCTCCAAGTCTTCCTTTGCATTGGGTGTTTGTGACTCCATTAGAGGTGCAACACTTGGGGCACTAAGCTTTCAAGAGTCGAGGACTTCAAGGATTGTTCTTGTTATTACAATATAACAAGAGAGGTAATGATCAAACCCTAATTTTATATATGAATTTCGAATTGTATATGCTAGATCTAGGGTTCATTGCTTTGGTATTCAATTTGCATGTTCAATAGAGAAAAAATTAGATCCAAATCAATTAGGGTTGCATGTGTACCATAGGAATGTTGTAATTCTCATAACCCATCAGTTTCCCCCAAAGTACCACCACACAGAATACATAACATAAACGAACAAGCATGTTGGGTCCAATCAGTCATCGGACTGGAATACCCTCGGGTCCACAGCCATCGGTCTGGATTACCCCTGGCCCAATTAGTTATCGGACTGGAATGCCAATATACAACGGGTCCACTCAGTCATCAGACTGGAATACCCTCGGGTCCTCAGTACGAGTCTAGCATGCCATTCGGGCCCTCAGCTTGTATCTGGAATGCTCCCGAGCCCTCAGTATGAGTCTGGCATGTCAATCGGCTCTTAGCTCTTATCTGGAATGCTCCCGGGTTTGTTGGACTCAACACAAAGCAGTACAACCTCAACCCAACACAATATGTCGACATATACATAACAGATAAATATATAGTCAGTCGGTAGACAAACAGGCAGATCTACAGATCACTACCGCATAGCAACATCCTATAAACTAGGAGATAAATCTAACAAATCACTACAACATAACAACATACGGTAAAACAGGATATCAATCCAATGGGCCAGCCTTGGTGCCTTCGACCTGAAAGTACAGTGAGGAAAACTCACCTCTCAATTGAACAACAACTGATGAGGTTCCGACTCCAAATCTCAACCGACACCTATTCATCCAAATGACCAATTCTCAAAAACAATCCAAAATACCCAAAATACCCTCACATCAAACTTGGTCAACCTTGGCCAAAGTCAAAGTCAACACCTAGTCGAGTCAACCCAGCCGAGCCAATCCGACTGAGTCGACTCAGCCGAGCACGCTGGGCGTACTCTTTTATACGCGGGGCGTACTCGGTGTTTGAACAACCTATGGGGCGCTGACCACGTATGCGTAACGTACCACTTGGTATGCCCAGCGTACGCGCCCTGTTCAGCCATTTTTCCATTAAGAGCTTAATACTCCAAATCTTCACGTCCAAAGTCAGATCCAAGGCTAAAATACCATTATGAGTCATAAAGTTTCCAAATTTATGACTTTGCATATCCATTAAGTGCTTAAAACACAAACCCTCAACATCTTAATGCATTAAGACCTTTTATAGCTTGCATGGAGTGGAACTAACCCTTAAGACTACATTTTATAACTCAAGACCCCTCATTAGGTCTAAAAGGACGAATTATTGGGTTAAGAACATGCCATGCTCAAGAACCACCATTTTTGGGACAAGAAGTGTCTTAAAGGAAGAAATGTCTAGATCTACATGATGGAGTGATCAAAATGTGAACTTTTTACCTTCTGGAGGTTACTACCAAGAAAGAAATCTCAGATCCAAGATGCTTCCCAAACTCCAAGCTCTTCTCACCACTCTCTTCTTCTTCAAGAACACTTCTAAACACTCCAAAGGCTCCAAAATACACTATTTCACTTAGGGTTTGCTTGGGTTCGTTTCTCACAGACGGAGGCTAAAGAAGAAATTAGATATGAGGCTATAATGAGGTTTAAATATGAACCAAACCCTAAAAATTAGGGTTTACATAATCCTCACGTATGCCCCGCATACGAGGTGTACGCCTACTGTACACAATGTACACTCACAGTACTACAATTGTGCAAAATTACCATAGTGCCACTATGGGCCATTTTGCAATCTTTTTTTCAATCCCAAGGGCCAAGATACAATATTATTCAAACATAGGGTCAGAATTAGAAGTACCTCATCATTAGGATATTACAATTCTCCCCCACTTGAACTAGATTTCGTCCTCGAAGTTGGCTGCGTCGAATATCTCAGGATAGTGCTCCTGTATCTCAGCCTCCAGCTCCCAGGTTCACTCGGAGTCTCTCTGATGCTGCCACAGAACCTTTACCAAAGGATCTCCTTGTTGCGCATGACCTTCATCTTTCTCTCTAATATATCCACTGGCCTCTCAATATAATTCAGGCGCTCATTGACCTGAATATCATCCAAAGGGACCACTGCCTCACCGTCCAACACACACTTCCGCAACTGAGAGACATGGAAAGTGTTGTGGATCTGATTGAGCTCACTCGACAAATCCAACCGGTAGGCCACTATACGCACCCTGGCGATCACATGGAAAGGTCCAATATACTGGGGAACCAATTTCCCCCTCTTCCTAAAGTGTATCAAACCCTTCCAGGGCGAGACATTCAGTAATCCCATATTGCCGACCTGAAATTCCAACTCCGATCGACACCGGTCGACATAACTCTTCTGCCGACGTTGAGTTGTCTGTAGTCTCTGTCTGATATGTTGAATAAGCTCTGTGTTCTGAAGGACTACTTCGGTACTTCCCATGACCCTGTGACCAACCTCTCCCCAACATACCGGAGTACGACATCTCCGACCATACAAGAGCTCAAAAGGTGGCGCACCAATGCTGGAGTGATAGCTTTGTTGTAGGAAAACTCCGCAAGAGGTAGGTAGGAATCCCAAATCCCACCAAAATCTATGACACAAACCCGCAACATATCCTCAAGTGTCTGGATGGTCCGCTAACTCTGACTGTCATCCTGCAGATGACAAGCAGTGCTGAAATGTAGCCTCATGCCCAGTTCCTTGTGGAACTTCTGCCAAAATTGGGAAGTGAATCAAACATCTTGGTCTGAAACAATGGAGACCAGAACACCATGACGAGCAACAATCTCTCGTACATACACATTGGCAAACTTTTCGGCCGAAGAGCTCTCTTGGATGGCCAAAAAGTGGGCGCTCTTGGTCAATCGATCCACGATGACCCATATAGGATCAAAACCCTTGGCAGTCTTTAGCAACTTGGTGATAAAATCCATGGTGATCTGTTCCCACTTCCATATGGGAACCTACAAAGGTTGCAGCTTGCTATGCAGCCTCTGATGCTCGACCTTGACCATCCTACAGGTCAAGTACCTCTCAACGTACCGGGCTATCTCCCTCTTCATACACGACCACCAGTAACTCAATCTCAAATCCCAATACATCTTGGTGGCTCCCGGGTGTATAGAAAAGCGAGACTTATGAGCCTTTTCCAACACTATCTGCCTGATCCTACCAGAAACTTGAACCCAAACCCGACCACACTGGGTCAACAACCCCCGACTATTGGTGACAAACATGTCGATCTCGCCCCTGATCCTCTCCTGTTTCCAGTTTTCCTTCCTAACCCCTTCGACCTATGCCTCTCTAATCAAACCCAAAAGTGGGGAATCAAATGGTATCCTCATACACATCTCTCCCACTAAAGATCCAACCGACTTGCGGCTCAAGGCATCTGCTACCACATTCGCTTTACCTGGATGGTAAAGGATCTCGCAGTCATAATCCTTGACTACGTCCAGCCACCTGCGCTGCCTCATGTTCAGGTTCGGCTGGTCCATAAGATATCGCAAACTCTTGTGATCCATGTAAACAGTACAACGGACCCCATAAACATAATGCCTCCAAATCTTGAGGTCAAATACCACTGCCCCCAACTCCAGGTCATGAGTAGGATGTCGCGCCTCATGCGGCTTCAGCTATCGAGAAGCATAAGCAATCATTCATCCCCTCTACATAAGGACCGCCCCTAAACTAGTGATGGATGCATCACATTATACCACGAAATTGAAACATCCCGAAACTTATGACCAAAAATTTCATTTTTAATTAATAAATAAAACCATAGTTATCCAAAACCATCAAATCTAAACATAAGTAATATTATCTCATATCAAAACATCTGTCAAAATATCAGAGTAAATATCCCAGACTATAAACATAATGGTGTGTGCACTGCAATCATCCCGAGCTCTTCCCCTTGCTACCGGAAGTACCTGAAACCAAAACTGAAAACTATAAGCACGAAGCTTAGTGAGTCTCCCCAACTACCACATACCATACACATATTACATAAACATATCTTGGGCCCCGCCCCTGCTACATCGAGCCAAGCTCGGTATCGGTTATCCTGACATCGAGCCCCGCCCGGCATCGAACCCTATTCGGCATCGGGCCCCGCCCGACATCGAGCCTCACCCGACATCGAGCATATCTCGGAATACATATAAGCATAATCAATAATACACATAGACCTAAGCATATAACAAAAACACTTAAACATTCCTCGGGCCCCGCCCGGCATCGGACCATAATCCGGTAACATACTAACATTCATCGGGACCGCCCCGACATCGGACCGAAGTCCGGAAACATACAATACAAACACATGCAAGAATCACAAAGACATCAAGCATACACGCATTCCTCGGGACCGCCCCGGCATCGGATCGAAATCCGGAAAAGCATATAAACCTACATCGGGCCCCGCCCGACATCGGACCATAGTCCGGAACTACTACTAGCTAAACGGGCCGGCCTTGGTGCCTTAGACCCGTTCCTACTGGAGGTAACTCACCTCGAACGTTAGCTGTGAAATCTCGTGTGAGGAATCTCTGACGGCTGCTCCACTGACTCCCCAGCTATCAATTTTACAATAACACTTAATCAAAATCTGATAATCCTTCTTAGGGTAAACCGACTATTTTACCCCTGGTCAAAGTCAACATCCTGGTCAAAGTCAAAGTCAAGGTCAACTTCCAGTCAACTCAACTCGTCGAGTTACTTCCTAACTCGACGAGTTCCTATACTACTCAGACTCGTGGTCAACCGAGTCAACTCGTCGAGTCCCTTCACAGACTTGTCGAGTTCTACCTGGCATACCATCGGGACAACCCGACTTCAACTCGTCGGGTCCCTTACTGGACTCGGCGAGTTCCCCTGTCTGTTTGGGCTATCTTAATGAATTAAGCCCCTACACTTCAGATCCAAGCTTCATACTTCACATAAACCCTGAAAATGTCCTTTTAAGGGTAAAGTTTCTGACTTTACCCATTAATACCACTTCTTAAAGGGTTTAGCTCAAACCCTAATTCCTTGGGACCTAGAACTTGGTCCTTAAGCCCTCCATACACCAAACTAAAGCTTACAACCTCATATCTAAACCCCTAGCACTACTTGGACAAGTAAAGCTCCCACCTTTCCCACATGCATGGCCTTTTGGGGCTAAAAAGGCCAATATGACACTCTAAGGCTTGCATGGGGGCTCCAATGGCATAAAGTTTGCACCTTTATGTCATAACAGCCCCTCTTGATCCTAGATCTGGAAGAATACCCACTTGGATCGATCATTTCCCAAAAGCTATCAATCTTTGACCAAAAACCCACATAAAGAGGACATAAAGAGATCTAATGAACCAATAGCCAAGATAGAAGTTTGATTACCAGAAAAGGTAGCAAATGGAGTGTAGTTTCTGGATCTACTCTTCCCCTCTTGAGCCCTCTATCTTCTGTTGGGTTATGAGCATAATAACACTCCTAAGTGTACATGCAACCCTAAATACCTTGGATCTATGTTTTCTCTATTATACATACAATTATGAACATCCAAGGTATTATCCTAATCTAGCATATAAAATAATAAATATAACAAGATAGAATACATACCTCTTTGATGTAGAATGTCTTCATGAAGCTTGAGTGCCTAGTGCCCCAAGTGTGACACCTCAAATGGTTCACACAACACCAAATACACTTGGAATAACTTGAGAGAAACTTGAACACTCCTTGAAATCGTCTAGCCCTCACACTCACACATTAGTGCACGATTTCTTGAGCCATGAGATTCTTTTATATGGTGGCTATTAGGGTTACACCATGTAACTCATAACTTTACACATTCCTTATGCTCCATGGATTTTAACCTCCATGGAGTATCCATGGGTCACCCCATGGACTTAGTCCAACATATGGAATCTTGGATCACAAGCCCACATATATAAGAATGAATGATTTACATAATCAACCCATATATTTAATTAGTCTCCTTTTGATCACTTAATTAATTCCAAATTAATTCTTGATCAATACTAATTAAATAACCTTATTAATATATTAGAACTTATAATATATTAACCAACCTTAAGTGTTATTTCTCTCATTATAGTCTATCCAAATGCATGATGCCATGCAACCCAAATGGACCATGTCGGGTCGGGTCAAGTCTTACCAATTATAGTTATGGACTTAGACATTAATCCAACAGTCTCCCACCTGGATAAGTCTAAAACTATTATTGTGTATGACTTCAGGAACCGATCAGCAATCGTAGCTCTCAAAAGCTTCTGTCGAACTCTGACCTTGTCGATGAACTCTGACCTTTGTCAATGACTTGTCCATTAGATAAGGGATCATATATTCCTCCATTCTAGATATCATATGGACTGAGACATGGATTATCAATCATTCTCTCTGTCCATTTGTTGTTTCCCGATTTCCGATTCATGATGACTGACTGATTGAACAAATCAAATCAGTCCTGGCTTGGCCAAGCACTCACATGTATCATCTTTAAATCATCGAGGGGCCCACAGATATCGCTTTTATCCCGAAGGTAAAAGGAATGGATAAACTTCGACTCATATGGCTTGTTCTACTACTTGTTGAATCATACACAAAGGCACGTTTTATAACATCGAGTTACCAATGCGTTTTCGTGCAATCAATGTATAACCAACTCATAGTAACAACTCATATCTCTAGGTTTGAAGAATATAAGATATTATCGTCTCATGATCACTCGTGATAAAATCCATGAAGTGATTCAAATGAGCGCGGGTTGAATCCAATACTCAGAACTTATGAGCACTCATGAGTGTTGTAGCACCACTTTGTCCACCAACTTGGACCTCTACAAACCAACCCATGACAGTCTTGATTCATATCTACTTCCAACATATGACCGACTGTGGATGGTTTGAATAACTTAATCATTCAGGAAGAGCGACTTAGTTATTCTGGAAGTCAAAACATGCAAAGTGAAACACAAGAATAAATGAATCAAATATGGTATCAAACCCTATGAATATAAATAAACACTTTTATTTATCACCATACTGATTACTCATTATGCATTGTTTCGGTTTTATCAACTTTATACTTGAATTTAAAACAATAGTTGTCCCATGCTCCAAGCATGTACACTATGTTTTCTAAACACTAGTCATGCCATACACCAAGTATGCATACTATGTTTGTTTATGATCTTTACTTTGTAAAATAGATCAATTGAACATCACTCCAATGATCCTCTTTTCACAGTCCCAAATCCTTACTGCAAATGCAAGAATTCCAATATTCATGCCATTTACTAAAATCTGTTAGATTCTAAACTTATATGCATTGATCCTCTTAATGATTATGCACGAAGTCAGAAAGACTTGAGAACAATCACTACAGAGCATTCCAAAGGAGATCAGCTCCTTGGAAACATCCTTCTTTCATTAAGTTTCCTAATCTTACACATATTGAATAATTTCTAACTTTGAAACATTTCCATATTCCATTTTGACTATCACTTCTGAACAAGAGTTGCCTCCTTACAGATTATGTCAATATGGTCCTTGCAGAATTAACATTATACTTCCAACTGTCCTTGAGCAACCAATCTTTGGTAAACCTTAGATTGTCCTCGACAATTGCTTAATCATTTTAATCATATCCAATTCTAGACCTTTTCCCTTCATAATGCCCCAGGCATTTGGAAAATTTTAGAAAGGATGAATATAGCACATGTAATCGATCCTATATCCGAAGCATATGGGACACGATTCATGATGTCTCACATAAAGACTAAACCAGTCTTTTGCTATAATATTTCCATTTCAATTTGCCAAGTTCTCAAAATTCAGATTATGAAAAGGGATGCCGTAATCATAATCGAATTTTAGAACGCAAATAATGGACCCATATATAGAATTTCCTTATGTTGAGCCATTCCAACATCAAATTCATATATATATATATATATATATATATATATATATATATATATATATATATATATATATATATATATATATCCTTGATTAAATACGATTAAAATCTCAATCTAAGCTTTTAGAATTGAAATGAAGTATAATTTCCTCTCCCTTAATTATAGCAAAACAACTTTTTCAACCCCTGCAACCTCACGAATTGAAACTTTTGTTTTCTATAATTAACATTGCTAACTTGCAACCTTTGTCATAATTATCATGCTCCCACTAACATGATGATTATTAGCATAACACTTATGCTCCCACTAGCTTTGACATGTACTCAGAAATCAGCTGACCTTCTTACCAAAGTTCAGATTTCTGATACTAGATTGTTTTGATAAAACTTTATCAAAATCATACACCTCTCTTAGATAGATCACATGTGTGTCTAAACAATTTTAGAACTATGAAAAGGGATGCCGTAATCACAGTCTCAATTGTTTAGACCTTTGCCACTTCTCACAAGTCCATGTTAGTGTGCCGGTAAACCACACACGCTCCACTAACGACTTTGAGAATGCAAATATCACAATTGCTATCTAGCTAAAGTCTACTTAGTGACAGTGTTTCCTCACCATCATTTTCATGAATCGGAGAGAAACCTTATGACACTTAGATTTAATAGCGTATGTGTTCTTATCCATGTGAATTTGTCAAAACCATAATCACAAGACAAGGTTAGTGACAAATCCAAACTCATATTGATTAAACTTGTGCAATCTTAAATTCTTGCCATTTGGCAGCTCAGGTGCCTGTCATTGCTTCCAAGTAGTTGTGCAACCAATTGAGAACTCTCAGAACTCCTATGCAAAGCCAACTTGAATAGGCACAAAAATTTCAACACGATAGGTTATAAACCTCAAGTCGTGTGCTAGTGAAGGACTTTAGGTTTTATTCTTGATTAAGTCTTGAAACTTTCAAGAGCTTTAAGACTCCCACTGTCCTCTTGACATATAAGACTCCCTTGTCAAATATTCAAGAGATAGTGCGGATTCTTTATCAAGACTAACACTTTACACAATTGGCCTAAGTTGGTCTCTGTTTTATCCAAAACATCACAACATACCAATTTCAAATGTACAAGAGTAGATAACCTTTTACTCTTACATTTGACTAGTGTTAACAAACCCTCTTTAAGATATGTCACTCAAGTTACAATCTTGGAGTATGACTCTAAGAATTGTTTTGGAACGAAGTATGACTCATCTTTTTGATTTAACCATTTCAACAATTTATGACTCCTCTTCTTAGTCATAAGAATGCACTAAGATGACTTTAGAGGACCAATTGTGATATGGTATCTTAATCATTAAGATGATCATAAACATGATACTAAAGTACTCTCCCATCTTTTCAGATTTGAGAAACTTTTATCTTTCTGCCATACTTTGATTCTTCTTATTCGTTCTGTCTCACATTGAAACTTCTCCAATTCTACAGACTTATACTTAAACTTATAAGTATAACCATATTTACTGAACTTAAGTAAATCATGACGAATAGTCTTCTTGATCTTTTGTGGTGGACTTGACCAGTGCACAAGAATGTGTACTCGATCCCTTAGTCCTTTCCTTATTCACATAAGGAATTAGTCTTAATTTTCCAAGCTGAAAGTTCTCATTCATCATACTGTACAACTTGCATGATTCCAAGTTTCGGTCCAATTGAACCTTGGGTGATGAGAATCTTTCCTTATTTGGTAATATTAGACACTACCACAACCGAAAGAATCAAATCCATTTTTCCAATATTGCTATCAATGGAATCTTATAAGCAACACCTTTTCACAAATGCCATTGTAAGGATACTTAAAATAAATAAAATCAAAACCTTTTTCTTTTATTTTAAAACTTTGCGGAAAAAACTTATCCTTACAATCCATATGAAAACCTTGTTGTTATCTATTCCTAAGCAATATAAATATCATAACTCTTAAGTAATAGCCCAAAATTCTGATCACCGAACCATGCGATTGAAATCCATCTTCGCGATCAGAATCAGCATGTACTTAATAGAGTTAGACGATTGACTTTACCTGAAGTAGAGCCAAACTTATTGACTTTAACATCCTTAGGTAAATTTGGCAGCTTCGTAACCAATGCCCCTTCCTTTGGCAATAGTTACCTATGGACCCTTGATAATGGGACTATCTCAGACTTTGCCTCTCTCTTTACCATTAGGTCAACCGAGTTGACTATGGCCGATCCCTTTCCATTGGGAAGAGAGAGCTTTACTGGATATCCAATGTCATCATTGTCAATGTCCATAGCGTTTTAGGAAGTTGATCTTAGCAAATAGATAAGATCATTAAGGGTCTTGTCTTAGTCTGTTTCATAGGATTCCCAAAAGAACTCACTATGTGACTTAGAAAGTAGTTGAGCCACCAACTTTCTCAAGACTTTGACACCCAACTCTCCCGGCTTGTCAATATGTGACTACATCTCCAAGATGTGATCACACCTAGACCTTGCCTTGCCAATAGGGCTTGAGTGACCTTAAACTTTTTAGGAACTTGTGGGTTAGGGAGAATAATTGGAGGAGGTGAAAGAAGTATGATATCCATGGGACATCATCTTCATTTAGGAAAGCTTGTTTCAAGAGATTTGGGAAGATCATAAATGTCTAGACCAAACATCTTTTTGGGAGATATTCAAGATAGTTGATTTAAAGTCCTTAATATGACACCCAATATGAAATATTAAGGCTAGGACCCAACAAACTATTTTATAACTTAGAAGAGGGATGTCGTAATCCAAGCTATAAAATATTTGAAGGTAGGTGAATGACGATTCACCAATTTCCACCATGAAAAACGAAATAATTTATTAGGTTTTAATTGGATTTGAAAGTCTTAGATCTTTGAGATTCATTGAACTGTTCAAAGGCATGTTTCAATCTCGAGTGTGCCCTTCAGGTTTTGTGACTGGGATGCCGAGGATCACAAAACAAGGTGTGAATAACCATGCAAATATACTTGGTACCCTTAATATTTACCCCTTAATCAGTGTGCCGGTTAACCACACACGCTCCACCGATACTATGATAAATATTAAGTTACCCTTTGCCTACCTTGTTAAGTCCAGGTTAGTGTGCCGGTTAACCACACACGCTCCACTAACGACTTAAGCAAAGTGCAAAGTGTAATTTCATGGGTTAGCACCAAATTCACATTTTCCTAAGTAACTAAGATTGGGTATTAATAAGAGTTTAGTTACTTAGTATTTATCATTAATACTTTTAATGAAAGGAGAATTATAGTCCTTGTCCTACCCGTTCGGCTAACGACCCTCCACCAGTCAAGGAAGCGGTGGGTGAGAGTGGACACCCATTAAACTGCCATTTTATAGGCAGTAACCTTATACCCCCCTTATAGACCGGCTTCGTGAATGAGGCCTACTAACGGTAAGACTGACTTTACTCTTATACATATATATAAATATTATTAACTTATAATATTATAAAGTATAAGGGTTGAATTTTAACTTTTAAAATTCTAAGGGCTAACTTGGAATTAAAGTATTCATAAGTGAAAACTTTTCAAATTCCAAAACTTGAGGGCAAGTTTTGAAACTATTCAAAACTAATTAATTCCATAACTTATGAGTTTAAAGTAGTTTTAATTAAAAAAAAACTCTTCAAGTTCCATAACTTGAGGACAAGTTATGGAAGACTTTAAACTAATTAATAAAAAAAAAATAACTTTTTTTATTGTAACTTATGGAACTAATTAAGGTTACACTTTTTTTTAATTTAATGAAGAGACTCTTGAACCTCCATAACTTGAGGACAAGTTATGGAGTCATAAAACCATTTAATTAGAACTAGACTCTTCATTTTGTAACCTTTGCCAACTTTTATGAGTTTTATGATTCTTAAATGTGACTTTTCATATAACTTGAGGACAAGTTACAAAAACACACTTTGGAATCAACTCTTAGATTAAAATGGATTGAAAACAACTATTTCACACAACTTTTCTATTAATCTAAGAACCTCATAAGAACAAGATAATTCAAATCATCAATCTTCAAGAAATTAGCATGAACATACAAACTAATACAAATCTTGAAATTATGACAATTATCTTAGAAATTGGATTAGCATGAACATTACCACATCGAAAACAAGTTTATAAGTCCAAAAACATCTTAGGGTAATGTTCCTAGTCCAATTCCAGCCAAAACAATCGAATATATGCATCCAACTCGATTTTTCAGCTACTTTTGCAAGTATAACAAGAAAACAAGCCTAGGCTTTGATACCACTGTTGGGTTATGAGCATTCTAACACTCTTAAGTGTACATGCAACCCTAAATACCTTGGATCTATGTTTTCTCTATTATACATACAATTATGAACATCCAAGGTATTATCCTAATCTAGCATACAAAATAATAAATATAACAAGATAGAATACATACCTCTTTGATGTAGAATGTCTTCATGAAGCTTGAGTGCCTAGTGCCCCAAGTGTGACACCTCAAATGGTTCACACAACACCAAATACACTTGGAATAACTTGAGAGAAACTTGAACACTCCTTGAAATCGTCTAGCCCTCACACTCACACATTAGTGCACGATTTCTTGAGCCATAGGATTCTTTTATATGGTGGCTATTAGGGTTACACCATGTAACTCATAACTTTACCCATTCCTTATGCTCCATGGATTTTAACCTCCATGGAGTATCCATGGGTCACCCCATGGACTTAGTCCAACATAAGGAATCTTGGATCACAAGCCCACATATATAAGAATGAATGATTTACACAATCAACCCATATATTTAATTAGTCTCCTTTTGATCACTTAATTAATTCCAAATTAATTCTTGATCAATACTAATTAAATAACCTTATTAATATATTAGAACTTATAATATATTAACCAACCTTAAGTGTTATTTCTCTCATTATAGTCTATCCAAATGCATGATGCCATGCAACCCAAATGGACCATGCCGGGTCGGGTCAAGTCTTACCAATTATAGTTATGGACTTACACATTAATCCAACATCTTCTTCTTCTTCCACAAGCTTCAAAAGCACACAAAGATCACTCAAAATGGCTCACACACTCAATGAAAGCTCTAGGGTTTCGTGGATTAGGGTTTGGGACAAGGAGGCTGGAAATGAGGCCAAGGGGTGGGGGTTAAGGAGCTTAAATAGGGTACAAAACCCCGAAAGTAGGGTTTCATTCTGCCCGATCTAATCGCCGAGTCGAGGGCTCTTGACTCGTCGAGTAGGTAGCTTAAACCCCGCACATATTATGCCCTCTACTCGATGAGTTAGGGCCACCAACTCGTCGAGTTACCCTTATAAAATGAGTAAAAAATGAGTTAAATGCATACCAGGAACCAGACGTTACAAAAATCC
The DNA here is from genome assembly GCF_052849685.1 of Lactuca virosa. Lineage (NCBI taxonomy): Eukaryota > Viridiplantae > Streptophyta > Magnoliopsida > Asterales > Asteraceae > Lactuca > Lactuca virosa. The sequence goes on from NC_136429.1 coordinate 55,200,239, forward strand.
TCAACACCCTCTGGAAGGGTCAACATCGGTGGCTCACATAAACTCTGTCGCAGCGTCTCAAAAGCAACCTGCTGCTCAGGGCCCATCGGAAATCCACTCCCTTCCTTGTCATACGAGTGAGGGGTACTGCGATCTTAGAGAAGTCATGAATAAATATCCGATAGTATCCCACCAAACCGAATAAACTCGTAATCTCTGAGGGAGATTTTGGAATCTCCCACTGCATTGCAGCCTCGATCTTGGCCGAATCGACCAAAATCCTATCTTGGTTAACGAGATGTCCCAGGAACTGGACCTCTTGTAACCAAAACTCACACTTCGAGAACTTGGCATACCATCCTTGTTGCCTCAATACTCCCAGAAGCTCTCGAAGGTGCTCCTCGTGCTGCTCTCTAGTTTTGGAATACACCAAGATATCATCAATGAACACAATAACAGATTGGTCGAGCATCGGCCTGCACACCCGATTCATAAAATCTATAAACACTGCAGACGCCTTGGTGAGCCCAAATGGCATCACCACGAACTCGTAATACCCATAACGAGTCCGGAATGCGGTCTTCTCCACGTCCTCCTCTCTCACTCCCACCTGATGATATCCGGACCTCAGATCGATCTTGGAGAACCATGATACACCCTGTAACTGATCAAAGATGTTATCAATCTGCGGAAGGGGATAACAGTTATTCACCGTTAACTTGTTCAACTCCTGGTAATCAATGTACATCCGGTGTGAACCATCCTTCTTCTTGACGAACAGTATCGACGCTCCCCACAGAGAACTACTTGGTCTGATGAACTGCTTGCCTAACAACTCCTGAAGCTAAGAGGACAACTCCTGTATCTCGGGCGGTGCCAAGCGGTATGACGCCTTGGCAATCAGAGCCACACCTGGCACTAGATCAATCTTGAACTCAACCTGCCTCTCGGGAGGCACACCGGGTAACTCTTTTGGGAATACATCAGCAAACTCCCTAACAACTATCACGTCTGAAACCAAAGTCTACTCCCCCACCCGAGTATCAACGACATAGGCGAGATAACCCGTAAACCCGTGTTGAATATACTGTCGAGCCCTAGCCGCCGAACAAAACCCTGAACCAACCCACGTACCCTCTCCATAGATAACCAGTTCTCCCCCACTTCGGGTTTGAACTATTACTCGTTGGCCCTCACAGTCTATCATAGCACCAAACCTGCTCAGCCAATCCATCCCTACTATCACGCATACATCCCCCATGGGGATAGGGATCGGATAAATTGGATAAGGCACCCTGAAGATCTCCAATACACAATCCTGATACACTCTCGATGCAGAAACCCTGTGTTCGTTGGCGATAGAAATCCGAAACGGACACTCTAACTCCCTAATAGGCATATCAAACTCCCTACTGAATGTCTTAGATACAAAAGACCGACTCCCACCTGAGTCAAAAAGCACAAGAGCAGGCAAATAATTCACTAGGAAGGTACCTAATAGAATCATAAATATAAGTATACCATAAAATAATCGACAGAACAATAAATAGAAACATACCCTTCACGACGTCTGGTGTCGCCCTGGCCTCCTCCACCGTGAGCTGAAAAGCACGACCTCGAGCCCCTCTGTCGTTCCCTGGCTCCCATCAATGATCCTCATAGTAGCCGGCGCTGGAGCCTGCGTCGGCTTGGTGGCGAGCAATGCATAGTTGGCCTTCACATGGCCAACCTGGTCGCAATGATAACAAATCTTGGTGATGGCAATCCCTCACAACATGGCCCTTCTTGCCACATTTGTGCCATCCAGAAGAAGATCGCCAAGCGCCATCATGAACCTTGCCGCACTTCCCACAAGTGTGGCCCCTATGACTCCCAGATCTAACATCAGCGGCCTTGAACTGCTTTAGTGCAGGCTGCGACTGCGTCAGGGCCTGCCTCTTCTCCCTCACCTGGAGCTCCATCTCAATCGCACGCCGCCTAGCGGCCTCCTGCAACTCCACCAATGATCCATAGCATTGTGTAGACACAAACTGACATATGCCCGTCTTGAGCATGCTTAAGTATCGGGTCATCTGAGCTTGCTCAGAAGCAGCAAAATCAGGGAAAAACATAGCTCTCTCTGTAAACATCTTGGTGATCTCTGTCATCGACTCGGTCCCCAGTCTCAAATCCAAGTTCTCCTGGGCCAACCTCTCCCGCTCCACTAATGGAACATATCTCGAGCGGAACGTCTCAGAGAACTGCTCCCATTATACTGCAACTCTCTGCTCTGGAGTGTATGAACTAGTAATCAGTCTCCACCAATCCTTCGCTCCGAACCTAAGAAGGTTCAGAGCGCACTTAACCCTCTAGTCAGCTGGGCAGGAGCAAGTAAAGAAACATTGTTATGTGCATATCTACATATATATTTTACATCATATCTTAATATTATTAGCTATATTTATGATTATTATAGAACAAAAGGTACTTATTACGGTTAATATATGTTATGTTGCGTAAAAGACATTCTCAGAAGCAATATGGAAGCTGGAAGCAGAAATGAAGAGCTTAGGCAAGAAGAAGACACAAGAAGGATGTTGTTGGACACCTTGAACCCTCGTCGGTATTTTGACCATATTTCATGACTCGTAACTCTGATTAAGGCGATTCAAAATGATCTGAAAACTATACACAATTTTGGACTACTTTCGTGTTTTGAGAAAAGTCGGATTTCCAATCACCACGACGTGGTGAATGGAATCTTCGCGATTGTTGACGCTGGCTTGGAGAATACGGGATAAACACGAGGACCACGACGTGGTGCCATTACCATGACATGGTGGCTAGATTTTAGGCAAGTATATATATATATATATATATATATATATATATATATATATATCCGAACATAGGGTCGAATTATACACAGAATAGGATCAAATAGACTTTCGAATAACAGACTCTACCCTAGGACCACAACCAGACAAGGTGCAGGAAATAAGGCCAAATCAATCATTCTAAGGCTATAAGATCCTAACCGTATACAATTTTTATAGCATACACATAGCAAAATCCATCCGACTATCATAATCCAAATATCAGTATAACATGGCTAACATATTGGGGAACCACTTACTTGAGCTTGACCGATTACGCGCATTGCAGTCTCCCCTTTTTCCATTTTAAGAAGTTTTTAACTTTTGATTTTTGAAAACAATTTTACCATTTCCTTAGTTTGAGTCCTGACATACCCGAGAGTGTGCTCGAATCCCTCAAACCAAGGCTCTAATACCAACTTGTAACGACCCAAATTTCCAATAAAATTTTTCATTTTTAATAACAAAATCATTTCCAATAAACATGATGTACCAATCACAATTGTTTTCAAAATCCACAACATCAAACATTTTATTCATATATCAGAGTGTCCCCAAATAAAATCGCCGGAGAGTGCATGCCACATCATCAAGCCTTGCCCTTACCCTTAGGCTCTGAAGTACCTGAAACAACCAACAAATTGTAAGCTAATGCTTAGTGAGTTCCCCAAAGCATACCCCACACAATCCACATAATCACATAATTCATATTAGCTATATAAGCTACATAAACCACATAAGCCATGCATACAAACATATAAGGATGCCATGGAAACCGTCCAAGGTCTTATACCGAGTGCCACTAGAACCCCCACGTGGTCTTAATTACCTGCCATGGGAACCCCCACATGGTCTCCACTAACTACCATGGGAACCCCCACATGGTCTTTACTAATTGCCACTGGAACCCCCACGTGGTCTTAACTACCTGCCATGGGAACCCCCACATGGTCTTAGCTAACCAAAGAAATATCATACAAGCTAAACATGTAAACATACTAGGAAGCCATGGAAACCCTCCAAGGACTTATACCAAATGCCATGGTAACCCCCACATGGTCTTAATCTACTACCACGGGAACCCCTCGGGGTCTTCCATACAAATGTCATACCAACATATCACATAATCCACTAACAGTCCACATATCATATAATGGGCCGGCCTTGGTGCCTTAGACCCATTGGTATGGTGAGAAGAATCACCTCTCAAGAAATGATGAACTGATCAGATAAGTCCCAACTCGCAGCTCCAACTCAAATGCCTACAACCATCATGTGACTAACTTTGTCAAAATCCTGAAATACAAAAAATACCCTCAAAGTCAAACTTGGTCAACCATGGTCAAAGTCAAGGTCAACTGTCCACGTTGACCCAACTTGTCGAGTGCATCTCGAAACTTGTCGAGTCCCTTCAGTGTTCAATAAACCGGGAAAAACCCTAGCCAACTCGTTGAGTTCGCTCAGTATCCAGAAGACGGGAAAACCTTATCCAACTCGTCGAGTTGTCGGGGCAACTCGTCGATTTTTCCCTGTCTTAACATATTCAGTCCCTTCCAGTTGAATCTAAAGCCCCAGACTACAGATCCAGACCCCTAGGGTTAAGATACCATGTGAAGTTGCTAACTTTACATCCATGCAAGGCATCAAAGGGCTAAAACACTTAAACAAGCTTATCAAGGGACTTAGAGCATGAAGGAGGGCCAAGAATTGATAAAGTTGGCAACTTTAAGTCCAAAAAGGCCCTGAGATATCCAGATTTGAAGCCATATCATCATAACATGCTCAAATCCAAGAATAGTCCCAAACTAGGCTAATAATGGCCATAAATTTTCATAGAAGAAGATCTAAGAAATAAAAGGCCAAGGTTTCGACTTTATACCTCAATGTAGCTGCAATACTGGAGGAAATCCCGGATCTACTGCCTTCTACTCAATCTAACCTCTTCAAGCTTCAAGTTTCTTTCAAAAGAGCACCAAAAGTCACTCTCCAAGCTCACACACACATACAATGAGAGGAAATGGGTGAACTAGGGTTTCTCTGGATGATGGGGGCGATAAGGGAGGCTACTAATGAGGCTTAAGGCCTTTAAATAAGGTACAAACCTTGAAATTTAGGTTTTCCATTCCAGCGTCTACTCGTCGAGTTGGGGCCTTCCAACTGGTCGAGTAGACCCTTCATCCCTCGTCCACAATGATCCTTACTCGACGAGTTTGAGCTCCCCAACTCGTCGAGTCCCAGTCCAAAACCTTAAATGTTAGAGAAATAAATGATACCTGAAACAAGCGTTACACTATAAATAGTAGGATACTATTTTCAAATCAAATAATGAAAATACTTTTACAAATTAACAAAGTTATATACAAAAAGTATTTTCAAAGTATAATAAACAAAACCTGTGAGCTCACCAACATTACGTTGACATTTTCAAAACCACATGTGTAACAACTCAAAAATCACAACAAATTTAAACTTTTCAAAACAACCCATAATCATGAAATGTTTACAAAATCATTGTTTCCAAAGTGTTTATCAATATCAGAGTGTCCCAAAATCATAAAGTCATAAAACAAGAGGATGTGTACGGTCACACCTTCACCTTACCGCGATCCTCAAAAGTACCTGAAACAATAAACTAAAACTACAGGCCAAAGCTTAGTGAGTTTCCCCCAAAGTACCACCACACAAACATATAATCAAGCATATAACAGGTCCACAACCTTTCTAGTTGGATTACCCCTGGCCTAGAACCTTACGATTGGAATAGCCCAGTCCACAACCTTACGGTTGGAATGCCTAATACATAACGGTTCCACAACCTCCTGGTTGGATTACCCCCGACCCAAAACCTTCCGGTTGGAATGTCCTGGTCTGTCGACTTACAACACAAAGAAGTACAGTCTCAATCCCACCATACCATGTCGACATGCATATAAAAAATAACATATATCCAACAACAAATAATCATATGATCAGTTAACAGACTGGCTGACATATCTACAGATTATACTACAGGCTAACATCCTATATACCAGGATACCGATCTAACAACTCTCTATCACATAATCACATAGTATCATATCACAGGATATCCAATCCTATGGGTCAGTCGTGGTGCCTTCGACCCATAAGTATAGTGTGGAAGACTCACCTCTCAATCTGAACAATAGCTGATGAGGTCCCGACTCTAAATCTCAGCTCTAACTATTACCTATCCAACCAAAGGACCAATTCTCAAACACAATCCAAAATACCCAAATTACCCTTAATTCAAACTTGGTTAACCTTGGTCAAAGTCAAAGTCAAAGTCAACAACCAGCCGAGTCAACCCAGCCGAGTCAACCCGACCGAGTCGACCCAGCCGAATACGATGGGCGTACTCTTCTGTATGCGGGGCGTACTCGGTGCTTGACCTACTTACGGGGCATTGACTGCGTACACACAACTTACCACCTAGTACGCCCAACGTACGTACCCTGTTCAGTCCTTTTTCCATTAAGAGCTTAATACTCCACATCTTCACGTCCAAATTCAGATCCAAGGCTAAAATACCATCATGAGTCATAAAGTTTCCAACTTTATGACTTTTCATGTCCATTAAGTGCTTAAAACACAAGCCCTCGACATCTTAATGCATTAAGACCTTTTATAGCTTGCATGGAGTGAAACTAACTCTTAAGACCACATCTTTATGACTCAAGACCCCTCATAAGGTCTGAAAGGACGACTTATTAGGTCAAGAACATGCCATGCTCAAGAATAACCATTCTTTGGAAAAAAAATGTCTTAAAGGAACAATTATCTAGATCTACAAGATTGAGTGATCAATATGCAAACTTTTTACCTTCTGGAGCTTGCAATCAAGAAGGAAATCCCAGATCCAAGGTGCTTCCCAAACTCCAAGCTCTTTCCACCACTCTATTCTTCTTCAATGGCACTTCTAAACACTCCAAACGCTCCAAAAATGCACTCCTTCACTTAGTGTTTGCTTGGGGTCGATTCTTATAGAGGAAGGCTGAATAAGAATGAGATATGAGACTATAATGAGGTTTAAATTTGGACCAAACCCTAAAAATTAGGGTTTGCCATATCTTTACGTACGCCCCGCGTATGAGGTGTATGCCCAACGTACTAGGCGCGCCCTAGTACGCCCAACGTATACAACGTACGCTCAACGTACTACACTTGGGTGCTTTACTATATTGCCACAATGGGCCAAATTTCAATCATTTCCAGTCCCAAGGGCTAAATTACAATATAATTCAAACATAGGGTTGAATTTGAATTTACCTTGACATCGGGATGTTACAACATGTATTCCTAGGAAACCAAGAGATAGAAATTGCACTCCCTGCAGTAGTTGTGGATCGCTGAAGCTGCTAGAAGTCGGTCGTCATTTATTGTTATGCCTAACTATTAATGCACCTCTTGTATTAGAAACTCTAGAATTTCAAGATATTTTGCGATGTAATGTTTTACCCATAAATGGAAGTGATATTTATGTTATATATCGTTTTGTATTGTTCAATGTATGTTCAATGATTATGATCCAACATTCTAACGTCGCATAGCCCTACGTTTCCGTTGCCGACCGGGGGTGTGACAAAGTGTATTCATATTTGAATACGCATATTCATATATGAATAAGTATGTAGCTGTTGACAAGTGATTATTCATATATTAATATGACGGTTGGTTGTGGTGGTGGTGGTTACGGTGGCAGAGGTGGTTGTAGTGGTAGTGTCGGCAAATTAAAGATGTGTTGGAGGCGATGACGATAGCAATGGTGGTGATGGAGGTGGCGATGGTGGTTGGTGGCGTAGGTAGCGGTGGTGATGGTGGTTGGTGGCGGAGGGGGTGGTTGTGGCGTGGCAGTGGTGGTGGTAGAGGTAGTGGAGATGGTGGTGGCGGAGGAGATGTGAGGTGATGGATTCATATATGAATATACTTACATTTATATTCATATATGAATATTACCTCTCCTACGTCGCATCGGAGCGTTTTGCAGCAAAAATAAATGATTGGCTGAGAATAATTCATCAATTCTTAACCTTTCTTTCTTTTATATATATATATATATATATATATATATATATATATAAAAGAAAAAGATAAAAATAAGAACCGTTAAAAGTTAAGAAACTATGCCAACCATTTTAAGCTACAAATAAACGATGACATTATTGTAAATAGGATGAAATAACTAGCCAATTTGCATAATCCCTTTCCCCTATCTGATACGTCGTTCTCTTTCCTTCCTTTTCATCATTCCAGAAAGTCCCCAACTCTCCCATTCCCCTTTGCTATCTCTACCACCGACCAAAATCCACCACCACCGTCCTTCTCCACCAATTGTGACGTCCACTGTCGCCGCTCCTCTTCTTCACCAACGTCTTCCTCCTCCATTAAATCGAATCCAAATTGATGTTTAAAGTGAGGTTTATTTTCTATCGGAAATAACTTCTAGGTCTGGCCAAAATCCACCATCGCTGCCCTTCTCCGCTAATCGAAGTCTCCACTATTGTCGCTCCTCTTCTTCACCATTGTCTTCGTCCTTCAACAAATCAGATCTAAAAACGAAGAGTGAGTTATATGATTGAACTCTGTAATTGAGAGAATTTAGACATCGATTGTTTATTAAACAAAAACTATTGAACTGTGATTAAGAAATTTTAGACATCAATTGTTTACTAAATAAAAAATTTTGATCCAATGTTTAGATCCTTTAAACTGACGATATGGAATATGACAAGGAATAAAATAAAAAAAAGCATATGAAGTTTCTAAATCACAAGCACAAGTTGCGTTCAATTCAAGGCATTACATCAACCTAATTTATTATCAAGTTAATAGCTATTGATTTTAGATGGAATGATGTTTTTTCTACTTTTTTTGTTGTTCATGTTCTTTAAGTGATGAAACCATCGTGATATTAGTCTGTTGGCAATGCTATTTTGTTCTAATTTATATGCCCAGTTAATTGTGATGTCAGATTTAGTTTATTTGAAAAGTTCGTTGTGGACTTCAATTTATATACAAAATAATGATTTACTTTATTTTTTTGTTTGTTTGCAAAGTATATACTAATAAAATAGCAGAGGTGCAGTATGCAAGAGGAAATAGCTTCAAAAGCCACTGTGATGATCTATTAATGCTAAAGTACATAATATTGCTATAGTTTTTTGTTTATTAATTGTGTTACGAAGTTAATGGTGGTGTTAATTTCTTTGCCAAAGTAAACACAAAGCATTAATATAGAAGGAAATTTATATCTGCAAGTCATGAATTTTGGATATCCGATTTAATATCCAAATCCGTATATGGTTTTTCGGATATCCAAATTTTTGAATGCGAGTTCGGATATCAAAAATCTACTATCCGAATTTTTGGATATCCGGTTTTAAACACTCATAATCTGAACTAGTATATTCAACAGTGAATTTATAACAAATTGATATACTGAACTGAGAGTTAGTGTATGAATGATTGTACTAAATATCCAAATATGATTTTTTTTATCTAACTTATGTTTTTGGTGCCTGCTAGAGTGAATGGTGTATAATTTTTTGTATTAAACTGTGAACGGAGTATAAATTAGTGAATTAAACAGTAAATGGTCTATGAATTGATGTATTAAGTTGGAATTTTTTTTAGAGTTTAAACAGTGAATATGGTAAATTAGGCTATGAATGAATGTATAAAATGTTAATATAACATCGCCTTATATATCTGATCAGATCTGATGTTTTGTGGTGATTTTGGATCTGATGTGTGTGGTGCACACAAAGTGTTTGATAAAATGTCTCAACCAAATTCTATAAGTTATTAAACTGCGAATATGTGTTTTTAATGTATTAATTTGTGAATATCTAAGTTATTAAGCTATGAATGTGTAACAACCCGTTATTTCATGTCAATAAAACTCTAGACTACAAGCATGTTCAAGTAAAAACTCACCACCTATATTGTAGATATAGGAACTTTAAATGCCTCGAGTGCATGTTCATTTAACTTATATACAAGTTTATGGGAAAACCATGTTGAAGTAGGAGAGTATAAGCTTAATACTTAACATAAAATCATACTAAATCAAATCAAGCTTACACTAGTTCGAAACAAAGGGACTATGCTTAACATAATTAAAGGTTTAAAAGGGTTGAAATGTGTTTACGGTTTTGGGATTTCCCAAATCGTAAACACATGCTTTTTGGTGAAAAGCAAAACCGTAAACCCCTAAAGGGGTGGAAACCAAACCGTAAACCCTAAAGGGTGTAAACCAAGGTCGTGAACCCTTTCCCTTTTGACCCAAATCCGTGAACCCCTTTTATACTTTTGAGTCAAGACCGTAAACACACCCCTTTCTAAAAGCTCTAAACCGTAAACACCCCCTATATATGTGTGTTTTGGGCAAAAACACTTTCATTTCACTCATTTTCATCAGTAAACACTCCTAAATCCTCTCAACTACCATCCGTGAACACCCCTTTTTCTCTCAATCTTCAAGAGTTTACGTCCAGATTTCCTTCAAATCTTCATATTCCCATCAAGAACATTCAAAACCACCTTCAAATCTTCATATGATCTTCAAATCTTCATAATTTCCCAAGATCCAACCGTAAACCCATAAGATTCAACCGTAAACCCACTTTGCCAACCAAAAACACTTTGCAACATTTCCAAACAATTCCAATTAAATTTTGTAAGTATTCCTTGCATAATTAATTATTTATCTCATTATTTAAATTAATATATAATTAATTTAAATACGACGTCGAATATAATTATTTTTAGGATGACGTCATTCGCGCGTACGCTAGTCCGAGGATCGTTTCTACGACTCGATATTCAAACTCAAACGCACATACGAGATGAGTTCATACCCCTACATTTTCAACGTTTTTAATATTTTTGAGGGGGGGGGGAATACAAGTAAAACACAAGGATTTTTGTGTTTATTCAAATATTTTTAAATAGTTTTAAAACCTTTGCAATTGTTTCAAACTGAGTATTCGCTACACTTCCTAAAAATATTTCATATATTTTTAACCCTTTTGTAATATGTCGAGCATAAGGGTATATTGCTTTCATACAATTAAATTGCAAATGTTTTCATTACACTACAGAACATTATAGTTAGACTATAATCGGTATAGTTTGAGATTCACTACGCTACTTCGCTAAGTACAATACACGAAACAAGAACATACAAACGAAACTATAATAGGTATAGTTTGGGAAACACTACTCTAATACATTGATACAAGTATACACTACTAAAATAATTAATTAAGTATGATTATTTTACACTATAAGGTACATTAATACATGACAATACATACAGTTTCTAATACAAGAGAACACTACAACACAACGGCACTACACGTAAACTAGTTAATAATGGGTTGTGGGGGCACTACTTCACTAGTATCCATCAGGGTACAGAATTAAATCCTATACAGTATAACCAGAGTCTCTTGGAGGGAGAGCGTGAGATTTGTGTATAGATCTATACGGGACTGACAATCTCACACCTGAACTGCTAGCTACAGTTAGGCCGGTAGGCCTGGGGTGACAAATGTCATAACTTTTACACGCCTGAAAAACGTCTTAGAGGTCACTAGGTCATATCAAGCATGGTTATATGAAACTCACAATAGTATAACTAACACATATTTTTACGGGATTAACACTACTTCAGCGGTTTTATCTAATTTAATAAAACTACAGTAGTCTATGATACACTACTTTACACTACAGCTGGTGATAACCAGGCATTCATACTAAGGTTTTCATACAAACGCTATTACAGTACACTACTTTCACTACAACTGGTGGTATCCAGGTATACATACAAAGGTTTTCATACAAATACAGATGCAATACACTGTTTTCTAGTACTGGGTACACTAATATAGTATACATTTACAAGGAACATACATGACTACATTACATTCACTATAGAAAATATTGGATTTTCTGGAGAAACATACTAGCATTTTCATAGAATAAAGACAAGTTTTCCTTCGCTAAAACATACTTATGAACTCACCAACTTAAATGTTGATACACTTTCAAAATCACTTGTATTCTCAGGTAACCGATAAGACAGGTACACTCGCAGATTTTGAGAAGACGGAGCTTTTAGAGCCGCGTCTTTTAATACTTTTGCTACACATTTTGATGTCATACAAACTATGTATTGAACAGATGTAAATACTTTACATTATGAATGTAATGGTTGTGTTTTCTTTGATTCCTATTATACAATTATTGTGATACTGTACATGACGTCCTCCGCCCCCGAACGTTTCCGCCGTTCCGGTTTGGGGGTGTGACAGATTGGTATCAGAGCATTGTTTATAGTGAACTAAGTATATCAAGCCTTACAAAGATATACATTTATAAACATTATGGGGCCGAAGCGCTCTGAACTAAAAGTATACTTTTAAAATCTAAGTATTTTATAGGAAGTATACAAGTATACATACATGCCAGAAATAGTATCACAGTAAGAACTATACAAAAGTATTTAGGTGTTGGACACTACAGTTAAACCTGGACAGTTATGTAATCATATCTGGGATAAATATAGCCTGATCAACTATATTTATTTGAGATACGACCGACATGTGTTTGGGAGTGATAGTGGTCTTGCAACAAGTCTAAAACTTACCAAACTCTATACAATGGAAACAATAGAACCTGATATACAGTTAAAATACTATAGGAGTATTTTATAGCACTATAACACTAGAGCCAAACACGTGAGAACAAAGAACTCTCACTGATAGATATATAATTTCTAAGTGTATACATATAAGTTATATATAAGTAAGATTTCATAGACTCAGAATAAGTGGTTTTAACTTTACTTCCTGTTCCTTGTTTGGTTGTGGACTTAGAGTAGGATCACTTAATCTAAGGTCTATTTGGTTTTAGTTACGTATAATTTGTGTACACTATGTGATTATCGGGGGATCAGGTACAAATCACATTATGCAAATTGATTCCAAGTGTTGCTATTAATTTCATGGCGATTGTTTACGTGTATTAGTAGAATTTCACTATAAATTGCTTAATAGAACACTATAACTGCCAGGATAAGATATACCTTGTTCAGTATCACCTGACTCATGACCACTATAGAGGACTTATCATCATTTTCTCTTAAATAATTTTAGAGAAAGATGGCTCCAAAGAAGTCCAACAGGAAGAAAAACAACACTTCGACAAATCCACCGCCACTACCACCCCAATTTAACCCTGTTATCTTCCAAGCAACAGTAACTGCCGCTGTGGTTGCCGCCATATTGCAGATCAATACAAGCTGCACTAGCGAATCTGGTATTGGTACCAATCCTCTTAACCTCGGAGGTAGCCAAGGACATCCAAGAGAGTATTCCTATAAGGATTTCACGAACGCTATACCCAAACCCTTCGACGGAACCGGAGGAGTCATTGCCTTAACCCGTTGGTTCGAGAAAATTAAATCAATATTCGAGATCAGTGCGTGCCCTGAGTCTAGCAAAGAGAAATTTGCAACATGCACCTTCACCGATAGAGCTCTAACTTGGTGGAACAGCCAAGTCAAATCCCTGACTCTCCTGGTAGCCAATGCTATGAGTTGGGACAATTTGAAGGAACTAATGTTAGCTGAATACTACCCGTAGGGTGAAATGCAAAAACTAGCGCATGAGCTCTGGAATTTGAAGATGAAGGATTCCGATGTCGCTGCTTACACTGCCGTTTCTACATCCCGTTTCTACAAGACGCCTGCGCAGTCTAAAGCTCAGACTCCCGGAGCTAGAATAGACCAGGCCTGTTATGGTTGTGGTGAGACCGGGCATTACAAGAGAGATTGCCCTAAAGCAAGAAACGCTGGCAAAACGGGGAGAGTGCTAGCAATGGGTCAGGAGGAGGCTGTAGCGGATCCCACCGTAGTCACGGGTGCGTTCCTCCTCGATAACTTTTATGCATGCATTCTCTTTGATAGTGGTGCGGAGAAGAGTTTTATTAGTCATAAATTCAAACACTTACTCAAACACAAACCACAAACACTAAACAAAACATTCACCATCGAGATGGCTAACGGGAAGAAAGAGAGCACTAATGACATATTCGTAGGATGTACCCTCACTCTAAACGACCACTCTTTCTCAATTGATCTTATGTCGGTCTCCATAAAAAGCTTCGACGTCATTATCGGCATGGATTGGTTAAGTCCTAACCGTGCTGATATCCTTTGTTATGAAAAAGCCATTCGTCTCAATCTGCCAAATGGCGAAGCCCTCGTTATCTATGGTGACAAACTCAGCACGAATCTTCGCATTATCTTGTGCATCAAAGCCTAAAAATACCTGCGAAAGGAGTGCCACGCATTCCTAGCTCATGTAGTTAATGAAAAGCAAGAAGTTAAAGACCTCGAGAGCATCCCCGAAGTCTGAAACTTTCCTAATATCTTTCCCGAAGATCTTCCAGGAGTTCCTCCTGAACGCCAAGTCGAGTACCAAATCGACTTAATTCCTGGAGCTATCCCCGTAGCCAAATCCGCGTATCGTCTTGCACCAGCAGAGATGCAGGAATTATCCAGCCAACTAAACGAACTGCTCAGTAAGGAATTCATCAGACCGAGCTCTTCACCCTGAGAAGCATCGGTCTTGTTTGTGAAAAAGAAAGATGGATCGTTCCGCATGTGCATAGACTACCGCGAACTGAACAAGCTCACTATTAAAAACCGATTCCCTCTCCCGCTAATAGATGACCTCTTCGATCAACTCCAAGGAGCCAGCTACTTCTCAAAGATAGACCTAAGATCGGGGTATCACCAGTTACGAGTCCTTAAGAATGATGTTCCCAAAACAGCATTTTGAACTCGTTATGGTCACTACGAGTTTGTAGTAATGCCCTTTGGCCTAACCAACGCACCCGCCATGTTCATGGACTTAATGAATCGGGGGTGCCGTCCTTTCCTAGATAAATTCGTGATAGTATTCATAGATGATATACTTATCTATTCACGAAGCGAGGAAGAACATAGTCAGCACTTGAGACAATTTCTAGAAACATTACGGGCGGAGAAGCTATACGCGAAATTCTCAAAGTGCGAGTTTTGGATTAGGAAGATAACTTTCCTTGGTCACGTGGTCAGTGAAGAAGGCATACACGTGGACCCTTCCAAAATAAAGGCAATCGAGAACTGGTCAGCTCTGAGAACGCCCACAGGATTCCGTCAATTCTTGGGTCTTGCTGGCTATTACCGTAGATTCATACAAAACTTCTCCAGAATTGCTAAGCCGCTTACTACCCTGACTCGGAAGGGAGTAACTTTTAGTTAGGGAGAAAAACATGACACTGCGTTCCAGACACTGAAACAAGCCCTGTGCAGCGCACCTATCTTGTCTCTTCCAGAAGGGACAGAGGATTTCGTTGTATATTGCGATGCATCCAATCAGGGGCTAGGCTGTGTGCTTATGCAACGAGGAAAAGTTATTGCTTATACCTTGAGACAGCTTAAGGGACACGAAGTCAACTACACTACTCACGATATTGAGTTGGGAGCAGTGGTCTTTGCACTAAAAATCTGGAGACATTACCTTTACGGTACCAAGTGCACTATCTCCACCGACCACAAAAGCCTTCAATATATCTTTGATCAGAAGGAACTTAACATGAGAAAACGACGATGGGTAGAGTTACTCAATGATTACGAATGCGAAATTCGCTATCATCTCGGTAAAGCCAATGTAGTAGCGGATGCCCTTAGTCGAAAGGATTACTCGGGTCGTAGGGTGAAGGCACTAACCATGGCAATCCATTCACATTTGTCCACACAAATCAAGGAGGCTCAGTTAGAAGCCTTGAAGCCGGATAACGTGGCAGATGAAGCCTTAAGAGGAATGGAGAAGAACTTAGAAATCAAGGGTGACGGAGTTCGTTACTTCATGAATCAGATCTGGACACCGAAGTATGGTGGCTATAGAGACGTTGTCATGAATGAAGCCCACAAGACTCGATAGTCCGTTCACCCAGGCTCATATAAGATGTATCTAGATCTCAAGAAACTATATTGGTGGCCAAACATGAAAGCAGAGATTGCTACCTACGTGGGCAAGTGCCTAACTTGTGCCAAAGTTAAGGTATAATATCAAAATCCCTCAGGTTTACTTCAACAACCAGAGATACCTGAGTGGAAGTGGGAACGGATTACAATGGATTTCATAACCAAGTTACCTAAGACTACGGGTGGTCATGACACTATCTGGGTAATCGTCGACAGATTAACCAAGTCCGCCCACTTCCTGTCAATCAAAGAAACAGACAAGATGGAGAAACTGACTAGAACTTACATCCGATAGATAGTACGACTGCACGGTGTGCCCATATCTATTATCTCGGATAGAGATAGTAGATTCACCTCGCGATTTTGGCAGTCACTTCAGAAGGCTCTTGGGACTAGGATGTACATGAGTATAACCTACCACCCACAAACCGACGGACAGAGTGAGAGAACCATACAAACACTAGAAGACATGCTGAGAGCCTATGTGATCGACTTTGGTAAAGCATGGGATACCCATTTGTCACTTGTCGAGTTTTCATATAACAAAAGTTACCACTCTAGCATCAAGACCGCCCCGTTCGAAGCCCTATATGGCCGTAAGTGCAGTTCCCCTCTGTGATGGGCTGAAGTGGGTGAAACGCAGCTAGCTAAGGGACAAGTCCCTGATACCACTCTCACTGGTCCGTAAATCATTCGAGAGACCACAGAAAAGATTGTGCAAATCCGAGAACGACTAAAAGCCTCTAGAGATAGACAAAGGAGCTACGCAGATAAGAGACGAAAACCCTTGGAATTCCAGGTTGGTGACCGCATTCTATTGAAGGTCTCTCCTTGGAAAGGAATGATATGCTTCGGAAAGCATGGAAAGCTAAATCCAAGATACATCGGGCCATTCGAGATCCTTGCTAGAATAGGCCCAGTAGCTTACAAACTCCGTCTACCGCAAGAACTTAACAACGTACACCCTGTCTTCCACGTGCCAAATCTAAAGAAGTGTCTATCTGACGAGACTCTTGTGATTCCACTCGATGAAATCGAGATAAACGAGAGTCTTAACTTTATGGAAGAACCAGTAGAAATCATGGATATGGAAGTCAAATGAACGAAACAAAGTCGCATACTAATAGTGAAGGTTCGCTGGAATGCCAAGCGGGGACCTGAATTCACTTGGGAGCGAGAAGACCAGATGCAAAAAAACTACTCACATCTTTTCCCTAATCCATGATGTATTCTCTATAGCAAGAATTTCGGGACGAAATTCCCTCTAACGGGGGGATAATGTAACAACCCGTTATTTCATGTCAATAAAACTCTAGACTACAAGCATGTTCAAGTAAAAACTCACCACCTATATTGTAGATATAGGACCTTTAAATGCCTCTAGTGCATGTTCATTTAACTTATATACAAGTTTATGGGAAAACCATGCTAAAGTAGGAGAGTATAAGCTTAATACTTAACATAAAATCATACTAAATCAAATCAAGCTTACACTAGTTCGAAACAAAGGGACTATGATTAACATAATTAAAGGTTTAAAAGGGTTGAAATGTGTTTACGGTTTTGGGATTTCCCAAACCGTAAATACATGCTTTTTGGTGAAAAGCAAAACTGTAAACCCCTAAAAGGGTGGAAACCAAACCGTAAACCCTAAAGGGTGTAAACCAAGGCCGTGAACCCTTTCCCTTTTGACCCAAATCCGTGAACCCCTTTATCCTTTTGACTCAAGACCGTAAACACCCCCCTTCTAGAAGCTCTAAACCGTAAACACCCCCTATATATGTGTGTTTTGGGAGAAACACTTTCATTTCACTCATTTTCATCCGTAAACACTCCCAAAATCCTCTCAACTACCATCCGTGAACACCCCTTTTTCTCTCAATCTTCAAGAGTTTACATCCAGATTTCCTTCAAATCTTCATATTCCCATCAAGAACATTCAAAACCACGTTCAAATCTTCATATGATCTTCAAATCTTCATACTTTCCCAAGATCCAACCGTAAACCCATTTAACCCTTTTCCGGGATCAAGTACTACTTATAGAAATAGAAAGCACCAAAGGTAAGGCGGGTTAAGTTAGGACCGTGAGCACGGTGGGGACGGGCTTCCCAAAAAGCCAGCCCGGGCCGGGGTCAGTATAGAATGAAGGGGACGGCCCTAATGTTGTGTTGGCACACCACCAAATAATTAGGTGGTGGGAAAACATCTTCTAAGAAGGGCTTGGAAGAAGAAATAGAATCTCCTTTCTTTTTCGAGAAAAGGTCCTATCCTTTAATATCATGATTGGGTCGACCAGGCCAGATCATGAGTGAAATATCCCCCCCTCCCCCCCCCCCCCCCGCCGGTGGGGAATCCGCTCCCGGGTCGTCGCTCCGCCATCGCGGACGTCCGGGTATGGATTACTGGAGTGAAGGGATTGGCGCAAACCAGAGTGTGCTTCGAGACCATCTTTCTCTCAGGAAAAACAACGAACAGGGGACCTCCTAGACGGAGGATTCGTTCGAGATCAAAGTGTTGATGGAGCCCTCGCCCGAACCGGAAATGGAAGGCACATCGGCTCGTTCTACGATCCCAAGGGTGGATGAAGATTTACGGCTACTACTTCCCGATCTTTGTGCTGACCAAGCTCCTTTTTCTAACGATTGAAAAAACATTCCTCCAAACATGAGAGCTTAAATCAGAAAGAAATAGGCTTAGACACCACATCCAATGGATGACCCTATTTAGATGAATTGGCTATTGAACAGCCAAATATATTCCGGCTGGCCCTCGTAGTGTGGATGGAGGATGAAGATTCAAACGTAAACCCATTTTGCCAACCAAAAACACTTTGCAACATTTCCAAACAATTCCAATTAATTTTGTAAGTATTCCTTGCATAATTAATTATTTATCTCATTATTTAAATTAATATATTATTAATTTAAATACGACGTCGAATATAATTATTTTTAGGATAACGTCATTCGCACGTACGCTAGTCCGATGATCGTTTCTACGACTCGATATTCAAACTCAAACGCACATACGAGGTGAGTTCATACCCCTACATTTTCAAAGTTTTTAATATTTTTAGGGGGGATACAAGTAAAACACAAGGACTTTTGTGTTTATTCAAACATTTTTAAATAGTTTTAAAACCTTTGCAATTGTTTCAAACAGAGTATTCACTACACTTCCTAAAAATATTTCATATATTTTTAACCCTTTTGTAATATGTCGAGCATAAGGATATATTTCTTTCATACAATTAAATTGCAAATGTTTTCATTACACTACAGAACATTACAGTTAGAATATATTCGGTATAGTTTGAGATTCAATACGCTACTTCGCTAAGTACAATACACGAAACAAGAACATACAAACGAAACTATAATAGGTACAGTTTGGGAAACACTACTCTAATACACTGATACTGTTGGATTAGTGTCTAAGTCCATAACTATATTCGGTATGTATTTGACCCGGTTGTGCATGGTCCTTTTGGGTTGCCTTCACCAAAGCAACTTGACTGGAGGAATAATATAGAAATAGGTGATTATGGTTTACTAATATATTATAAGACTAATATATTAAAGGAGAAGTCATAATTGTTTAATTAACATTGGTCAATAATTAATTAAGAATTAGTTTTGTGATCAAAAGGAGTTAATTGAACTTAAGGGGCTGAACTGTAATTATGTGATGGTTACAAAGTTGGGCAAGGAAACCCTAATAGATAGGGTGGACGAATTCTAAGGATAAAGCCTTAAGAATTCGTCCATGATAGGGATTCTAGAATTATCCTTGGGCTGCTTGGTGGCTAAGTAATCAGATAAGGATAACCATTGAAACCCTAATTCCTACACCAATATAAAGGACCCCTAGGCATGGGAATTTTGGCCACTTGAACCCTAGAAGTCCTAGAGCCGAAATTCTCCTCTCCCCTCTCTCTCCTGTTTCCTTCAACTGCTATTGGTGTTTGTGATTCATTAGAGGCACAACACTTGAGGTGCTAAAGTTCTCAAGGCTTCAAGATCTTCAATCAACAACGAGGTAAACATCTAGATCTGATTTGTGATGTTAATTTCGATTATATACACTAGATCTAGGGTTAGAAAGTATTGGGTGAATTGCATGTACAATAGAGAAACCTAGATCCAAGCATTAGGGTTTGCATGAGCACATAGTATGTTCTTTTGGCTCAAACCCATCAGTGGTATCAGAGCCTTGTTTGGTTTCTATTGTATTGATGCCTTGTATGTTCATCTTGCTGAAAAAAAACGTTTTTTTTGGCCCTCTGATCGACCTGACTCGGCGAGTCACTAGCTGCACTCGGCGAGTCAGCCCAACTCGGCGAGTCCAGTTAGTGACTCGGCGAGTCGGAGCGTCAAACAGAGGGATTTTCGGGATTTCTTGCTGTTTTGCTTAAGGATAATTGCCTAAATCGTTTTTTACTAATAAAATCCGAATTTTATTACTGTTTTAT
Source organism: Lactuca virosa (assembly GCF_052849685.1). NCBI lineage: Eukaryota > Viridiplantae > Streptophyta > Magnoliopsida > Asterales > Asteraceae > Lactuca > Lactuca virosa. The sequence goes on from NC_136429.1 coordinate 55,220,603, forward strand.
GATTATCCTTACCAAATCAAAAGATAATTACCAATTGTTTAAATAATAAATTCCTTATTTGATAATATTTGATTATTTGAATTAATTGTTGAATTATCTTGTAAATAAAAATTGATTAGGTCAAATTTAGATAATCATTAAATTAATTGTTTAATTTAAATTATTTGCTATTTGATCCTTTGTGTTTTGAAAAGTTCAAAACTTGTCCTCAAATTTTGAAATTTAAATTTTATGATTAAAAGTTTAATTTGAACTATTTAAATTTCAAACCCTAGAATTTTACAAGTTTAAAATTCAACCTTATACTTTATAATATTATAAGATATATATATATATATATATATATATATATATATATATATATATATATATATAACTTAAATGCTAGTCTTACCGTTAGTAGGCCTCATTCACGAAGTCGATCTATAAGGGGGGTATAAGGTTATGACCTATAAAATGGCCGTTTAATGGGTGTCCACTCTCACCCACCGCTTCCTTGATTGGTGGAGGGTCGTTAGCCGAACGGGTAGGATAGGGAAACCCCTTCCTCGTTAATAAGTATAGTGAATTATAAAAGTAACTAAATGTTTTTCAAAAAATTCCCAATTTTAGTTACTTTAGGAAAAAGTGAATTTGATGCAATTCCATGAAATTACACTTTGTATCCTTGCTAAGACGTTAGTGGAGCGTGTGTGGTTAACCGACACACTAATTGGGTTCTAAGTAAAGGTGGCAAAGGGTGACTCATTGTTTGTCATAGTTCGATGGAGCGTGTGTGGTTAACCGGCACATCAAATAGGTGACTGTAACAATGAGGGCACCATGTACATTTGCATGGTTATTCACACCCGCTTTGTGATCCTCGGCATCCCAATCACAAATTAGAGGGGCATATCGAGATTTAAACATGTCATTGAAAGGTTCAATGAATCTCAAAAGATATAGGAGTTTTCAATACATTTAAAACTTAATCTATTTTTCGTTTTTCATGGTGGAGAATTAGTGAATCGTCATTCACTTACCTTCAAATTATTTACTTATTAGATTACGGCATCCCTTTTTTAATTTGTAAATAATGTTGTTGGATCCTAGCCCTAATTTCTCATTTGGGTGTTTAATTGGGGATTCATTTTTAATCAAACTTTATTCTTTTTCTTTACAAGATGTCGAACGTCAACAACAACGCTTCTGGCTCAACTTCCACTGGCTCGTTCTCACTCATGAACTTGTGTGGGAGAGTGATCTTTGACGTGTCCAATTTCAATGATTGGATCCGCAACATTCGAATGTTCACTCGTTACGAGGACAAAGAGTATGTCCTCAATGAGAAGCTGAAGGAAATCAACATCAACACTGCATCTGCTGAATAGATCGCAACCTTTGCGGCCCATGAGCATGATGCCATGAAAGTCCATTGCATCATGCTAGCGACTATGACTGCAGAACTCCAAAAGTCCTACGAGGACATGTATCCCTATGAAATGCATCAAGACTTGCTGGACCGGTACCACCAGAGCGCTAGGCAAGAAAGGTACGAGATCATCACTTCGATGATCACTACCAAAATGGGTAATGGAGAGTCCCTTACCGCTCATCTGCAAAAGATGCAGAGATATGTCGATCGCCTGCTAAAGTTGAATGTGAACTTTGATGAAGAGCTGGAAAGTGACATCATCCTTCATTCCTTGCCTCCCTGCTATAGCCAGTTCCGTATGACCTACCACATGAACAAGGAGGAGGTCACTTTGAGCAAGCTTCAAGGCTTGCTAAGGACTTCTGAGAGCAATCTCAAAGATAAGTCTGTTGCATCAACTCCAACTCCCGCTGCTGCCCCAGTCTTGGCAATAAGGCAAGGGAAGGGTAAGAAGAGGAAGGCTCCCTCAAAGAGCCACCACAACGGAAAGTCCAAAGATGGTACCTCTTCTAGTGGAACCAAAGTTGGTTCTGCTAAACCTAACTCAAACCCAAAGGAGGCAGAGTGCCATCACTGCCACAAGATAGGGCATTGGAAAAGAAGCTGCCCAGAATATCTGCAAGCTATCAAGCATGGGAAGATCAAGCTGTCCTTCGCAGGTATTTACACTATTAAATCTAAAGATTCATCGCACGCTATTTCTTGGGTTCTTGATACAGGATGTGGTTTTAACATATGTTCTGATTTGCAGGGACTAAGAAGAAATAGGGATGTGGAGCGTGGAAGGATAAACCTAATCATGGGAAATAGAAGATCGTCGCCTGTCACCAAGATTGGAGTATATTCCTTAGTGCTTAGTAATGGATTAGGTTTAGATTTAAATAATTGTTGCTATTCACCAAATATGGCAAGAAACATCATTTCATTTCATGGTTTATATATACAAGGATTTAGATATTCATTTGATAATGAAAAAGGTTCTATTTATGCTTATCTTAATAGTGTTTTATATTTTGAAGCATTGCCTTATAATGGAATATATGAGACTGTGATGGTTGTAGATAACTTAGGAAATGATGTTTTGTGTGTTGATTCTTCCAATAGTATGGATAAGGCATGCTTGTGGCATTGTCGTATTGGACATGTCAACAAGAAACGCATAGCCCAACTCCAAAAGGATGGAGTGTTGGAGTCATTCGACCTTAGGGACGATGACGTGTGCGAGTCTTGTTTACTTGGAAAGACGACCAAGTCACCCTTCATTGGAACTTGTGCGAGGGGTGAGGTTTATTGGATCTCATACATACAGATGTATGTGGACCCTTTAGATCCACCACAAAGGATGCAAACCGCTTCTATGTGACTTTTACCGATGATTATAGCAGATATGGGTATATCTACTTAATCAAGCACAAGTGAGAAACCTTTGAAAAGTTCAAAGAGTTTAAACAAGAAGTGACGAATAATTTGGGCAGGAAAGTCAAGATGCTTCGATTCGATCGAAGAGGAGAGTACCTAAGTATTGAATTCCACGACTACCTCAAGGAATGCGGAATCGTTTCGCACTTGACGCCACCTAGGACACCGCAGTTGAATGGTGTAGCTGAGAGGCGTAATCGAACCTTGCTAGACATGGTTCGTTCCATGATGAGTCATGCTTCACTACCTATCTCATTCTGGAGGTATGCCTTGGAGACTGCCGCCCATATCCTTAACTTAGTCCCTACAAAGAAGGTTTCCAAAACACCTCACGAGATGTGGACAGGGAAAGCTCCCTCGTTAACACATATCAAGGTTTGGGGTTGCGAGGTTTTTGTAAGACGAGAGACTCACGACAAGCTCGAACCTCGTAGTGAGCGATGTATTTTCATCGACTACCCGCAGAAGTCCTTTGGATATCTCTTCTATAGACCGAGTGACAATGTTGTCTTCGTTGCGAGGAGAGGGGTTTTCTGAGAACGAGAACTCATAAGCCAAGGGGACAGTGGGAGGCAAATCCACCTTGAAGAGCTTCAAGAGTCGAGCGATGAAGGAACCTCTAACACTGGCGCTCAACGCGAGGAGGAAACTCCGTTTGAACCAATTGACGAGTCATTACCTCTTAGACGTTCCAAAAGGGTTATGGTTCAACCCCAGTTATATGGTTTTCATATTACTATAGAAGGGGATACATATATTAGTGATAGTACACTAATAAATTTGGACGAACCTAACAACTATAAGGAAGCCATGGCAGGCCCGGAGTCTGCAAAGTGGAAAGAGGCGATGGACAACGAGATTCAGTCTATGTATGACAACCAAGTTTGGAATTTGGTTGACAATGTGCCAGGTCGTAAGACGGTCGGGTGCAAGTGGATCTTCAAGAAGAAGACCGACATGGATGGGAATGTACACGCCTATAAGGCGCGATTGGTTGCGAAGGGTTTCACTCAAACTCATGGAGTTGACTATGATGAAACCTTCTCACCAGTTGCGAAGATAAAGTCTATCAGGGTGATGCTACCAATTGCTGCATTTCATGACTATGAAATATGGCAAATGGATGCCAAAACTGCCTTCCTTAACGGGAAGTTGGTTGAGGATGTTTACATGGCTCGGCCAGAGGGTTTTGTCAATGCGAAGCATCCTAATAGAGTGTGTAAGCTTTAGAAGTCCATTTATGGACTTAAGCAAGCGTCTCGCAGATGGAATCTTTGTTTCGATGAGAAAGTCAAAGAGTTTGGTTTTCTGCGAAGCGAAGATTAATCATGTGTATATGTCAAAGCCAGTGGGAGTATAGTAAGCTTCCTCGTATTGTATGTCGATGACATACTACTCATAGGAAACGACATCCCGACGTTGCAGGAAGTAAAGTCCTGGCTTGGGAAGTGTTTCGCTATGAAGGACCTCGGAGAGGCTGCCTATATTCTGGGAATAAGGATAGTGAGAAACAGAAGTAAGAGACTAATAGGACTTAGTCAGAATACTTACTTGGACAAGGTACTAAAACGTTTTAGTATGGAGAATTCAAAGAAGGGAGAGTTACCAATCCAAAGTAATGCTAAATTGAGCAAGACTCAAAGTTCGAGTACCGAAGTCGAGATAGCAGAAATGAGTCGAGTACCTTATGCTTCCGCAGTTAGCTCAATCATGTACGCTATGACTTGTACTCGCCCTGATGTGGCCTTCACTTTGAGCATGGTCAGCAGATATCAAGGGAACTCTGGCAAAGCACATTGGACCGCAGTGAAGAACATTCTTAAGTACCTTCGGAGGACCAAGGAATGGTTTGTAGTCCTCGGTGGGAGTGATTACTTAAAGGTGCGAGGGTACAGTGACGCCAGTTTTCAAACCGAGAAGGAAAACTACTGTTCGCAGTCGGACTGGGTCTTTACCTTAAATGGAGGAGTAGTGACTTGGAAAGGTTCCAAGCAAGAGACCGTGGCTGATTCAACGTGCGAATCAGAGTACATTGCAGCGAGCGAAGCGTCAAAGGAGGCAATGTGGTTGAAGAACTTCATTGGAGACCTTGGAGTTGTGCCGGCCATACAAGAGCCTATGGAAATTTTCTGTGATAATGAAGGAGAGGTTGCCTTGACCAAGGAACCGAGGGATCATGGCAGATCTCGACATATCGACAGAAAATATCACTTTATTCGACATCGCGTGGAAGAAGGACTCCTCGTAGTGAAGAGGGTATCGTTAGAGGATAACCCAACAGATCCGCTTACGATGGGACTGAGCAGGGTTAAGCACTTGCAGTACGCTAGGAGCATCAGGCTGAAGGACGATATTAGTTTAGATTAGATAGTTTAGAAACGTGTAATAGATAAATTGTAATTAACATTCGATGATTAAATAAAAGAGTATTATTTATTAGTAATGTTACTGTCTTATGTTAATTGTTTACCTATTGTTTCATTTTTGCATGTTTTGACTTCCTGAATAACAAGATTATTCGAACGGTCCACAGTCGTTCATATATTGGAAGTAGGTATGAATGAAGACTGTCATGAATTGGTGTGTAGATTGTCTAAAGAGTATTAGACATAGAAAAAGTTTGCTACAACGTTCATGAGTGCTTATGAACTTGATTTGAGCATTGGAATAAACCCACGCTTGCTGGAATCACTTCATGGAATTCATCACGAGTGATCGCAAGACGATAATATCATATGGTCTTAAAACCTAGATATATGTTTTATTGTTTGCTAATTAGTTGTGCATTGATAATGCGTAAACGCATCAGTAAATTGATGTTATAAAACGTATTGTTGTGTATAATTTGATTAATGGATAGTAAATGCATATAAGTCGAAGTTTATCTGTTCCTGTTATCCTAAGAGGGTAAAAGCGATATTAGGGCCCCTCGATGATTTGATTTGACTTATTTGTCGGTCCCGGTCAGGACTGAATTGATGTGTTCAATTAATTTCTATGTCAAACGAATCAGAGATCAAGAAACAAACAGCTGGACAATAAGTATGACTATGTTCCATGTAATTGTCCGCACGATATCTAGAACAGAGGATTATACGATCCCTTATCTTAAGGACAGGTTATTGATAAGGTCAAGAGTTTTGAGAACTGCGATTGCTAATCAGATTCAGAAGGTGCATTTGCATTTATAGTTATTAGACTTATCCAAGTGGGAGACTGTTGGATTAGTGTCTAAGTCCATATCTATATTTGGTATGTACTTGACCCGGTTGTGCATGGTCCTTTTGGGTTGCCTTCACCAAAGCAACTTGACTGGAGGAATAATATAGAAAGAGGTGATTATGGTTTATTAATATATTATAAGACTAATATATTAAAGGAGAAGTCATAATTGTTTAATTAACATTGGTCAATAATTAATTAAGAATTAGTTTTGTGATCAAAAGGAGTTAATTGAACTTAAGGGGTTGAACTGTAATTATGTGATGGTTACAAAGTTGGGCAAGGAAACCCTAATAGATAGGGTGGACGAATTCTAGGGATAAATCCTTAAGAATTCGTCCATGATAGGGATTCTAGAATTATCCTTGGGCTGCTTGGTGGCTAAGTAATCAGATAAGGATAACCATTGAAACCCTAATTCCTACACCTATATAAAGGACCCCTAGGCATGGGAATTTCGGCTACTTGAACCCTAGAAGTCCTAGAGCCGAAATTCTCCTCTCCCCTCTCTCTCCTGTTTCCTTCAATTGCTATTGGTGTTTGTGATTTATTAGAGGCACAACACTTGAGGTGCTAAAGTTCTCAAGGCTTCAAGATCTTCAATCAACAACGAGGTAAACATCTAGATCTAATTTGTGATGTTAATTTCGATTATATACACTAGATCTAGGGTTAGAAAGTCTTGGATGAATTGCATGTACAATAGAGAAACCTAGATCCACGCATTAGGGTTTGCATGAGCACATAGGATGTTCTTTTGGCTCAAACTCATCAGATACAAGTATACACTACTAAAATAATTATTTAAGTATGATTATTTTACACTATAAGGTACATTGATACATGACAATACATACAGTTTCTAAAACAAGAGAATGCTACAACACTACGACACCACACGTAAACAAGTTAATACAGGGTTGTGGGGCACTACTTCACTAGTATCCATCAGGGTACGAAACTAAATCCTATACAGTATAACCAGAGTCTCCTGGAGGGAGAGCGTGAGATTTGTGTATAGATCTATACGGGACTAACAATCCCACACCTGAACTGCTAGCTACAGCTAGGCCGGCAGGCCTGGGGTGACAAATGTCATAACTTTCAGACGCCTGAAGAACGTCTTAGAGGTCACTAGGTCATATCAAGCATCGTTATATGAAACTCACAATAGTATAACTAACACATATGTTTACGGGATTAACACTACTTCAGCGGTTTTATCTAATTTAATAAAACTACAGTAGTCTATGATACACTACTTTACACTACAGTTGGTGATAACCAAGCATTCATACTAAGGTTTTCATACAAACACTATTACAGTACACTACTTTCACTACAACTGGTGGTATCCAGGTATACATACAAAGGTTTTCATACAAATACAGATGCAATACACTGTTTTCTAGTACTGAGTACACTAATACAATATACATTTACAAGGAACATACATGACTACATTACATTCACTATAGAAAATATTGGATTTTCTGGAGAAACATACTAGCATTTTCATAGTATAAAGACAAGTTTTCCTTCACTAAAACATACTTATGAACTCACCAACTTAAATGTTTATACACTTTCAAAATCAGTTGTATTCTCAGGGAACCGATAAAACAGGTACACTCGCAGATTTTGAGAAGACGGAGCTTTTAGAGTCGCGTCTTTTAATACTTTTGCTATATATTTTGATGTTATACAAACTATGTATTGAATAGATGTAAATACTTTACCTTATAAATGTAATGGTTGTGTTTGCTTTGATTCCTATTATATAATTGTTGTGATACTGTACATGACGTCCTCCGCCCTCGAACGTTTCCGCCGTTCCGGTTTGGGGGTGTGACAGAATGTGTATTTTTCTGATACACTAAGTTGTGAATTAATGTCTGAAATATTAAATTAAGTTATGATTTAGTGTCTGAAATGTTGTATTAAATTGTGAATTCTGATATTTTTATCTAGATCTGGTTTTTGAAGGAAGAATGTTGGCGTTGTTTCTACTGGTGGTTGGTGGTGGCGTATGGTAGTTGGCGGTATTAATGCTACCGGTGGTGGTAGAGTAAAGATATTTCTATTTCTCACTCATATTCTTCGTTGATTTCAGATAAGTTATCCCATCTTATGATCCATGTATATGTTTTTCTTTTGATGTTGGCTTCTGAAATATAAGATAATTTATGCATATATTAAACTGTGAATGGGTTGTTTAGTACACTGAAGTATGATATTATACTTGTAAATGATTTTTAAATGTATTGTATTAAACTGTGAATTTTTTGTATTAAGCTATGAATTTTATTTACAGCCTAATATAAGAAATTCACAATTTAAAACACATAAATATATCCAGATATGAACGTATTAATGTAAGTTTTAGTTGAGAATATGGTTGTGAATACATAATTTTTATGTATTAAACTGTGAATTTATTGTGTTAAGCTGTGAATTTTGTGTACTAAAAATAAATTTGATTATATTAACCTGTGAATATTTTATGAATATTGTGTTTGCTTCTTTGAGAAGAAAGAAGCATTATACACATATATGATTTTCTGTAATTTTAAATAAATTATATAAAATTTAAATTATGACTATTATGTAAATTAAACTTTAAAATATGCACTAGCCACTAGATCTAAAAGTATAAATGTAAGTTTTAAGTTAAAAATATATAATTACGTGTATTAAATTATTAATTTATTAGATTAAGCTGTGAATTTTATGTATTAAATGATAATTCACTATATTAGGTTGTGAATTGACTGCATTTGTTGTGAATTTTTGGTAAATTTTGTGTTAAAATATGAATGATTGTTGTATGATTTTTTGTATTAGTTTCTTATGAATATTATGTGTATAAGTATGTAAGAATGCATTAGTTTTTATAATTGTTTTGCATTAAATTCAAAATGAGTTAATTAATATGTTTATTAAATTGTGAATGTAGTATTTAAGCTATTAATATATGACTTTATGCATAGATCTGTTTTGGAAAGAAAGATGGCCGCTAAGCTAGCAAAGGTTGGTGGCGGCGTGTGGTGGTTGTGGTAGTGGTAGAGTTTTGGTTTGACTTCTCTAAATTTGTAAATTTATGTAAAATGGATTATATTAAGTTGTGAATTTTATGTATTAAACTGTAAATTGACTATATAAAGTTGTATTTCATATAATTTTTGTGTTAAAATATAAATGAATGTATGAATAAATATATTAGACTATAAAAATTACGATTTTGCCATTTTCATACCAAAAAGACAAAAATCGGGACTTTAACATATTTAATATTACTAACAATACATGTTTACTAATAAAATGAGGGTTCTTAGGGTTCCTAACCTTTTTTGGTTCTCAAGCTTTTTACAAAACATTGGATATAGTTTTTCAATTGAATGACAAAACGTTTGAGTTATATTCGTTAAAAAAAATATTGATTTTTTTTACTTTCCCTATAAACTTCATTGATTTTTTGCAATAAAAATGATATATAATTGACCTTTTTCATTCCATAATTTAACTCGGTTCAATGGTATTCTATTAAAAATAAATTAAGAGAAAATAAAATTGAATTTATTTTGTTTAAAACTACGTCGTTTAAAAGGTTCTATACCTAAGATTATGTACATAACAGCCACATATTCAGTTTTCCATATATATATATATATATATATATATATATATATATATATATGGGATGGTTCATGTGAGAACAAGAATTATTGTGAGAACGTGAGAACGCCTATTTGTCATTAGATCAAAATAGTAGATAGTTTTGATTTCTCTTATAATTTAGGTAACTTCTTAATTAAAAATACTATTTATATAAGAATAAGGGCAAAATGGTACAAGAACAAAAATATAAATATGGAAATATTATTAGTTTCCTATTTTTAAGGTATTTTAATGAAACTTTCAAATTCGAAATTTATGACAAAAAATGAAATTGAAAAATAAATAAATTTTAAAATTTTGATATAATTTAAATTTTCAAATATAAAAATCATTATTAAAAAAATCATATATTTATTATTTTAAAATTTAAAAAATTTAAAATTCTGATATGAATATTAAACTTGTGCAAAATTTGTATTTGAATATGAAACTTGTAATATGAATATTAAATTTACGATAGACACAAATAAAGTTTTTATTGTTAAAAACTTAAATATTCATGACAGAATATGAACATATACAATTTTAATAAAAAAAAAACATGAATATTTATGATATAATATACAAACATTCAAATTTTATAGAGAAGAACATAAATATTCATTACCGAATAGACACATACATACAACTTTGATGGAGAAAAACATAAATACTGATGACAAATATACAGACATACAATATTCATGACAGAATATGTACACACATACAATATTCATGACCGAATATATACATGTAGTCTATCTGATGCTTATCCATAAAAGGAAAAAAAAATCATATTCTTCTATGAATATAAAAAAGGTGGTGTCTTGCTCTTGTATTAACACCAACAGTAGCGTTGGATGTATGGTGGTGGTAGTGGCGGCGATGCAGTAGTTCGATGAAAGGGTTTGCTGTTGGATCATTATTCACTCTAGTAGTTAAAAAGCCATCAACTGTCAAACAAGAATCATTTTAACATAAATTAATCATGAGTCAATTTTATAAAATAAATTCATAACAAAATAAACACATATCTATTAATATGTATGTAGAGATAGGTTGTAGTGACAAAAACATTGTTTTATCTAAAAATGTTTCCATTCAAAATACAAAAAAAAAGGAAAACAAAGAGAGGGTGAGTATAACCAAAACATTCCTAATGTATGTACAGAAAAAAGTTAACATAAAATGCACTATCTTTACTCAGGCAATAGATCAAATACTTGGTGGTCATTAAAAAAGATTCAGTTAATCAGGAAATGAAAGCAATATTCTTACCGTTCGTGGAGAAAGATAATCGTCTTCAATTGTGTACAAAGAAAACGATAAACATATCACATAAATTAAAGCCAATCAACAAAAAGATAAAAAAAAACATGTTTCTCTAAAAATAATCTAAAAACTATTAGAGTACATATATAATGAAATTCACATCATAATTTGCAAATTAGACACTCATATATCCTGTATGGAACAAAACGATCACACATGGATTACATTAAAAGAGAAATCATATTTTCTATAAAAATATTAAAACTCAATAGGATTGGATGTTTTTTCGAGGTTCTCCATCACCATTGAATCATCATTTTATTTTGGGTTCATTAATGTACTTAAGTAATTGTAATCAAGGTTGGAAATTGGAGCGAGAGAGGAAGATGATAGACATGGAATTGGAAATCAGGAGATAAGATATGATATAATTGCTATTTTTTCTAACCTTGTCATCTTCACCGCTTAAAGAAATTGAAAATCGCAACCCTTGGACTTATGAACATCATCTGTGTCGGAGCCGTGAAATCGGTAATCAACAACCACCGTTCCTCTCGATTCTAATTTCAAGACGGTAGAAGTGTAAGTAAATAGTTTGCACACAGATAAATATAAAACTACTAGGTTATAACCCGTGGAAACCACGGTTTTATGATTAAAATTATTATATAGATAAAAAAATATTAAATGTTAACAAAAAAATGCAAGGTATTATCGATTGTAAGTAATCATGAATTAATGTGATAAGCTTAATAAACATAATATTTTAACATTGATTTTGAAACACTTCTTTGTATACAACATTGAAAATTTTATCTAAAATCAATAGCTTTAATCATTCTCTACTCTATAGTCTTAATAAATCAACATATAGTTGACTGTGTGAAAACTGGTTCTCGCAAGATCTAAGCTACATCGTCTTTGATATTAAGTTTTAAGCAACAACGTCTCAAATGGAGTAAACCTGTTATAACAAAAATAATAAACAGGTGTTGTGTGAAAGTAAGAAATTACAAAACTAACCTTGTCCTAGAACCATTTCATACAGGAAGCACTAAGCTTATCATCAAAAAAGCCTACACGTAATTGACTACCCAAAAGAGGGATGTATTCTCTTATATAGCCAATTGGACACTCCAATGTTTGTCTTCTACAAGCTCAACAATTGTTGTTAGCTAGTGAAGATTGTAACAAAAGATCAATACTAATAACCTAAGAAATTAACACCAAAACAAAACATTAGAATGACTTAATAAAAAAATGTAAAACCTATATAATTATAACGAACAATGTACGGTATGTATAGTAGAGTTATACCTGATTCACTTGATCTAGCTTACCGATGATATTGAAATGTACATATGGAACTCATCTTTTAGAAGAGAAAGAAATGTAGGTATACCTTATTCACTCTCTAAGGAACCTTTCTTTGGCGACTCAAACCTATAATTTGGTCATTGAAACCAAATAACCAAAAGTCCAAGTTGTATTAAAATGTTTTTGTCATATTTTGTACATGTTTGCTGACTAATCAAACAACTACCTATCATTTTTTGCTTAGTATAGCTCAACTGACATCCATAACATGAAAACAAAATGTGATTAAAATATGCTAAAGTAACAAATTCATTATATTTACAAAAAAGGAAGAAAAAATAAAAAATTATTCTAGCATTTCATTGAGCACCATGTGTGCATCATCAAACTTGTCATATTTTAACAACAAATCATTATCTTTTTTTCCTCATTCATATTTATCATTTATTATTTTCATTCTCAACAACAATTCCAAAGCTTTAAAGCTATAATAATAATAATAATAATAATAATAATAATAATAATAATAGTTTACCTGGAGTATTTCTCCTATATGAGAGCTCTGCAACTCCATTCTTCTGTAACCTACAGTAAGAACCATTGCCCATAATGTCAACATAAAGAATTTAAACTAATTATATTACATAATACAAACACGAGCATGGTACTTCATTTAACACATTTCCTGATCTCGTAACATCTGTTTTTCCATTCAATGAGAATATTTGCATAGGGGAGATGGAACCATCATCTTTTACAATTTGTCATTCTCAAGATTTGTACTTTGTATCTCGACCACCAAAGTTGCATTTGAAAAATAGTTGAAACATAATACCTAAAACAAATCACAATTCACATGCCCTGTAATAATGCTAATACAAATACCATAATGCTCCTGTATGAGAGGTAATTATTGGTGCTCTGATGTAAAATAACATATAACAAAGTTAGTGGAGTGTGACTTATATAAGATTCCCTAATACACGAGTCCGTAAATCCCTTGACCCCAACCTTGTTTTCCTATTTCCATATGTCCTTTCATCACAGATAAGCACACGATTGCCATATGGGTTGTTTTCTCACCTGATTTGAACATGGTATATATAATCATCAAAACTAATTTAAGTCTCAACACTATGAACGATTTTAGTTTAATATTCATTTAACCTAAATTCTAATTAAAACACATAAACCAAAAATGATCAATGAAAAGCATTAATATGTGTAGGTCATTGCTTTGATTTTTTCTGAATCATTTGGTTGAAAAAAACAAAAATGATCAATGAAAATTTGTATTATTAAGAAAATGTTGTAACAATATGCAAATCATCAGAAGAAAAAACAAAAACCTTTCAGATTATTTTAGGAGGACGACTTGTAGACTCTTATTCAAGAGTAGCTTCAGAAAAACCATGACCATGTACACTTGGACACATCCGTAAATATATGAACACTTCGTCAATAAATTTTAGTACTTATGAAAATTCAGAAAGCTAAATTACAAAAAATTGAAGCAGTCATCCTTGTTTTGTTTCAGAAACATACATACACAAAATTTTAGAAGAAAAATATACCTGAGATTAGATTAGATTAGATTAGATTAGATTCATCATGAACACAAAACATTGGAAACTACATACAAACAAACGTTAAGGGACAAGGGATCTTTCTATTCAAGGGAAACAAATAGGGAATACGGTCTTAAACCGTGGTTACTCCCCCTCTTCAATTATGTAAAGAGGATTTGGTCAAGGATTTCACCTTCAGCTTTAGATTGCGAGGGATAGACTTTAAATCTAAATATAAGTAGTCGTATATGTCCCGACTTGCAGCCACCCTCCTAACCGATTTATATACACAAATGTCATCTGGCCCTGAATAAACTGGGATCAGTTAAAAGGGAAACCAGGAATCTTAAAAGATGAGAAAATAAGAATCGATTGCAGGTTCTAGTTCTAATAAACAATTTGCACACTGACCTTTTAAACACCAATTGTAGATCCTCATAACCTAAAATCAAAGTAGAACATGACGGCGATATAGGAATCAAGATGAAAAGTGGTGGCCATAGTGATGAAATCAGGTGGTTGAAGGAGTTTTAGGGTTAGACAGAAAAGAGAGGGATACAGGTGATTGAAGGCAATACAGGGAGGTGACGACAACGTTTTAACGTTAGAGAGAGAAAGGGCTGAAAGAATGGTGACAGTAGTGATGACTGTTCAGTTGTAGTATGTTGGAGGTCTGTGGATGTTTATTGAAGTCAGCGTGGGAAAATGACGGCTATATGTTAGTGATACCTTTTGAAGCAGGTGAATCAAAAAGCTAAGATGCCAAGAGACACCCCGAGACAGAGGAATAAACAAATAGTAGCGATGTGGAATATTGGTAATTCAAACTTCCAATTTTAAATCCCTCCATTTACGGTGTAAATTAGCTGGAACAAAAATCACGGCATAGATATTGCTGGTTTTAAAGTCTACATTTTATCGGAACGAATTATAGACGAAAACTTGAGCAGAATATGCCATGTGGCAAAGTAGAGTTTTAGAAAACTGCCATGTGGCATAATTGGGTTTTGTTTATTAGAGGAGGTAGATTTCCACTGATGGTGAGGGAGAAGAGAAGAACACGGTGATTGGGTGTGATATGACAACTAAAAAAAGAGTATATCGTTTTAAATAATTGAAATTTAAAACTGTTTCCTTAATAAAAGGAATCGAAAATTAATGCTTATATTTAATGCAAGGTTAAAATACCACAAGTGCCCTTTTATTTTTTTTATTTTTATAAAATTAATTATATAAAACGATTGGTTGAGAATTGTTCTCACGTTTTCACAATAACTTTTGTTTTTATATGAACCTACTTCTTTCTCTCTCTCTCTCTCTCTCTCTCTCTATATATATATATATATATATATATATATATATATATATATATATATATATATATATATATATATATATATATATCCAACACCACATTGGACAGGAGAACAGCTATTGAGGACCCTAAGTAGATTGTTCATTTTTATTATGCTTTAAAACTTATTTTTTATTTTGTCGGATGTTATTAATTCCTTAATTATATCCTATGTTTTACTTGTTTTTCAAGACATGAATGTATAAAGTAGTTTGGATTGTATAAGTTAATCTGTTAAAAGTAAAGATATCCTAATTAGAGAAAAGTAATGTTTTAAATTTGGCTAATTTTGGCTGTAAAATAACTAATATTATTTGTTAAAACTATAGAATAAACTTAAGGAAACAAACCCAACCATTATGTTATATTTCCATGCAAATAACTGTAATAAAAGTTGCTCTCGTTGTTATATTTCAGTGTTGTTTTTGTGTATTTAACAAGTAGAATGGTTAGTTTGTGACATGTACAAAAAGATTAAAAAAAATCGTGGTCTCACTTCTTTAAAAGTATTGATAGCCTGATTGTTACAATGACTCAACGTATCATGGAATAAGTGATCTGTTGGATTATTTCCTAGCAACCAAATAGAGGGACAACTGGGGGTGTTGTGTTTATATGGAATAATCTGTAAAATAATTCATGAATTAGTCGTTTTATGAGAATAAGATACCAATTATTTAAAAAATATATACACAAAAATCAACCACAACTAAACTTATTTCCCCCTTTCATACTCAACGAAATTAAATTGAAAATAAATGTAAGAAGGTAGAAAGGGCAACCATTAAATTCAAGGTACCTTTTTGTCTATTTACAACAAAGGTCATACTCATATACCTCTTCACCGATTACATAAGAATTTACATGCAAAAGAATTTTAAAATATACAATTAAGTTAATTATTAATTTATACAAGAGATTGTTTATTTGTTTTAACTTTTAACTAAAAACCATTTTGTTTGATGATTCTCAAATAAACACATGCTCAAATAATATGAACTAAAATCATGCAGACCTTCAACATGAAACAACAAATCTAGCATTAGAAAACATTGCTATTAGAAAACATGTCAATTGACCACAATTTACATATAACAAGCTTAAATACAAGAAATAGTAATAATTTTATTTATTTATTTATTATAAAGCAATATACATAAAAACCATTATATTTAGGCCTGTTACGGTTTAACCAATATATCTTCTTTATGTCATGAAAATCATCTAATTTTGTTTAGCAAGTGTTAAAAAGACATGATGTTGGATGCAAAGTTTTTCATGAAGGATAAAGAGAAGACTTGGAAGACCTATTTACAAATATGGGTTTTATGCCTTGTTCCGGTCTTCTTTATGACTTGTTCCGGTCCAGACGGTGGGCAACCCGGGCGGTCGCCCAGGGCTCATGTATCTAAGGGGCCCAAAATTCATAGAATATATGGTATATATAGAAAGAAAAAAAATCAACTTATCTAAAAATGCTAGGAAAAATATTTTTCTTTAAATTAGTTGTTTTTATAATGTTGTAACCATATTTTTGCTTCTTTAATGTTAATAGTGAATTTTATAACGGTTTGACTATTTTCAACTTTAGTGGTCCATTTTTTCTTTTCGTCCTAGGCCCACTATATCTTTGGACCGGCCTTGGACTTGTACATGCGGTTGTTATATTCATTGTAGAGTGTGTTTGAGAGATGTAATTCGTTGAGAGTTGTGAGTTGAGTTAATTATTTAGACCAACTCTAGTTCTTTTTTGTAATTCATAACTATGATCCAATATATCTTTTAAACATTCAAATCATCGTGTCAGTTGTGTTATTGCTATTCCGCATGTCAAATCAAGCTTTTATGTCCTAACAATTGGTATCATAGTCAAGCCATGAAGATTTAAGCGATTATTTCATGGATCGGTTCACGATTTGACAACATTCTACACAATTCGATCGATTTGGGGATGTCTTTCGATTTTATGGAATTACGTTCTTACTGTCGGTATATTGTTCATCGATTTTTATATGATTGGATCTGATTCATTTCAAGCCCAATATTGTTGATCCAATAAAATTTCTTTGATTCAGCCCAAGTTTTAATCCAATTGGTGCGTTTGTTTATTCACGTTATTGAGCTTGCCCATGTTCATATTTGATTGATCCTAGTTCTTTCTCACGTTGCACTTCGTTTAATCGGGCTATCAAAGTTGTTCTTCATTTAGTCGAGTAATCAGAATTGCACTTCGATTTTTCGTGATGATAACTTCGATCGATATGTCAAATTCATTGCTAGATCATCAAAACTGACTCACGTCTTCACAAATCTTTGGTGTTTTGCATCAAAAAGTGAATTCCTTTGAATATTTGTTCACACTTTCTTTCATGATCAATTATCTAAACACGATTTCTTCTTGAGTCTATGGAATTCTTCTTAAGATGTTTATATCACCACTGATTTCTCATAGTTGATTCAAATTAGCATATATTTGTTTGGTTGAACTTGATTTCTTGTTCACACTGCTAGTAATCATTGACGAAGCGTGACCACAACATTAGATTGAATTATTGGTGTGTTGTTTATCGGAAGTGGTGAAATTGCTCGATTAAAATCGGCTAATTCTTAATGGTTCAAGAATGGAATGTGGTTTGGTATTGCACTCGTAGGGTAAATAGCATAAAAGACACTAAGTTTACACCAAAATTCTAATTTGACACTGTGTTTTTTTTTGTCTCAAATTTGACACTATGTTTTCTAATTTTTTACAATTTTGACAACTGGACCAATCAACCCGGTTACATGCTGACGTGACATGATGACATGTCAGTTTTGATGACATGGCATGCTGATATGATATGCTGACGTGTCAAAATTGATTTTTTTTTTCACAAAAAACACTAAGTTTTCACTTTTTTTTATTTTGACACTAAGTTTATTTTTGTTTCAATTTTGACACTATGTTTTTTTGTTCCAAATCGAACATCATTTTTTCTAATTTTGTTCAATGTTGACAATTTTCCATTTGAAACCATATAAATATTTCTTTAACACATTTTAAACCGTATAAATATATTTTTTTCATTTAAAAACCATATTTTTGTATAAATACAAAGTTTTTTTTAACACTCAAACCATAATTTTATGTATAAATATATTTTAGTTATATAAAAACCGTATTTTATATTAAATACGCAACTTTAAAATGAGTTTAGAGGTTTGGAGACGTGTAGTCGATCAAAATCCAGATGTTAAGTTTGCAATCCGTGAAATTTTTATATCTTATTCGAAGTTTATGGTTAGTTTGGTTCTCATGATATAACTAATCCATTTTTATACATTATGATTTGAATGTAAAAAAAAAAAAAAAAAAAACACACACACACACCTTGTATTTAAATAAAAATGTGGTTTTTAAACGAAAAAAATATATTTATACAATTTAAAATGTAATAAAAATATATTTATACGATTTCAAATGGAAAATGGTTAAAATTGAACAAAATTGGATAAATGATGTTCAAATTGGAACAAAAAAAAAGAGTGTCAAAATTGAAAGAAAAAAAATTAAACTTAGTGTCAAAATCGAAAAAAGTGAAAACTTAATGTCTTTTGTGAGAAAAAAAATTCAATTGTGACACGCCAACATTTCATATCAGCATGCCACGTCAGCATGTAACCGGGTTGACCGGTCAAGTGGTCAGAATTGAAAAAAATTAGAAAACACAGTGTCAAATTTGACAAAAAAAACATTGTGTCAAATTAGAATTTTGGTGTAAACTTAGTGTCCTTTGTGCCCTCGTGTGCGTAAATGAAAAGTCATAATAAGAAAGTCAAAATTGACATTTGAAGAGCATAATTGATAGTGAAGTTTATGTGTCATGGTTGGATTCAGATTCAATTTGGGTGAGTTATCAGAACGAAAACGTTGGATGAGATACTCGGGATCAGAACTTTGCAAATTGAAGTCAATTTTGTTGTTTGTCGGAAATTGTGTTCAGACAGTAACAGTAAAGTATCGAAGCAGACAAATTGGATTTTGAGGGTTTAAATTCAGTCAAAATTTGTTGTTCTTGAGTATCTTTTAACGAAGAGGGAGGTAATCGGAACGAGATGAGATTGAGAGGATCCTTCGGAATGAAAAAGAAGGTTAAATGATCGGAACTGAAAGTGAAAGATACAGTCGGAACGATGGTGCCACATGAATCGGAATTTTAGCCAGTTTCGGTTTGATCGGAATAAAGGTCGAATTTCATGGTTACGATGTGCGTGCGTAGCTGCGTTCTTGTATCAGATTTAATGAGGAAGATGACTTAATTGTGTGTTGCAACATATTATACCCAAAAATGTCCACATCATATTTTAGTCATTGGTGTTATAACATTCAATATGAAAATGGACAAAAAAATATTACAGCTATCATTTTATATTTTTCTTATTTTTATGTTTTTAGTTTTTATTTTATTAATTTGTTTTATTTTTTTTAATTTATGTCATAATAACATATAAATTAATAAAACATAATTAAATTAAATACTTAATTAAACATACCATTTTAAAAATAAAAACGGCATTACAAAGGAAAAAACATTGACTGAAAACATACCATAGTCCTAATAATTTTAAAAACATAAAACTGATACATTATTCTTTGCCTAAATATCTCCACTCGATCTCCGCCTTGATTTTTCGGAGCACTTCTGCCCGTCTCGGTGGCACATATCCTCGCTAGTTTGAAGAATTGTTAAATCTTTCGTCATGCGATCTTCCACGGCTTCTCGACGAAGGAACTTCAAATGCTTACGTTGCAACTCATATCTTTTAAGTGCGATTTTGTTGTGGACGTCAAATTTCTGTTTCATTTCCGCTTGCTCTCGAAGTCTACTTTCGCTTTCCTCCACATGTCATTGAGCCCGCCTCGCTTTGTCGCGCCATATCGGTCGTTGAGGCGGGGAGATCTCTTCGATGTTGTTGAGATCGTCCGGTAGCTCATCCGTGTTCGCATTGAGGTCGATGTTCGTGCATGCATCCGAAACGTCGACCGAACCCGAGCTGCGAGACCTCTTGGATTGTTGTTCCGAAAATGTGTCTGTTTTATTCCATTTTGGGTCTTCCTTTACAATCTCCCAAATCTTTTTGTGCTAAAAAACGTGACCCGTCTCGACATGATATTGGTCTCTCGCCGCTCTATAAACATCAAAACCGGTCGCACCACTATGCTTGTGCGAGGAAAGTTTGTTGCAGATGGAATTGAACTTGGTGCACTTGCTTATTTGAGTCCACTTGCTATTTAACATATCGTGATTGCAATAATTTTCATCCTTCTTCAAAATAGCCCGAAACTTGCCGATCACAACTTCCCAAAAAGCGGTTTTTGTCATATCATTTCCCTGAGGGATTTTTTGATGTCCCGCACCACGACACCGCCAACGCATATTCATCATCCGCAGTCCACCATGTTGGAGGTTCTTCTTTCGATTGCTCCACCGCGACCGCTTTCCTCTTCCTTCTTGCTCTCCCTTTGTTGACCTTTTTTTCTGACTCCCCCCCCCCTCCCGCTTGCGTCTTGGGAACCGTTTCTTGTTTGGGTAGTGGTTCTGTTGTATTTTGTTGCATGGTAACGAATGTGTTGAAAAGTTTTTGTGGTAGGGGTGAGGCGGGATTGAAAAAGTTACCGGAAATTGGAAGTTGCGGTGTGCTTTGGGAGTTGAGGATGTTCGTGTGCACCTCATATTGTGCAAAACCGAGAGGAGGGGATGTGTTTGTGTTTGTAGGAGGAATGTTGGGATTTTGATCCATATTGTGTTGTGTGTAAAAAATGAAGTGAGAAATGAAGGTATGTAAAAAATGAAGTGAAAATGTGTATATATGATCAGTAAACATTGAAAAAAAATGTTTTTTTTTTACATTTCGGCCGTTTTTCAACGGATCTTTTTTCGACCGTTACCAAAAAAAATGAGTGTTTCCTCCCATTGCCACAATAACGAGCAGTAACGTAACGCCAAAAAATGGGGACCGGGGGCGGTGTTCCTCCTGTTATACCGGCGTTATTAGGTCGCGGCGTCGGAAAAATGTCAACCCTCGTTGCCCATACTGAGTCGTCTTACAGTTTTGGTCCCCAATATTTTAGTAATGTGGCAGTTTTGGCATATGATGTTTCAAAGAAGTTACGATTTTGGGCATTATTACAAAACGTTTACATTTTTTGGGGCATATTTTCGGGATGATTGAATCCAATTTTTTTCTCAAGAATATTGTAACGTCACAAAAATTACAAAGAGATTTTTCATTTTCAAATTAAGTAAACCGATTAAAATCTTTATCTCAGAAATAATTTAGTAACATTCGATTGATTGAAACCATACATTATCAGAGTTATATTTAAAAAACCACAGAAACGAACATCTTCAATGTGTGTGTATAGTCCTACCGATCTCTTCTCACGAACGACTTACAAAATGTTTAATCCACAGCTGTAAGCATAAATCTTTGTGAGTTCCCAAATATACCATTTATGCCATCATACATACAATGCATCCACACAAATGTCCGACTCTAGCGCCAAACAGTCAAATCTCATATCCACATAAACATACGCAACAATCATTCATAAAATAATGGGTCGGATCCAACCCCGAGTGAATGTTATGGGTCAAATTATAGTCTTACATCTTGTCATAGGCTACCCCCATAGTCTTTCCCTACAATGTCATGGGTTACCCCCATGGTCTTATAAGCAAGTGTCATGAGCTACTCCCATGGTCTTTCCCTTGCAATGGCATGGGCTACCCTATGGTCTTACAAGCAAGTGTCATGGGCTACCCCCATGGTCTTTCCCTACAATTTCATGGGCTACCCCCATGGTCTTACAAACAAGTGGCATGGGCTACCCCTATGGTCTTTCCCTGCAATGCACAAAGTCACATGTAGTGAGGGATCAGATAGACAGTCGAACAGATGATCCACTCGATATCGAACAATCAGACAAGAACATCACAATCAGGTATTAGACCAATAGTTCTCAGGCTATCCAACTTAGAATACATATAACTTAACCTATCACTACCACATAACCGTATAGCATAAACTCATAACATAAAGACATAAAGAAATATTAAATACTAGTATGTCCATACACTTTGCAACCAGCCTTTCCTACTTACCCTATCAATGACCACTTCTTAATTAAGTCCTTTGTTGGTCAACCATACCTGATCCTGATAACTGGTTCTACTCGGTTAACATATCCAAACATAATTCCTAGCAGTACCACACGGTCAATAGGCAAGACCCTACCAGTCTAGCATACCAGGACACCAAGTATCCTAAACTGCACATACATAACAAATGAGTTATCCTAGCCACTAACATACTTGTACACTAACAATACCTCTACCCTACCATGCAAAGGATATACAATGGGATACGTAGCATAGTGAGAAACTCACCGCAAACCGACTATCACTAAGACAGGTCAATCCTCAATCATCATCCCAAAACCTCCAAGTTTGACCCTAGGTCAAACTAGTCAAAAGTCAACGGTCAAAGGTCCACAAAGTCAATGCCATGCCGTGGGAACGCAAGGTCAAAAGTCAATAAGCAGGACACTACCACGTCATGGTAATGCCAGGACAAAACAGTCGCGATTTCGACCGCCACATCGTGGCAAACCCTAGGCCACGTCATGGCTTCTGGAAGAATGCCAAAATCTCTATTAAGGGCTTAATTTCATCAGATAAGGGCCCAAAAATTCAGATCTAGTTCTTTTTACTGACTTAATGTATAAATTTTCCAACTTTATCCATTAGGACTCCATCCCAAAGTTAGATTTACAACTCTAAGTCCGTAAAAGCATAAAACCCCTCCCAAAACATGCATGGCTTCAAGAGCAAGATCATGATGCAAACTTTCCTAATCCAACAAGATCATAAGATGCTAAAATAAGATCAATAGGTGTTGGAGTTCACTCAACTCCAAGCACAAGCTCCCAAGGACCTACATAAATGATCAAACTACAAGATCTAACAATCTAGAGATCAAGATGGAAGCTTTTTACTCACAATGGTCTAGAAATCATCCTTTTTCTAGATCTACACTTGAGCTCTTCACCAAAACACTTTGCAAGAAACTTGGTCTTCAAGATCCACACCAAAATGTGAGAAATGGGTCTTTAAATGGCCAAAAACATCAAGAACACTAAAAGGGGATAGGATTTTCGAAATAGAGAAGTGGGAGGCTGAATAAGATGCCCTAACTTGAGGTTAAGATGATTGCATATGGAGAAAACCCTAAAAACTCTTGGGCTAGGGCTGCTACGTTCGCCATGTCGTGGTGCCTTCCCAAACGCGCATTCACCTTCTTGCATACCACGCCGTGACACCCTATGTGCCACGTCGTGGGACATGGTTTTCCTCAAAAACCATGTATTTGACTCCCTAACACCATCCACTGATCCATTCTGGGAAACGGGTGTTACAAATATTTTCACTTGAACAATACATATCGGATTGCGGTTCAAGTCAAAGACGGTCTGGAAAGTAAAAATTTTGAAAATTGTCATATTTTTTGACTTTTTCAGGTTTGGAGCTTCTCGTTTATTCCACTTGTCAAGAGGGAGTAGAGTATTGATACATCCGATTTGAGCACATTCTCATGCACATTTGAACGTTTTATAATCATATTTCGATTATAAAAAGGGGGGAAATTTGATATGAGCATTCAAAAGAAGATTGAATTTTCAACATGGTGATTTTCGGTGAAGCTTGAAAAAGAATTATTGAAGTCGGGTATTTTTGGTATCTCGATGAGCATATTGGAGTTTATTTGTTACGATTGACTACGCACATTATTGACTCGATTTTGGTTCTTCTTGATCAAGTTCGATTGAAAATCTTGATCTTGATTTGCTACATGGCGTTTTTGGATCTTCGTTACGACATCCCCATTTTCACGGCCAGAAAAGACCGATTTTGTTTATGCTTTGTTTAAAAATCAGAGTAACATTTTAAATAAAAGTGTTGCGGAATTTGTTCCCAAAATAAAATATGATAAAGATTTATCAAAGCATTTCCGTAGAAATGTATTTCATTAAAAACCTCGGGATGTCATGTACGATACAGATCAAAAGCATAAACAATACAATATAAGTCTTACTACATTTATTCATATCTACAGGCCTATATCCGTAATCTCTCATCCCAAACATCATATCTATGCTCGTGCACCACTACCTGTAATACAAGAAACTGAGTGGGTCAGGTTTGGGAGCCTGGTGAGCACATAGGGTTTTCAACCCACAATAAATAAGTTTATTAATTTAATCAACCAACAATAACCCGATTACCCGTTCCCGTTATCCTCACTTTACGTCCCTAAACACCTATCATAAGGGACCTAGCCTAAGGATCATCATCGGGATGGACACTACTGTTAAGGGGGTTCCTCAGCAATAAATGTCCTAAAGGCAACCATGAGGGGGATGGAGTACACCGGTTAACACATCGTTCACAAACACCTACAGGTTGCGAGCCTACTAGCGTTCCACTGGACTGTCTAGAAGAGTCTGTGGTTGTCATCCATACTCCGCTAGATGACAAAATCAACAACAACAACATCGAGGCCTCTCATCATTTTATCACACATCGTCTATTACATTTACCCATGTTTTACCCCCAACATTTTGTAGATATAAAATACATATACAGTTTAAATAATTTAAAACATGTATAAAAATCTTTCATCAGCATAGACAGCAAGTATTTAGACAATATGCATACATAGCACGTAATTTATATTAAATACTTCATATCTATGTATAAGATGAAAGTAACTATGCACTCACCTGAAAAGATGGTGACTCTGCACTCGGACAGCGCTTCGTTACTCTTAAAACAATTTTCCTCGACAAAACAGCAGGTTTTTATTAAAAATCGGGCTTCGCTGGAGCAGCGTTTCCGAGCCGAAAGCTTTTCTTCTCGGAGCCGTCGGGTGCTCCGAGGCTTCCTTCTCATGCTAGGGAGCTCCCTAGACTTGGGAGGGGTTTAGGGAGGCTATAGAGAAGTTAGATAGAGAAAGAAAGACTTATGGTGTGAAGAAAATATGAAGAGTTCACCCTTTATTTATAGGGATTTTATAGTAAAGTAGCCCCTAAGTTTCGTCCGTATCTTCCGCGTACGAGCTCTGTTTTCTACGTTCTTTATATCCACGCGTTGGTATTTATGAGTACTACAACTTTCATTTAGACCCCGTCGGCTAATTCTCCTTCTATCTCAGATTTACAAAAACTGTATCGTATTTATCGCGCACGAAGAGTAGCGACTAAGCTTCATCCATATCTTTCGCATACGAGCTCCGTTTCCGATGTTATTTATATCCACGCGTTGGTATTTACGAGTACTACAACTTTCATTTTGACCCCGTTGGCTAATTCTCGACCGATCTTAAATTTAACAGTAGGAGGTGATTACACTGTTAAATGTCCGCGTAAAATTCATAACTTTTACATACGGACTCTGTTTTCGTCTGTCTTTTTGTCATTGAGTTCCTATTAATGAGATCTTCAACTCTAATTTAGGTCGCGTAAGCCAAAAACTGCTCGAACTAAAATTCGAGTTTCGGGCTGTGCACTGCTAAGCCAAATCTTAGAAAATTCATAACTTCCTCATACGAAGTCAGATTTGGGCGTTCTTTTTATGCACGCTCTCGGTTTAACGTATACTACAACTGTGGTTTAGATTACTAAGGCCAAAAAGTCCTCTATCGTAAATTCACTATTTACGTCACACATCGTCGTGTCGGTTTTGTCGTGAAGCTTCGACATGTCATAACTTCTTCGTTATAACTCGGATTTCGGCGTTCTTTATATGTCCGGAATCCTTGGCACGGCCAATACAAATTTATTCATCGATATTGGGTTTATCTAACACTTTATTTTTGACGCTTATTTTTATCCTTTATTTATTATATCATTATAAACAAGTAATAAGCACATAAATTCACATACTTCACGTATTACTCAAATAATTCATCTTTATTACTTCAAAATAGGTTACAATGGTTGACCTGACTATTACATCACTATACTAATGCTTAGCCCAGAAACAGGGGCGTTAGAATTCTCTCCCCCTTAGGATGATTAAGTCCCGGAATCATGCATCAGCAAACAGATGCGGATAGCGACTCATCATGTCACTCTTTGTTTCCCAGGTGAGATTCGGCCCATTCGAATGTTTCCAACGGACTAGCACTAAATCGACCATCTTGCGTCGTAACTTCTTAGTCTTACGGTCAACAATTGCCTCGGGCTCTTCGATTAGCCTTTTATTCTCATCAATCCTTAACTTTGAGATTGGAATTTTTTCGGGAACTTCTCTTGTGAACTTTCTCAGATAACACACATGGAAGGTGTTATGAATACCATCTAGTTCTTCGGGTAATTCGAGTTTGTAAGCTTGGTTCTCAATTCTCTGAAGAACTTTGAACGGTCCAATAAACCTTGGACTCAGCTTCCCTCGTTTTCCGAATCTTATAAGTCCCTTCCACGGTGAGACTTTAAGCAAAACGGAATCTCCAACTTCAAAATTCATCGGTCGTCTTTTCTTGTCAACATAGCTCTTCTGACGATCCTGAGCTGCTAACATCCTTTCCCTGATCACCTTTAACTTTTCAGCAGTCTCATGGACTATCTCGGGGCCCATAAACTGCTTCTCTCTGGTCTCAAGCCAACAAGACGGCGTACGACACTTCTGTCCATACAAAGCTTGATAGGATGCCATCTTGATGCTCGAGTGGAAACTGTTGTTGTAGGAAAACTCTACCAAAGGTAAGTGCTCATCCCAGTTACCTTGGAATTCTAGGGTACATGCTCTTAGCATATCTTCGAGTGTTTGTATCGTTCTTTCGCTCTGACCATCAGTCTGCGGATGGTAAGTTGTACTCAAACACAACTTCATACCCAATTCCTCTTGTAGACTTCTCCAAAATCGTGACGTGAAACGACTATCACGATCCGATAGAATCGTTAGAGGAACACTGTGAAGTCTTACTATCTCCTTCACGTAAGCATTTGCGAGCTTATCCATAGACCACCTTTCATTGGCTGCTATGAAGTGTGCACTCTTAGTGAAACGATCCACGACCACCCAAATCATGTCGTGACCGTTCTTCTTCCTGTGCAGTTTAGTCACAAAATCCATGGTGATGTCTTCCCATTTACCCATGGGTACATGTAAGGGTTCTAAACTCCTATACGGTTTCTGATGTTGTGCCTTAACTCTTGCACAAGTTACACACTCGACCACATACTTTGCAACATCGAGCTTCATCTTCGGCCACCAGTAGTAGGGTTTTAGGTCCCTATACATTTTAGTGCTACCGGGATGAATCGAGTACATGGTCTTGTGAGCTTCTTCCATCAGAAGATCTCGTATTCTCCCATCTTAGGTACCCAAATCCGATCTTGTAATACCTTCAGTCCTTGACTGTTTGTACCGAACACTAAAGTTTTGCCCAAACGTTCTTCTTTTCGGTCATTCTTCTCTGAAGCTTCTTCTTGAGCTTTCTTGATGCTTTCCATAATCGTCGAGACAACTTCTATTCTCAACGCGCTTGGCCTCTTCTTTTCAAGGTTTACTTTCCGACTGAGAGCATCAGTGACAACATTTGCTCTACCAGGGTGGTAAAGTATCTCACAGTCGTAGTCCTTGAGTAACTCTAGTAAGCGTCGTTGCCTCATATTCAAGTCCTTCTGATTAAAGAGATACTGGAGACTCTTATGATCAGTGAAAAGTTTGCACTTCGTGCCATAGAGGTAATGCCTCCATATCTTCAAGGCAAAAACTACCGCTGCCAACTCCAGATCATGAGTGGGGTAGTTCTTTTCATGCTCTTTCAATTGTCGAGATGCATATGCTGTCACCTTTTCTCTTTGAGTTAGAACACATCCTAACCCTACTCCCGACGCATCACTATACACTGCGAAGTCTTCAACTCCATCGGGTAGAGAAAGAATCGGTGCTTCACATAACTTCTACTTTAGCTTCTCAAATGCCTCTTCATGCTTCTCACTCCATGTATATGTAGCTCCTTTGTGGGTCAAAGTTGTCAATGGAGCAGCTATCGAAGAAAAGCCTTGGATAAACCTTCGATAATATCCGGCTAATCCCAAAAAACTTCGAATTTCCGTGGGACTTTTCGGTCGTTCCCACTTCATCACAGCTTCGATCTTTGCTGGGTCAACCATTATCCCTTCTTGGTTAACCACATGACCCAAGAATTGGACTTCTCGAATCCAAAAATCGCATTTGGAGAACTTTGCATACAACTTCTCCTTCTTCAAGACTTCTAATACTTCTCGCAAATGCTTGCCATGCTCCTCCTGGCTTTTCGAGTAAATCAGAATGTCATCTATGAACACTATCACAGATTTATCGAGGAATGGTTTACAAACCCTGTTCATCACATCCATGAACGCTACTAGAGCATTTGTTAGTCCAAACGACATAACCAAAAAACTCATAGTGTCCATATCTTGTTCTGAATGCAGTTTTCTCAATATCATGCTCTCTTACCTTCAGCTGATGATATCCTGACCTAAGATCGATCTTTGAGAAATAGCTCGAACCTTGCAGCTGATCGAATAGGTCATCAATCCTTGGCAATGGATACTTGTTCTTCACCGTTGCCTTGTTCAGCTCTCGGTAGTCTATACATATTCTCATGCTTCCGTCTTTCTTCTTCACGAATAGCACCGGAGCTCCCCAGGGTGATGAACTAGGTCGAATGAAACTGTTGTCCAACAACTCCTGAAGTTGCGTCATAAGCTCCTTCATCTCTGTCGGTGCTAATCGGTATGGTGCTTTTGCTATTGGTGTCGTCCCTGGTAACAAGTCTATTCGGAGCTCTACTTGTCTATCAGGTGGTAATCCGGGAAGATCTTCGGGAAAGATTTCCGGATAGTCACACACCACTAGTATTCTTTGTATCTCCTTCTTCTCCTTCTTTGCATCTATTACAAATGCCAAGTATGATGTGCATCCTTTAGACAAACATTTTATGGCTTTCATCAGGGAAATGATTCCAGAATTCAATCTGCGTTTGTCCCCGTACACCATAAATGACTCTTTCTCAGGTGGGTTTACTCTTACTATCTTCTTCTTGCATAGTATCTCGGCATCGTTGACGCTAAGCCAATCCATTCCTAGTATGATGTCGAAACCATTCAACTCAATGGGTAACAGCTCCTAGTGGAATTCATTCCTGAAGCGACATCTGCTGCATCCTTTGTGGCTTCCAGTGTCATCTGGAATGCTCTTGCTTTTGGCTTTGGTGGAACATTAGGCCTTGTGTCACACCCCGAAACCGTGATGGCGGAATCGTTCCGGGGTGGAGGACGTCATGCATAGTATCACAACATTTGTATAGCAAGCATAGTAAACACAACCAGACATTGAATACATATATGAAAAAGATTTACATTGTTTAATACATGGTTTTATTCATATCAAAAGTAAAATAGACAGACGCGACTCTAACGCTTCGTCTTCTACGAACTCCTGGAAGTACCTGTTTACTAATTCCCTGAGAATACAAGCAGTTTTGAAAGAATATCAGCATAAAGCTGGTGAGTTCATAAGCATTTAGTTTTAGTGAGAAAAAGTTCTTTGAATCCATTTGAAAAGCGTTCTTCAAGAAAATCCTGTATTTTCTTATGAAAAGCGGTCTTGAAAGAGTGTCTATTAGTAGAAAATAAACCATCAGTTTTAGAAAAACATGTTAACCGTCCTAGAGGTAGAGATGTCAGTTTAGAAGTCCTTGATTACTAACAACATATATAAAAGTAGTTTTATTACTTAAAATAAAACAAATGAAGAAGAGAGTCCGTAAACAAAGTTAGTTTATACTTATTTGCGAGTCGTATAACCATACTTGATATGACCGAGAGACCTTTATAACGTTCTTCAGGCGTCGAGTTAAATGACATTTGTTCACCCCAGGCGTGCCCGCCCAACTGTAGCTAGCAGTTCAGGTGTGGGATTGTCAGTCCCGAATAGATCTATTCACAAATCTCACGCTCTCCCTCCAGGAGACTCTGGTTATACTAAAAGGATTTATCACTATACACCTAAGGGTACAGTATTGAAGTAGCGCCTCACAATTCTGTATAATCTAGTTTACTAGCGAGAAATCAGTATAAAACAGTAATTATCCTTGAATAAATGTACTTTATACTTCTGAGAAAAACATATAACATAAACTAAATCTGCCATAGTTTATATATGTTCATTTATGAAATCTGATTAAGTAGAGACTGCCTAGAGGGTTATCCCAAACTATACCCATTATAGTTTATTAGAGTTGATCTGGAAAATGCTTTGTAAAACCTTTCTGAAAGCTATGAAGTTGGATTTCCAAAATAGAAGTTTCCCTTATGTTCAACATATTACAAAGAGAGATAAAATATCTGAATATGTTATTAAACGTGGAAATCGTTGGACTGCATTAATAAGTTTAAAACATAATAAAGTACTTTGAGTTTGGCTTGTATTCCCCCCTGAAAACATTAAAAACACGGAAAATGTAGGGGTATGAACTCACCGTTTGACGTAGGATCGGGGTGTATGATCGGTTACGAATGTTGAGTGTCAATCGATGTTTCGTACGTAAGTGGATCCTATTAACATGTGATAACACATATGTGTGTTAGAATTAGGGTGTTTCATGGCTAAACATGACGGGAAACCACCCTAAAGACTTGGAAATGCTTGTCGGGACTCTATATGATCAAATAAGGGAGGTGTACGACCATTTGAGTGGGTGTGCGGCCAGTTTGTGTGTGCAGTTGCACACAGGAGTGTGCGGCCGTACAGAGGGTGTGTGCGGCCGTACACAGGGGTGTGCGGCCGTACTCTCCTCATTTGTGTCCGAAATGTCGATTTTGAGGTGTTCTTGTGCTAATACCAAGTCCTACTATTGAATGAAGGCTACACTCTTCACTTTGGAGAGTTTTAAGGTGTGTGCGGCCACCTCATGAAGGTGTGCGGCCGTACACCTTTAAAGAATGAAGAACACGAAGAACACTATGAGTTTTAGGCTTAGATTCAGGTGTCTTACCACTATAACAAGCTGAATGATGGAGTAGTTCACGTTTTTGAGGCCTTTTGAGTGTTCTTGGATGAAGTTTTTAGAGAGAGAAAGTAGTGAGAGAAAGTAGAGTGCAGCCAAAGGAAAGAAATGAGTGTAGGGGGTCTCCTTATATATATAAGGATGAGTGTGCGGCTGGAGGGTGGGTGTACGGCCGCACACCCGTGTGTGCGGCCGTACACACCTCTCATGAGTGTGTATGGCCCGATTTTGCTTCTAAACGACATGTTCACTCATTCCTAATCTCAACCTTGGTCATACTCAAGCTTAGAATCACTTAAACGAACCCTCAAACAGTGCCAGAAGTCAACGAAACATGTTTAACTTTGATTGAATTGGCAAACTTGTTGACCTTGGAGAGTTCAGTAGACACCAAGTAGAAGTTCGAGAAGAGAATATTAAGATAGGGAAATCTTTATTTATGATAGACGTATAATTCCTCATTGTCACTCCGAAAAGTTACATGCTAGTTCTAATACCGTAATTTATACATTTAGAAATCTGAACACATAAAGTTTCCAAATCTGGTCGGCAATAGACCATAGATCTGATCAATTAATAGCATATAAGGCATCAATCATTTAGCATATAAAGCATATTAGGCATACTTTCCTAAATAAGCTAGTGCTCACATCTCACAAACATCGCTTAGCATTCTAAGTTTAAGTCTAGAAATCCTACAAATTCCTAGTTCACTTAAACTAATGCTCTGATACCAACTGTGACATCTCCATTTTCACGGCCAGAAAAAACCGATTTTGTTTATGCTTTGATTAAAAATCAGAGTAACATTTCAAATAAAAGTGTTGCGGAATTTGTTCCCAAAATAAAATATGATAAAATTTTATCAAAGCATTTCCGTAGAAACGTATATCATTAAAAACCTCGGGATGTCATGTTCGATACAAATCAAAAGCATAAACAGTACAATATAAGCCTTACTACATTTATTCATATCTACAGGCCTATATCCGTAATCTCTCATCCCAAACATCATATCTATGCTCGTGCACCACTACCTGTAATACAAGAAACTGAGTGGGTCAGGTTTGGGAGCCTGGTGAGCACATAGGGTTTTCAACCCACAATAAATAAGTTTATTAATTTCATCAACCAACAATAACCCGATTACCCGTTCCCGTTATCCTCACTTTACGTCCCTAAACACCTATCATAAGGGACCTAGCCTAAGGATCATCATCGGGATGGACACTACTGCTAAAGGGGTTCCTCAGCAATAAATGTCCTAAAGGAAACCATGAGGGGGATGGAGTACACCGGTTAACACATCGTTCACAAACACCTACAGGTTGCGAGCCTACTAGCGTTCCACTGGACTGTCTAGAAGAGTCTGTGGTTGTCATCCATACTCCGCTAGATGACAAAATCAACAACAACAACATCGAGGCCTCTCATCATTTTATCACACATCGTCTATTACATTTACCCATATTTTACCCCCAACATTTTGTAGATATAAAATACATATACAGTTTAAATAATTTAAAACATGTATAAAAATCTTTCATCAGCATAGACAGCAAGTATTTAGACAATATGCATACATAGCACGTAATTTATATTAAATACTTCATATCTATGTGTAAGATGAAATAACTATGCACTCACCTGAAAAGATGGTGACTCTGCACTCGGACAGCGCTTCGTTACTCTTAAAACAATTTTCCTCGACAAAACAGTGGGTTTTTATTAAAAACCGGGCTTCGCTGGAGCAGCGTTTCCGAGTCGAAAGCTTTTCTTCTCGGAGCCGTCGGGCGCTCCGGGGCTTCCTTCTCGTGCTAGGGAGGTTCCCTAGACTTGGGAGGGGTTTAGGGAGGCTAGAGAGAAGTTAGAGAGAGAAAGAAAGGCTTATGGTGTGAAGAAAATATGAAGAGTTCACCCTTTATTTATAGGGATTTTATAGTAAAGTAGCCCCTAAGTTTCGTCCGTATCTTCCGCGTACGAGCTCCGTTTTCTACGTTCTTTATATCCACGCGTTGGTATTTACGAGTACTACAACTTTCATTTAGACCCCGTCGGCTAATTATTCTTCTATCTCAGATTTACAAAAACCGTATCGTATTTATCGCGCACGAAGAGTAGCGACTAAGCTTCGTCCATATATTTCGCATACGAGCTCCGTTTCCGATGTTATTTATATCCACATGTTGGTATTTACGAGTAATACAACTTTCATTTAGACCCCATTGGCTAATTCTCGACCGATCTTAAATTTAACAGTAGGAGGTGATTACACTGTTAAATGTCCGCGTAAAATTCATAACTTTTACATACGGACTCCGTTTTCGTCTGTCTTTTTGTCGTTGAGTTCCTATTAATGATATCTTCAATTCTCATTTAGGTCGCGTAAGCCAAAAACTGCTCGAACTAAAATTCGAGTTTCAGGATGTGCACTGCTAAGCCAAATCTTAGAAAATTCATAACTTCTTCATACGAAGTCAGATTTGGGAGTTCTTTTTATGCACGCTCTTGGTTTAACGTATACTACAACTGTGGTTTAGATTACTAAGGCCAAAAAGTCCTCTATCGTAAATTCACTATTTACGTCACACAGCATCGTGTCGGTTTTATTGTGAAACTTCGACAGGTCATAACTTCTTCGTTATAACTCGGATTTCGGCGTTCTTTATATGTCCGGAATCCTTGTCACGGCCAATACAACTTGCTTCATCGATATTGGGTTTATCTAACACTTTATTTTTGACGCTTATTTTTATCCTTTATTTATTATATCATTATAAACAAGTAATAAGCACATAAATTCACATAATTCACGTATTACTCAAATAATTCATCTTTATTACTTCAAAATAGGTTACAATGGTTGACCTGACTATTACATCACTATACTAATGCTTAGCCCAGAAACACGGGCGTTACATTCGTACCTTTAGCGAATGTTCTTCATGATAATATTGAAGATTGATACAATTTTTGAAGGGGAGTTCTTAAAAAGATTTGAGGAGCATAGAAGTGATTTGGAATGCTTGATCTGAAGTGGATATTTTTTATGGGTTTTCACTACAAAGACATATTTATGGGATTACTTCCGATAGCTCGGGTTGATTTTTCCTAGAGCCCATCGTTTCTTAACGACCACAGAAGATTGGAGTTTTTGGATTTCTTCGTCATTTCTTCTTATTAGGATGTCATTGATGGACTTCTTATTTTCTAGTAGTTGATTCGGTGTTTAGAGTCTCATCATCCATTCCGAACTTTGAGGTGGAGAATGTTGGTGCAAAGTTCTTCATGGAGGATGACAAAGAGAAGCTTTGGAAGACTCATTTAGACATGCGGATTTTATGCCTTGAGGCTTGAGAGAGATAGATAGACTTGTACATGCACCTATATAAATAGTGATTATCGTATTCATTGTAGAGTGTTCTTGAGAGATGTAGTTCATTGAGAGTTGTGAGTTGAGTTAATTATTTACACTAGATATAGTTCATTTCTATAACTCCTCACTACGATCAAATATATGTTTTAAACACCCAAATCATTGTGTCGATTGTGTTCTTACTATTCTGCATGTCAAATCAAACTTTTATGTCCTAATACATGACTTTTCATTAATCTACATGCCATCATATGTAATTCCTAAAATATAACATCTAGCTTTCTAAAATGGCCTCTCATTTACCTACTTGGTATGTGTGTAACATGTTAAACCGGAAACTGAGAAGTTGTTTCAAAAAGCAAGATATTATTTCATAGAGTCATGATGTCATTTAGATAAATGAAAAGTCATGTTATTTTTAACACCTCCTAAATTGAAAACAAGTTATCACATGTTAAACATAAAATAAGGGCAGGGACAGAGACAATAGGAGAGATGGCAATGCTATTCCCCTCCAATCTCTTTTAAACCTTCGATTATAATATAGATATATAATAGCTCATGAGTAATTTTTTAGCCCAAGTCGGTTATTAGAGCCTCTCTCAATAATTTCTAAAAATTCAATTATTATTATATAGAAAAATAATAAGGAATTTTTTAGCCCAAGTCGGTTATTAGAGCCTCTCTCAATAATTTCTAAAAATTCAATTATTATTATATAGAAAAATAATAAGGTTATGACAATTATGACAAAAATTGAGACCTTGTTGACTAAAATCTCACAGCCTCAACCCCCCATATATTTTAATTGCCCATAGATTACCTCATTTATTTTAATTCTTGTTCACAAAAAAAACTCTTGTAATTTCCAATTTTATGACATAAGGTCCATTTATTTTAATTCTTGTTCATAAATAGTTTGTGATATAGATCAACGACTTTCAATTTTAAGCTATTGATGTAGTTTTTTAGACGGTTTTCTTTATCAATTTTACATATTCTATTTTATTCTTCGGATATAAAAAAATATTTTAATATTCTTATTACGATGTAATCCCCCCTCATCCTACAATCTTGGCTCCATCTCTGAATAAGGGGTCACAATGGCCACAATGGAAAATTCTTTCAAAAATGGGTGGCTTTCGTTGACCAAGATTAAATATAAGGTGGTTAAACCGAAAAAAAATAATAAATATATAATCAAAATATAGGGGCTTTTATTTATATTTCAGTTTATTATAGCATTCTACTCTCATATTTTTCCTATTATAGCATTGTACTTTGAAAAGGCTACTCAATTGTAGCAATAACCAATTACCTCAATTCAACTTTGTGAACACTGTTATGCTCATTTAGGGGTTTGTTTTTTTTGTGAAGATCTGCGCAACGCCCTCACATAGTGTTTGTTTTTTGGAAATGCGCAGATCAAAAAACGTCTGCGCGAGGTCTTCCTGGCGCAAACATGGGCCACTGTCTTCAAAGGTCTTCAAACCTCATTTTAACCTAAACCAAAAAAAAAAAAAAACATACGCCACCGTGCAGTTTTTTTTTCTTTTTTTTTTGCTGAAAATACATTTTTAATGTTTATGACATGAAATTAAGTTTGAAAAATCAATTTATTTCAACATCTGCAGACGTTAAAAACAAACAGTCTTCTTATTGCAGACTGCAGATATTTGGTCCACCTCTTCTGCCACAGAGACTTGCAGATGTGGTCCGCAGACTGCAGACATTTTGGCTTCAAAAAAACAAACAGCACCTTAGACACCTCTCATAACCTTCATGCGCAAAACAAGCTTCAATTCTATTGTATAGTGTGAGCATGTTTAAAGCTACATAAAACGCTTTCTCCGGACTACAAACTTTCTCTTCTTCTCCTTTCTTTAAGAATCCCTAGGTTGTGCAAATACTTCTTCATGCTTTCCATGAAGAAAAACACTTTTCACATCAAGTTGAAAAACCTCCCAACTAAACTGAGGAGTCATTGCAAGTACAACACGAATGGCATCATGTTTTGCAACAAGATCAAAGACTTCACCAAGTTATAATTTGTCAGGCAAGTGTACATTGATTCCATGTGATTGGCAAAACTCATTTGAGGTGAATTCACCACGACTATATGTTCTTAAGTAAGTTATAAGTGTAGGTTGTAACTATATCCTTTTCAACACTAGCCTTGTAATTTCTAAATGTAAGAAAAGATTTTGACTTCTCATATAAGAAAAGCTTTTAAAATCTCATTTAGCATGCAGCTCAATTTAGCAACTTCAAAACGTACATAAGTGAAATTAACATAAATTTGCCAATACATCAAACAAAAAGCCCTTACAAAACAGGCTTTTTACTTTTCAAGCCTACACTATAATTGGGTAGATTCATCATCAAAGTACAATGCTGTAAGACAAAGATCTGAAGTAAGAAATTATAATAAACAAACAAATAAAACCATGTTCCTATTTCATGCATTTAACCCTCAACAATATATCAAACCCATACATATAAAACAAAAAGAGGGACTCTTAGTTATATGATGCATCACTTTCGCTACAAAATGTGTGCACATTAGATTAGCACCAAAAAAGGGTGTCACGTGCTAGTTTTTACATAATATCGCATATAACAAAAGCGATTCAAAAAATATTAAAAATCATAACTTTCTATTATATGTATCTCACCTTCGATACTGATTACCTCTAGCCCTATAATCATCATATTGAAGTCTAGCACTTTTGTAAGTTGATGTATACTGTTGAGAACCTTCCCTTTTTAGGGAACCAATTTTAGAATCCCAACCACTTCCATTATGTTGACCTCTACCAAAATTACCCCTGTTATTTCCTCTTTGTGTTCCTTGTGAAGTGCCAACATATGCATTGTGTTCATATCTTTGACTATTTCTATTATTTCCCCACGAGTTTTTAGAATTATCATCTACCCTTTTCCATGACTTATTTGCTCCACCTCCACGTGTCATCATGTCATTGTGCCATGAGCCACTCACACCACCCCATCCACAATCCTTTATTTCTCTATCTTCTTGAGTAACTCCTCTCTCCCAAGGATCTATATTCTTATTTACAGAGTTATTAAAAGAATCCCAACCGTTGATTTTATCATTTTTACTACGTTCCCAAGGATTCTCACTACCTTTATTCATTTCATTCAATCCTATAATACATCCAGGGACGAAACCGTCATTATTGCTCTTAATCCCATCAAGAGTTTCAACTTTTTGTGGCTCATCAGGGTTGAAATATGCTCGATCCAAATCCTTGATTAATTCAAGATCAATCTCTGGATTCCAATCAATGTCATGATGGTTATACATGTCTGGATCAGGATTAGGTTGAGATTTGTCAATTGGGATTTCATTAATTTTTGCCCAAAATCGGTTCTTGGCTTCAGAAAATGATGCTTCACCAGCTGAATCATTCCAGTTTATCACATTGTCATAGCAGTTCATGTAGTTTTTAGCATTCACAATCTTTTCCCATGGGATTCCTACTGAAAGGCAGAATCTTTCTTCCCATGGTAGCTCCTCATTCTTCCAAGCTCCTGTTGAGAGAATTAACATTATGTATTGGTGTTTACCTTTGAGTGGTTTAGATTGACATCTAGACTGAAAGGTTGATGCAAATGATGCACAAAAAAGGGAATAAATATCAAAATGTGACTTTATGAATTGACAAGCATTAACATTTTTACATGTTTGTATATTAAGGGATAGATGCATAGTGTTTCATGTTTTAAATCTTTTGAAAGAAAGGATGTTGATATAGAATCATATATTGCATTGCATGATTTTGTAAGATGTTAAATGCAGCACGACTTCAAGATGTATTTAATCCATTACTTACTGAATCAACAGCATTTGAGACCTTTATAAGCTAATCTTCCATTGTGTTACCAAGTCCTTTAAGTAAACCCTAGGCTCATCTTACTTGCAAACCCTAGAAAACCTATATGGTAAATCAATTATCTTACATTATGCATTCAAGTACGCCTATTAGGCTATTATCCCCCAATAAATCCTCACACTAGCAAATAACCACTCAATTTATCATTTTGCAGCGATAACTGAATTCAATCGAGTGCCTTTCTCTCAATTTAGTCATTTGAAACTCCCATAATAATTTATTTTCTTGAGTTAAAACCCTAAACCCCTAATTCTTGATCAGTTGATTGCAAATCTATAAACCAAGACTCAAATTCAAATCTTCATCAACACATTAACGATTAATACCATGAAGCGCGAAGATGAAGAACATTGTTGAAACTACAAAAAATTGATCTTCATACACATAATTCCAATAACATAAGTCGAAAAATACACCCAAGATAATGCATGAAAGGAGAAAAATCAAAGGAAAGATCCTGCATCAAGATCAGACTGGTGAAAGAATAGATGAATTACCACGAAATTTAAACTCAGTATCGTAATATGTAGGGGGCGATGGTATTCTTTGATCGCGATAATAATTCTTCGGAGTCCATCTCCTTCTATAATTCCACTTACCCATTTTTTTTATTTGAGATTGTTCAAAGAAGGGGTTCACCTGATGAAAAAGGGTACAGAAAAGGTGCATAAAACAGTAGAGCAATAAAAGCAGAAAAGAGGGAAGGGGAAAACCATCGACTATGGGGTTACGGGGTGTTGGTGAGTTTTTTTTTTTTTTTTTTTTGACCTCAAAAGTCTTTTTCATAAAAGTTTTTATTTAGTTGTTACTTTTGTCAAAAGAAGTTTTAAAAATACGTTTGGAAAAGATTTTAATTTTTTACCTTTGTTACTTTTGTCAAAAGAAGTTTTAAAAATACGTTTGGAATAGCTTTTAACTTTTTACCTTTTAAAATCCCAAAAATCAGCAAAAGATAACATTTTTTAACTTTTGAAAAGGGAGTGTTTTAGCCGAAAGCTATTCTAAAAAGAACTTTTAAAGTTCTCAAACATCTCATTAAACTTTTTGATTTTCTCAAAAAGAAAAATATAAAAACTCATTTTAAAAACAAACTCAAACACCTATATCTTTAGGTCATTTCTTTACTATTCATCGATTTCAATTTTTAGTCAATAATAAAATATTTTTGCAAAAGTCAAAAACTAGTTCGGTTCAACAAAACAAAACTATTGAAGTAATGATTCTTTACGTCTAGTTCCCGAATTAAACAAAAGAAAAGAAAAGAAAGTCAGGAGAGAAAATAAGAGAAAAAAAAAAAGGAAAACAAAATTTTCTTTTGTGTTCCCGAATTGAAGAGAAGTGGAAGGAAAATTAATCATTTTGTTTTTTCTTCCCAAATCGGAAAGAAAGTTAGGAGGGAAAGTGATGTTTCCATTTCCTCTCACTTCCTTCAATTTCTTTCCTTTAATGAAACTCGGGAACACCAATTTCTTTTATTTTCTTCTCATTTTCACATATTTTCTTTCTTTTCTCTCGTTAAGTTGAACTCAAGAACGGGGTGTTAGGCTTTAATCCACCAACTGTGACCTAGATAATCGGTTAAATATGTTTATTAATCTCCATGAACGATTAAAAATAAGAAAATTGAGTAATCTAACCAATTTTTTGGGTTTTTTTTAAATATAACCATTTTTTTAAATAATCCTTTGGTCCGGAATGAGTCATTCTGGACCCGAAAACCGGCCCAAGCCCAGAATACATATATTTGTTTCTAAACTCAAATGTAAGTAACTTAAAGAATAGAACTCACTTGGTTTGACGAATCCATGTTGAAAACTCGGTCTGAAATACAGGTAGAACAAACTTCATAATTGCAAAATCCTGAACGCTTTTTCCGGAATTTTGTGTAGGGGTCCCATATATATACCATTGGACTACAATATTAGGCTTGGTTCATTTTTCTAGTCCGGACTGGCCCACCAAACCAAGTGGTTATTTTAAAGAAAAGTAAAAACTTTGTTACTATTGTTAGCTAGAACACAAATTTTGATTAGATTACTTAATTTCCCATTTTTTTCATGGTAAGAAAAATCCTCCACCACAAACACTTCCAAGTTTGTCGGCATTGCCTTCTTGTCGCGGGGAATCGCCATGTTCAACCCTCTTTCAGCCGCCTACATCACTTTTAATCCACCTCTGGCTGACGGTATCTCTACAATAAACCCTTGTGCAGAAGATAAAAAAAGCTATATGCCCTCCTGACGCCCGATCCATGGGTTTATACCGATGTTAATATTAGTATGCCAAAGGCTAGGGTTTATACAGTGTCCACCTTCGTCTCCTTTGTTACTTTCTTCATGCTCGTCCATGTTAAATCTGTATCTCGAATTAATCCTCCTGATTTCTTATCATCTCTGATGTTAACCAGGGGCGGACGCAAGAATACATACTAGGTGTTGCCGAGGCTGAAATAGGTGTTGCTGGTGAAGGAAAAATAGATAAAAAGATCGAAAATCGAAAATTTTTCCACTGCGTACTTGGGAACTAGGTGTTCTCGGTGCCACAACTGGCACCTAGGTAAAACCGCCCCTGATTTTAACCTCTCTCCTTTTAACTGAAAAGGTGGGTTGCAAAGACAAACTTGTTCAAGAATGCGGATAGTATGATTGAATATATTGATGATAACTACGGTGAGTAATAGTTAACTGATTAAGGAACCTTTGGTTTTTTAGTACATTCCTACTTTAAGATTGTTCTAGCAAAAAGGAATATATATATATATATATATATATATATATATATATATATATATATATATATATATATATATATATATATATATATATATATATATATATTCAGTTTCCTGGTTGATTCGCATTTGGCCTTTTCAAAAACATCAGAAGAGCAACATCTACCTAGTATACCCCTACTATAACTAATTAACTATACACAAATTTTCTAATTATTTAATTTCAAACTTAACAAGGTAATAAGGATCCGCTTTTTTTTAATCATATGCTACTAGTTTTTAAAATTCGGATATTCAATCATCTTTCTGTATAGGGGTGAATATATATATATATATATATATATATATATAGGTTCAAGTATTCAAAGTAATTATTGTGTTATTGTATGCATAAATGTGGGTCAATCAAAGATAAATAAAAAATTAAATAATTAAATAAATAAACAAGCGTATTTTAGTAATATGATAAATAGCTTCCACAAATAATCCCTATAATCATGCTAGCATTCAGTTTTAACCTAATTTCTTTTCTTATATACAGCCGTCATCGATGTCTTCCATCAAAAATAATGAACTGAAACAAAAAGAATGGCTTTATTTCCCCGTGTTCATCACCTGACTAACAGATCGGGCTAAGATGGAAGAATGCAGACGAATGGAATACAGTGAGAGGGAAACACGAACGCGATAAGGGGTGCAAAGGGTCGCATTTGGTCGTTCGATTTGCGAGGAGGTTGTCTCCGGAATCGACGAGGCCGAAGCAGTGAAGGTGGGAAGAATCCGTGAAGCCGTCTTCCTAATCTGATGGTGATGTGTGAAGGGGAAAATAGACCTATCAACGTATGAGGAATCAGAGCTATCTAAAGGAAACTATATTTATTCTGTTTCAGATTGATGAAGAGTAACAAAGAATCGGATTTGTTGGAGGTAAGAAAGAATTGGTTTGATTCTGATAATACGTTTTTCTACAAATTCTTTTGTCGCTCTTTCATTTTAGTTCTTTTTGAAGATTTTTTCTACCAAAATCGATGTATTCTGAAAAAGAAAGAAACGGATATTCAATTTGGGTTTATGTATGCCATTTCTTGGTTCTCCAACATCTATTGTCGCAGACCCACGGATCCTTGCCAGAAGTCATCATATTTGTTTCTATCTTTCTAATTTTCACTCCTTCGTCAAAATCATAAAGGTACACAGGGTATGGGTTAAATGGATTTCAAGAATTATTCACTTTGAATATATTCACTACTTTTATTTGGCGGGTTTTCTTTTTTGTGTCATCTTCTGTTTTGAACATCCAACTCTTAAAAATGTAAATCTTGAAGTAAAGCATGGCTAAAAAATGCAGTTTGCTGGTCAGTTGGTGTTGGAAAGTCCTGTTTCGGCTGTGATTAGGGCAAGAAGAAAGATGTAAGAAATCCAAAAAAGCTGTATCACTTAGAACATGTATTCAGGGCAAGGGAAGATGATTGCAGCATATGAATTGATTGAGATATATTATGAAGTTTTGTAGCCTACTATTGAATCATAGAAGCAAGGTAGCTTACACACTTGCAAATCATGTTATTTTCACTTCAGGTCTGGTAGAATTTGCAAATTAACAATCTTTTGGTGAAATTTGTCATAGAGCTTATTATGATGCATGACAGGTGTTTGTGGAAGTTCCTGAAAAATAATCTGACCAGACCATGTGGTATTCATTCTGTCAGATTTACTAAATTTTTGTGTTATTTATTTGCCATGTAAAAGCATTCTCAGAGAATATTATTCTTACATGATTTGATTCATGGCAATTATTTTCGTAAAATGTCTAATTTCATTGATGATCAAGGGCTTGAAGATTAGATGATGGTTGAACAATTGTCACTGGTCTTCATAAAGGAAAGAGTTATTCTTCTGATAAAATAATCTACAATAGAATGATAGGAGTATATGTAATAATATATTCTGCTAGAATATTCAGGTCAAATAATATACATGGTTTTGTTTGTTATTAGTGAGTATTTCATTGTCATAGACTATTATATAAAGTTTTTACTTTTTTAAGAATGTAATGAAAAATTTGAAGTTGTATCAATAAATTTGTTATTAGTCCGTGTTGGCATTCTCATAGAATATCATTCTAATAGAAATATGTATCCTGAAATTCCTAGAGAATATGATTCTAACAGAATAAAATCGGGTTTATTTATAAAAATTACGTTATAATTAAAATTAAAGTAATTAAAAAAAATTAGAATTTTAAAATCAAGAGAGTTAATTATCCCAAAAAATATGGAATTTTCCTTTTTTAAATTTATCTCAATTGTCTAAAATACCCTTAGAATGAAATTAGATGGTATTTTTCAATTATCTTTAATTTAATAATATGTATTAATCACTTTCTTAAAATAAGTAAAATGATTGGCCCACATTTATACATACAATAACATAATAATTACTTTGAATAGAATAACCTAAGCCTATATATATAACCTAAGCCTATATATATATATATATATATATATATATATATATATATTGTTGGTGATTTTATATCACTAATAGTATTTAAGTGTAATGGGGTTAATTTGTTGATCAATGTCACTTTGACAATTATCGAACAAATTAGTATGGTGCGGAGTGCACATTTGTTTGATTTTGTCATTGTTGAAAGTATACTGCTATTTAGGGGCGAAGCCCCTGAACTGACGGGGGTTCGGGCGCAGCGCCCCTTGGAGCGGGGTCCAAGGGGCAGAGCCCCTGGCTGGGGTCGAGCTGATTTTATTAGTTATGTTACTATATAAAAAATGTTTCAGAAATCCGTATTTTTTTGTAAAAACACCCAGTTTTGTGATCCATTTATAGACCCGATTTTATGTTAGTTTTTGACAGGTAATATGACCGTTTTTTTACAGGAAGTTGTTTTCCTGTAACTACCATATGACAGTTTTAGGACAGGAAGTTAGTTTCTGTTATATGATCAATTTCAGATTCATTTTTGGGTATAGATTTTCATAACACCTTCTTCATTCTCCATTTTCTGAAAAATAGTGAGTTTCATCCGATTAGAGATTTTGAGTGTA
Source organism: Lactuca virosa (assembly GCF_052849685.1). Taxonomy (NCBI): domain Eukaryota; kingdom Viridiplantae; phylum Streptophyta; class Magnoliopsida; order Asterales; family Asteraceae; genus Lactuca; species Lactuca virosa. Next base: position 55,265,019 of record NC_136429.1, read on the forward strand.
CCCTCGAAATGCTTTAATTTGAAAGTGTTTCACAACTCTCACTGATCCAAGTTTATCTATATCCCGTTTTTCTAACATATATATATATATATATATATATATATATATATATATATATATATATATAGAGCTAGGTTCAAATGTTTATAGCAACTATTGTGTTCCTAAATGCACCAATGAGAATTCAAGAAATAATAAATAATTAAATAAATCATTTAATGGTATTTTGGACCTTTTGTACTTTTTAATTAAGGGATCATTTAATTGAAAATCCTGCAATTAAGGAAATAAAATCAATATATTTGACCTAGTCTCTCTCTTATTCGAGTATTCACTTTCCCCGAACTCAAATCGGCCACCAATGGCTTCAACCGCCATTGGTGTTCATCCACCGCAATCGGTCATCAACACAGGATACGAAGTAAGAATCCCACGGGTTCCTGTCTCATTCACCATCCGCCTATCCGAGAAAAGGGATGAAAACCAGAAATCAAGCCAAGCGAAAGCGTCAACCATATGGTATCGTTTTACAATCACTACGTTAGAATTTACATCCTTGTTAAGTTTACTGTATTTTTCTAGTAGCTACGTTTCTCGTTTTCGTAATATACACATGAATTTGCAGTTTGATTTTCTGAATACTAAAAGCCCTAGGCGCCTTGCATTTGGTTTGCTTGAGCTCCTTATAGAAAAATGTTACAGCACCCGTCCATTTTATCCCCAAAAGCTGATCGCTTTGAAAAGCAAACGACCTACTTTTTAAATTCTACCTTCTGCGAAGGAAAAGCAAATAGAAAAATGTTGATGAAAGTTTCAAGAATGTTATTGGAATGCTAAAACTGTAGGGATACCAATTAGTTCCATTCCCTTTGATTCAAGATTTTAGATGACAACATTCACCTACCTCTCCATGAACATCAATGATTTGGTTTCTGGTGTATATGTGAAAAAAGATGATTTCTTGACTTCAAAAGCACACACCCAAGCACTTATGTATAGTCAAGGGGTCTCTTTGGTAAAACAATGTGATGATGAAGGACTCAATGAAATCTTTGCTTTACATTTTTCAGGTCAAGATGACACGAATAAGGAAGCTGGATATGATCCAAAAGCAAATGGTAATGTTTTGTCACTTTGTGCTTCATCACCACATTGTTTATACACTTGCAATTGTTCATGATCTAAAAACAACATCTTAAAAGCATATTTGACTCTTTTATATAATTACATGTCTAGCATAAATATTTATAAATAATGGAATCAATAAATCAAAGAAAAAAAATTCATAATTAAGCTAATTCTTTGAGAATAACATTCTTACCTTATCATCGGGTGTTATCTTCATCTTCAACTGTTTCATTCTTTAAGAATTTTTTGCATCTAAGTTATTCTTCTATTTGCATAATGTGTAAACAGTATTATATTCTTGCAGAATCACATAAGAATGATTCTGCCATAATTGTTTTTGCGGTATAATCACATAAAAATGATTATGGTAAAATCACATAAGAATGATTTTGCCGGGATTCTATTGCAACTAGCTTTCATGCAATGCAATTCTGATAGAATGGCAATTCTGATAGAATGTTAATTATTTATATGTTTAATGTGCAGTTGTTACAAGTGTATCACTACAAAATATTTGGCAATGAATTTGTAATAGAAATGGCTTGAAGATCTGATGGGAAAGGCTTGAAGAATGAATCAAAGAATGATCACATTCACTGTTTAAGAATGTTGTTATTTTTTAAGAATTACACTTGTTATTCTTTTAAAATGTTGTTATTATTCAATGAATCACAATCATACAATGTAATTATTTGGTATATTATTAGTTAAAGAATCGATTTTGTGTATTCTTTCAGAATGTATTTACTAGTTTATGGTTGGCATTCTGTCATTCTGACAGAATAAAATCGAAAAATATATTTACTAGTTTATGGTTGGCATTCTGTCATTCTGACAAAATAAAATCGAAAAATATATTTACTAGTTTATGGTTGACATTATGTCATTCTGATAGAATAAAATCGAATTTTTAAATTTGAATTAATTTAAAATATTCATATTTTTAAAAAATAAAGGAATTAATTATCCCTAAAAATCCGAAAATTTCCTTTTTTAATATAGGTTAATTGACTAAAATGCCCTTATGCTGAAATTTGTGTGATTATATGGTACATGTTATCCTATTCTAATATCATAGACCCTCAGATCATGACCTTTGATTCTATTCCAACCGGTGGTCCAGATCTGTGCATTCTGGCACACAATAGTTAGTAAAAACAAAATAACCTAAGCCTATATATATATATATATATATATATATATATATATATATATATATATATATATATATATATATTAGAGAAAGATACATGTATGTGGCAATACAAGATAATTAAGAAAGTGTTTGTGCAGGGGACGTGCCATCCATTTGTAGATCCCTTCCAGATGATGCACTACTTGAATGTTTCCAGCTTACTAACTATTCATGCATAAAAGGTCATACTTTTTATAGTAAATCATTTTGGTCGTACTTTTTTTCAATGTATGGACCACATAATATAATTTGATTGTTTACTATTGTTACTGGTGGTCTTGGTTGATAATTATAAGGTTCAGTAGGTTTGTGTTTTTCCTTCAATCATCTCTTCTCCCCTCCCATGTACGATTAATATCATAATTTTTACTTTGACTTTATTCACAAAATCGTTCCTACAGAAACCAAATCTAGTCTCTTGGCTTATAATTTATAAGTTTATACATGTTTGTATGTGGTAGTTATGAATGCACACTATGTGCTTGATAAAATTCTTGAGTGAAATATTGAAACAAAAAAATGTTCTCTAGTGGAAGTGATCACCATCAAAACCACTATTCTTTGTATGATTTTATCTCTTCATTGTCTAATCTTTTCTACAAGTTCTCACTTAGTGATTGGTAGGGGTGTCTATGGGGCGGTTTGGTTCAGTTATTGTTCAAAACCGAACCATAACCATTATGATTGGTTAATGCATTTTGGTAGCCATTGGGTATGGTTAATATTGGTTATGGTTAATGGTTTTTGCCGGTTAACGATTTTGGTTAATAGTTAATATTGGTTAACCATAATGTTCAAATTAATATAAATGGAGAAAGTATATTGGCATAAAAAATGAAAAGAGAATACAAAAAAGTCCTCGACGCTAATGTTTATAACCTAGCTTATAGTAATAGAAAAAATGTGTACATTTGATACCCAGAGTGAGATAACACACAGTCACATTCAAAATCAAAAACATTCAATAAAAATATAAAACATTAAAAAAAAATTGACATTAATAATTTAATATATGGATAATTGATATTAACATTAAAATAAAGCCAAACATTTATACACGTTCAATGCAATTAAATCAAAAAACTATAAAATAAAATAGCCAAACATTCATATTATGTGTTATCCGGATAAAAAAAAAGTCAATCACTCATATACATTCAATGTGATTAAGTCAAAAACAGTAAATAAAAAAACTAAAAAATTCAAAAAAATACATTCTTAATATATCACAAAGTCAAAAATAACCAAAAAATTAACTTACCTAGAATTCTTGATTATAAAGTCAAAAAATCATTCGAATAGGTCTATAAAGTCAAAACAGTCTTTGATTAGGATTAACAGTGTGAGAAGCCTCCGATTAGGATTATGAGTGTGAAGATTAAACTAATTGTGAATAATGTTTACAAATTGTAGAATTAGCCGATTAGGAATTACGACATTAATCAATAATCTAACTCAATGCATGATGGGAAGATTGCGTGTGTCTGCATGATCAGGCTTTGATGGTTTGATTGCTCGTTCCTCTCCTAATAAGTGAGGATTAATGAATTATATTTTGAAAGTTTAATGGGTCTTAAATAAGTTTGAATATATTATTTTATATATAATCTATAATTTTATATATTAAAATATAAAGTTAGCGGTTCGGTTAACCTATAAAACCATAACCGAACCGTTAGTTATTGGTTAACAAAAATCAGAAACCGAACCAACGGTTTTTAAAATGGTTTGATTATTATGGTTCGGTTATATTGGTTAATTTGGTTTTGGTTCGGTTTTTCGGTTATCATGCTCACCCCTAGTGATTGGTGATCGATTATAACCAACTTATATATCATGAACTCCAACCTATGTGTTTTTTTTACATAGCTTCTAACCATCAGACAGAGAATCATATAAATATTGCTTAATCTTCAGTCATGTTTTTGTGTTGTATGGTCGTTGCTTAATCTGCAATCCTGACTTTTGTCTTTATTTTTCTTAATCGTCACCGTATGATTGTACTTTGTCTATATTCTTCTACAGGCTACTCTTCGTTGGTTTTTCAAATTTAAAAGTGTTATGAAACATTTGAATACACTAGGACCGACCCTAGGACTAATGCTGCTAATTTGATCTTTATACTTGATTTGCAGGTTGTGTTCGTTGTCGATGATGAACAGAGGTTTTTGTAATCTTTAATAATGAAAGAATGAAACCAACGCATGATAAAGATATTTTTTAAGAATAAAAGGTTGCAAAAAGAGAGGAATGATTTTTCAAGAATATTACAGATAGTGTTGGCTGGTCGACGATGATTAATCTTTCATAAAGTAGATCATAATCAAGGTTTTTGCATATATTCTTTTATAATTCAATGTCTTTCAGAATGCACATTACTCTTCAAGAATATCTCATATTCTTTTCAAGCATGTCTGTAATTTCTTTCAAGAATGTCTTTTATTTTTAATTCTTACACCATGGTCATGTATTAGATTTCAAGAATGAATGCAATTGAATTTTATTATTTAAGAATGCATATTCCTTAAGAATGTTTATTCCTTTTATGTGTTTTTCTACGATAACTAATTATTTTCTAATAATGTTTTATGTTATATGTTGTATATAACATAGAATATACCACCAATAATAAAAAAAGTTGAACCAAAAGAATGAAGCCAATGGTTATTCTTAAAGAATTTTTTTAATGGGTGACAGTAATCAAGTTAAAGGATGAACATATTCTAAAGAATTTCCAAAACGTATAATTTATTGTGTATAATTCTTAAAGAATGAATGAAGAATACAATAATTTTTTTTGAAAGAATAAATATCCTGACGTTGAGAATTTTTATTAATCATATTAAGTGATTACGTTAGCTAATTTAAATTTAAAGATTTAATTTTATTTTTTGAAATCTAATTTAAATTTTATTCCTTAATATCCCCACTTTCCATAATTTATTGTCAACCAATTTGTCTAATTTACTCTTACCGCTTGTTTTAAAATAGAATATAATTAATTTTATTATAGTTAATTACTATCATGTCATCCCCACCTTAACAATTCATTCTTTAAATTTAATGGACCAAAAATGATCATACAAGCACATTATATTTGTGATTCACATTTAACCCTAACCCTATTGTAACACCTGGTTCTGAAAGTGCTTCGCTGCTAGGGGTTGCGGCCCAATCATCAGTTGTCTTGAGGTTAGGGCCTTAGGAAAGGAAGGATTTGGCCCATTTCGGATGTGGGTATTAGGGTATACGAGACCCAAGTGTTTGATTGTGGCTTCGGAGGTCAAGCGATGCTCGTAATTTGACATCTCAGTCTTCTAGGGATTTCGAGTTCTTGATTGGGAAGTTTTAGGTAATGAGTTGCTAGAAGCGTATGACTTCTCGCCACCTTTTCGTGGATATAAAGTTCGTCGGAAACGAACTAAGAACGAAGAAGTTATAGCACTTTGAAGTTATTGACATTATTGGTCCCTAATGGAAATGTTTGGCAAGTAAGTCCCATGCATGCAAGGGATGCATGCACGTGTCCGGCTAGGGTTACGCCCAGCGTATAAGACCATATGGACGCGGGTGCGGAGAGGCGTACACCCAGCGTACAGGAAGTACGCCCAGCGTACGTTCAGAGACCCTAAACCCTAAATTTTAGGGCATGCCACTATATAAGGAACATTATGACTTAAACCCTAGCCTCCTTATCAATCCTTCACCCTCAGAAACCCTAAATACGCTCTCATACTCTATTTGTGTGTGTGTGTTTGGCCTTTTTGAGCTTAGTTTGGTGAAGAAGAGCTTGGAAGAAGAGAAGAGAAGTTGGAGAAGAAGAACTTGAGTATCTTGAGCTCAAGGATCTGGGATTATCTCATCTTTTGGCACTCAAACTTTCCTCTTAGAAGCTTAGATCTGGGTTTATGGAGCTTTGGACCTTTTTAGGTCCAAAGGATGGATTTCTATGATGCAACTTCGCTATTGAGCTTAGGGTTGCCACCCTTACAGCTAAAAGTATTCCTTTAGCAGTAAAGTTTCAACCTTTAAGGCCCATATGTAACCATGCATGAGATCTAGCCATTTCTATGGAGTTAGTTGCTATTATTTCAAGGTTGGGTTCACATGATGGGTTGCAAGCCACCAAGTAGTTAACTTTATGATCTAAGACATGTTAAGGGACCCAGATCTGTAATTTGAACTTAATGTCTTAAAGGATTAAGTTGTTTTGAAGAATATGGCTTAAAAGGGTAGTACGCTGGGCGTACAATCCAGTACGCGCAGCGTACAAGACAGGCACGTTGTACGCGTAGCGTACAGAAGAGTACGCTCAATGTACGCTCAGATATTGGGCTTCACGATTTTTGGGCCTCGGTTTGGGCCAAGTCTTGGGTTTACCAGTTATTGGGCCTCAATGGGCCATAAGGAGTCAGTTATTGGGTCAAGGACATATGTTGGACTTTGGGAAAGGCCCATTTAAGGAATTGGGCCCAATTAAGAAAATTGGGCCGTTAGTGGGCTTTTAGTAGGCCATTAATGGGCTTGGAAAGATTAGATAGAATTGGTCCTAAGTTATTGTCCCCATTAGACCAAGGGGTAAAATGGTAATTTTACCCTAAGAAGATTATCAGATTTTGACAAAGTATTATTGTATAGAGTTAGCCGGGGAGTCGTGGGAGCAGCCAACAGATATTTCTCACGCGTGAGTTCAGCATCCGGTTTGAGAGGTGAGTTTCTCTCCAGTAGGAACGGGTCTAAGGTCACAATGTCGACCCGTTTAGATGTTAGTAGTTCCGGGCTTCGGTCCGATGTCGGAGCGGTCCCAAGAAGAGTATATGTATGCTTGATGTCTTTATGATTCATGCATGTTATGTGTTATGTGTTCCGGGGCAAGCCCGATGTATGTTAGTGTATATGTTATGTGTTATGTGTTCCAGGGTAACCCCGATGCATGTTAGCTTATATGTTATGTGTTATGTGTTCCGGGATGTCGCACCCCCAAACCAGAACGACGGAAACGTTTGGGGGCGGAGGACTTTAGGTAAGTATCACAACACATGTAACATAGTAATCAAAGTACAAACAACCATTCCATTAATAAGTATAAATTTTACATAAGCGTTTAAACATTACATATTCAAACACTGAAGTAGGTACAGGAGAAGACAAGAGTCGCAGTACGGTACTAGGTAGTCTTCTCAAAAGCTTCGGGAGTGTACCTGTCTACTGGAATCCTGAGAATACAAGTTATTTGAAAAGAGTAGATCAGCATTTAAGCTGGTCAGTTCATAAGTATTTTAGTTCTGTTAAGTATACCCTAATTTGTTTGAATAAGTTCACTAGTTTCTCCAGGAAATCCTATATTTCCTGAGGTGATTAACTGATAACCTCAATAGTTTCCGTCTGTAATTACTTAGTTTATACTGATTATACATAACCTAATATTGAATTGACAGTTAAATGGGTGTATCTGCCCTAAGCCCACAACCAAACAAGGAATAGGAAGTAAGGCGGAAGTCACACATTTCACTGTCAATCGGACATTACTTATGTACAACTCTGATGTAATAACTAAGGAATTATAGAATTAACCACTAAAGGTCTTCTATGTTATACTAGTTTACCGAGATTGAGTGACTAAGTTCCATTGGATAAGTGGTTTAATCCCATAAACCGTTCTCTTTGTATTACTATTTTGTATTTGTATTCCTTTATGAAAACTTGAAAATGAGAGTGTGCCTGGCTCCACCAGGTGTTAATGAAAACTGTATTAAACCATTGTATTTTGTATTCTATAAACTGATACTTTGAAGGTGTACTTTCGTTTATTTGTTTATACACTAACGTATTGTTAATACCTTTTTAATGAGTAGTTTTTATTATAACCATACTATGACGGATGGCCTGAAACAAACGCTTTGTGGGCGCTTAAACTGGTGATAACAATTGTCACTCATCGGCGTGTATGCCGGACTGTAGCTAGCAGCCTGAGTGCGGGGTTGTCAATCCCGATATAGATCTACACACACTTGTTTCGATCCCCGGCTGGAGATTCTTGTTATAATGTCAGGACTTTCCTATGTTGTCTAAAATGAATTAAACAACCTGAATATAGAGTCTCATAAAAAGCATATTAAACGTTACATGTATATTAGTTTTGAAAACCCAATCATTCTGAAATAATGATTGACAGTATATTCTTAGTTTTCCAAACATGTATTTGATAAGTGTAACCCTTGATTTGTTTTGAATCAAAACTTGGTTTCTTTTAAAACAGTGTATTCTAGTATACTTGAATTATGAATTATTACCTAGTGTTTGCTTAACTCGAGTACTCTGTATAGTACCTTTGCTAATGCAAACCCGGCAGAATGTATTATTACCTCGTGTTTGATAACTCGGGTACTCTGTATAGTACCTTTGCTAATGCAAACCCGGCAGAATGTATTATTACCTCGTGTTTGCTAACTCGGGTACTCTCTATAGTACCTTTGCTAATGCAAACCCGGCATTACCACGTGTTTGCTAACCCTAGTACTCTGTATAGTACCTTTGTTAATGCAAACTAGGTATGATGTATCTTTACTTCTTTAATATATTGTTTTTATATTAAAGGTATTATACATATCTTGGTATAGTTGAATGTATTTTGATAATTTCCTTGGAAAGTATCCAGTCATGAATCATACTTGTATATTTAGTTTTGAGTCATAAATTATACCTATTATAATTTATATGTTCTATCTGATTAGCATGAATTCTCATGGAATATCACCTTTGCTCAGCCTGATACAAAGGTAATGATACTAAAAGGAGTAACCTTTTAGACTCATATATGTAATATATATATATATAATTAAGAAGGAAACGACCTTCGGACAAATAATACAACCATAATTCCACATCCAAACAAGGAAAATGATATAGGATAATTCATTAGTCCTAAGCCCTTCAAATCTTATTTATATATTTATACATATATAAACATGATTTTGGCATTTATACTTTGAAATAGCTTATAAAACATTTTTCAAAGAATTTAACGGAGTTTATACATGACTTTAAAGATTTAACATGGCTTCACGTTATTTTGAAAGTATTTGGTAGTTCTTAAAAGTATACAGAAATTCTTTGTGTGATTATTATCACATACAGTTATTAACACAATTTAATATTGTGTTAAACTTGTATCCCCCCCTAAAAAGTATTTAAAAACCATTGAAAAGGTAAATTATAGGGGTATGAACTCACTTTGATAAGCGGTGATTTGGGCAGCGTTTCGTTTCCCGTAAAGAGTTTATTTAACGAGAAACCGGCTCAAACCGGGCAGAGTTTCGACAGGAGAGAGGATGAATTCTCAAGAATTCCGGGGCTTCGGGGCTTGCTTCGGGCTTTAGACGCGATACCGGGGCCTTCGGGGGTCGTGAGAAAGTCAGAGGGGGTGAAATGGTGCAAAATGGGTGAAAAATGGGGTGAAAAACTCTTCTTATGCGAGGAGGCTCGCACCCTTTATATAGGGGTGCGAGGGTTCGGCCGAGGAGGACAGGTGGCGAGGCGAGGGGTGAGTCAGCAGGACACGCGGCAGCTCCTGCGAAGGCGGCTCGGATTCGGACCATGTGCGAGGCACGTGTTTCGGACAGGTGGGCTCTTCGGACTGGGCCGGACTTCGGTCCAATGAGACACTAACACGCATGCGAAGGGGGTGTCTCCGGGGCGTCTCCTGTGAAGCTGTTCGCTTCTAAGTGGACCTCGGCTGCGGTCCAATCAGGAGGTGCCACGCATGGGTTCGGTCCACTCAGCAGCTGCCACGTGCGAGGGTGACGTGGCATACGAAATTGCCCGGTTTTTCCCATTTTTTCTCTATTTTTGTGTCAAACTTGCGAAAATCATAACTTTCGCATACGAGCTCCGTTTTTGGCGTTCTTTATATGTATGCGTAGGTAAAATCATACTCTAAGACTTTCGTTTAGACTTCGTCGGCTAATTTTGACTTTATTTTTAATATTATTATTTTAAACAGACCGGGACGGGAATCCGTTAAAAATTCATAACTTCATCATTCGACGTTTGTTTTTGTCTGTCTTTTTACCGTTGTGCTACTTTTGACGAGACCTTCGATTCTCGTTTAAGTTACGTCGGCTAAATATCAATTAATTTATATTTCGAATTTTTAGCTGTCTACTGCTAAACCGAAACTTCGAAAAATCATAACTTCCTCATACGAAGTCAGATTTTTACGTTCTTTTTATGAACGTTCTCGGTTTAACATAATCTACAACTTTTATTTAGATTGTTAAGGCTAAAAAGCCTTTTATCGAAAATTCACTTTTTACACTGAACAGTGTTTTGCCGGTTTTACCGCAGATTTTCGATTGGTCATAACTTCTTCGTTATAACTCGGATTTCAGTGTTCTTTATGTTTTCGGAAACCTTGTTACAAACTCTACCACCTGGTTCATCCCAATTACGATTATTGATCAATTTATTTTTGACCAAAACTTGACTGGTGTCACATTATCCCCCCGTTAGAGGGAATTTCGTCCCGAAATTAAGTCTAAAGTGATACTCATGGACTAGGTCTAATCTTTCCTTTCCCAAGTGAATTCACGTCCCTGGTTTGTAATCCAGTGAACCTTCACTAACGGGATAAGACTTTGCTTGGTTCTTTTGATTTCCCTATCCATGGTTTTCATTGGTTCTACTACAGAGTGTAGACTTTTATTTAACTTGATTTCATCGAGTGAAATAACAAGTGTTTTATCAGATAGACACCTCTTTAGATTTGATATGTGAAAGATGGGATGAATGTCATTAAGTTTTTGGTGGTAGTTTAAGTTTAAAAGTACAAAACCGATTCTGGTAAGAATCTCAAATGGTCTTATGTACCTTGAATTTTGTATTCCACGCTTTCACAAGCGCGTCTTGTCCTTCCAGGGTGAGACCTTCATATGACAAGGTCATCAATCCTGGAATTCCAAGGGTTTTCTTTTATCGAAGCCGTAGCTTCTCTGGTTAACTTTGGAAGCTTTATGTCGCTTCCTGATTCGTATTTTGTTTTTGGTAGTTTCTTGGATGAATTCCATATCAGCGAGGGTGCTGTGTGGAAATTGGATCTCTAGCTAGTTGCGTATTACCTACTTTAGTCCAGTGCAGATAGGATCTGCACTTGTGACCACAGAAGGTTCTGAATGGAGCAACTTGAATGCTAGCGTGTTAAGGGACTCGACTAATTGGTAAATGGATATCCCATTCTTTACCATAGCCGATCCGATAGAATTATGACTACTCTGGTTCCTAGAGGTTTTTGAGTGACGGCCTGAACTGGGAGATGATTCTATTATCTCAGTGGAGATAACAGATATTGGCATACCGTGCACTCACACGTTCTAGTTATCTTCTCTACTTGCCACATTTTCAGGTTTCAAGGCTTCCTATTGAGCCTCCTTACTCTATGTGGAGAGATTTGAATGGGTTATCATAGTCCATGATTGGCACTATGACCTGGGTACTCTTTCCGACTTAGGGTGTCAGCTACTATATTGGCCTTGTGGAGATGATAACGAATTTCAAATTCGTCGTCATTTAGTAGCTCGACCCACTGTCGTGGTCTCATGGTGAATTCTACCTGGTAGAATACATGATACTGGATTTTGCTCCGAAGTTCATGATCAGACTCATACTTGGCTCATCCACCATAATCTCGTGTATACAAGTCGTATATAATTTAGATTTCACAAAACGTTCAGATGGGTGACTCTGCCCCAGGTCCACAACCAAACAAGGAACAGGAGATAGGGCGGAATCATACATCCTTAATCTTGTTAAGTCTAACTTATATACCACTCTCGTGTATACACTTAGCAGCGATAGATTAACTTAATGAGTTCTTAGTCTCTATTCTTGAACTTGACCTGCGGTACAATGATTTTCCTATGAGATCTATTGAGGTACTTCGGTAGTTACTGACTTCTATGACTACTTCGGTGCTTTTCGTTTGAAGTTTCCTGTTTACTGAGTAGGCTAGAATGGCGGGGTACTCTTCACATGGGTACTTATGAAGTTTTGAAACGAGAGACAACCTAAGGGTTTTGTGTTATGGATTGAAAGAATTTCATCTTACGGCTGATTAAGGAAAAAGTTCTCTTATATAACATAAGAATTTTCACATGGTAAGGGCCAGGCCAAACCATGTCGAATGAGGATGTCAGAATTTTCTCGACGAAATAGATATTAAGTCGTTCTGATAATTTGAAATTATGAACTTTCATGAAACGATCCTTACTAGGTCTCTCTATAATCGCTTGGTGTATACAAGTCATGTATAATTAAGATTGGTAAGACCTTTGACTGATCAACCCTGCCCTAAATCCACAACCAAACAAGGAACAGGAAATGAGGCGGGATTACTCACTCTAAGTCTACAAATCTTAATTATAAATGACCCTTATGTATACACTAAGTCATCATAGCTTACTTGTTAGGGTTTCAAATTTTTATATAAGTGTTATGATTTAATTTAAACGGAAGAGTAATCATGATTATAGATAAGTATCGGGGTTTGGAAGCATACTAAAATATAGCAGGGTTCTTTGATGCTTTCCCATGTATTGGGATCAAAATCCTCCTGCTCCCCCGTCTTTCTTCTCTGTTGGACAGTCCCTCTTGTAATGTACTATTTCACCACAAAGGTGACATATGGGAATGGTTCCAACATCGATAGTTGAAGTGATGAACTCAACCGGAGTTCTACAGAAGCGGACGGTATGCCCCTTCAAGTTGCATCTATTGCAATGCCGCTTTCGGCAACCTCCATGGTGATGGTAGTTGCACTTGCTGCAGTGTGGGAGGTTTCCTATATATGGCTTGGTTGGTGCTAGAATAACAGGGTTGATGGGGGTATTGACTGCCCCAGTCCGATGCCCTCTGTTAGGTTCTTGAGTTGAACAACTCCCTTTATTGTTCTCGAACTTTCGTTTAAGGTTATTACGCTTAAGGTTCGAGGTGTTCTTACAAGTAGGTGCTCGTTGCTATACTTAGCCATCACCACGATCGGGGTTACCGATAGCATTACTACTAACATTGGTATTGTTAGCATTAAGGTGTGCCATGACAGCTACTACAGCTGCTGTGACCGCAGCTTGAAACGTAGCCGCATCTATCTAAAGGATTGGTGTTTCGCTGGAGGGTTGGTTACACTTATTTGGAGGCATGATTCTGTTACATGATAAGAAAATGAGTTCGTGAGCGACTATCGTGTCTCTAGATGTATTCTAACAATTTGTATCTATGTATTAATCTTTCGTTTTGTTATATTGTTCTTAATGATTCAACCTGCATCCCTATGATGCAGTCCTGGTGAGGAACAGGAATAAGTTTCTAGAATGGTTATGAACCGAGTATTATCCAAACTAAGTTACCTTTGTTTGGTGGATATCGTTTTCCCAATTTTCGAAAATATTCGAAAATAATTCATAACAGTGTTTACATAAAATAGACTTATGAATTTGAGAAGTAATCACTATCAATTAAGATTTCGTGATCTGATTTATTGTTATTAGCCGTGACAGGAAAAGAGGATAAGCTCAAAACCTAATGTGAGTAATGAAATCACTAACTCACTAGGTTGAACCGATTTACTAGTTATTACTTAGATGAAAAGGTGCTCGAACACTTCATATGAATCATGCATGGTTTCCCTTTGTTCTATTCTGGGTGGTAATGATTTGTTCTCTCCTGGTATCTATAGGGTGTCCTTCTCCTCTGTAGGTATATTGAATTCCCGGGCTGTCTTACTTCCGATTCTAACACTGATCCCCATTACTTCGAAATGAAGATTTTGAATCTCGGAAGTTCATGTGAATATCTCATTGGTGTCCTTAATAGGGTAAAGGCACTAAATGATTTCTATAGTTTATCTGTTTCTTTCCTTGGAATTCTCTTAATGAAATTATGTTGGATCCTCCTTGACTCTTCTATTGATTGATGGAGTAACTATGTTTATCTAACAGGTTTATACGAGAATGGGAATGTCTAAAGAATCTATGAGAAATTTTTTACGAAGGTGATTCTTTCTGGTCCTTCTATAATCACATGGTGTGTACCGATTATATATAATCCAGATCAAATAGACCTTTGAATAAGTAATCCTACTCTAAAACCACATCCAAACAAGGAAAAGGAAGTAGAGTGAAAATCACCTATTCTAAGTCTATAAAATCTCGGCTATATATAACCTTAATGTATCCACTTAGTAATTATAGACTTATCAGAAAAGATCTTTTTAACATTTCCCCAGAGGTATGTAACATACCTCCATGTTATTTTAGTTATAAGTTTGATTCTTGGACTTCTAGATACAAGAACTTAACAAGTTCTCAGTTTTCTTGTTATAGCATCCTAAAATACTCCCATAGTATTTTAGTCTTTATGTTTGGTTCTAGAATTCTTCTGGTACTTAGGTAAGTTTTAGACCAGTTGCAACACTACAATCACTCCCCTAAACACATGGTGGTCATATCTCGGATGAATATAGTTGATCAGGCTATATTGATCCGATATATGATTACATCACTGTCTAGGTTTAACTGCAATGTCCAACATCTAAATACTTTAGTTTTGTTCTTCTTGTGATACTCATTCTGGTATACATACTCTGCATGTACTTATAATTTTATAAAATATTGATATATTTTTAAAGTATAACTCTTGGTCAGAGTGTTTTTATCCCAATGGGTTTATAGTTGTATATCTTTTATGACTCATATATTGAGTTCACTATAAACCTGGCTCTGATACCAATCTATCCCACCCCCAAACCAGAACGGCGGAAACGTTCGGGGGCGGAGGACTTTAGGTAAGTATCACAACACATGTAACATAGTAATCAAAGTACAAACAACCATTCCATTAATAAGTATAAGTTTTACATAAGCATTTAAACATTACATATTCAAACACTGAAGTAGGTACAGGAGAAGACAAGAGTCGCAGTACGGTACTAGGTAGTCTTCTCAAAAGCTTCGGGAGTGTACCTGTCTACTGGAATCCTGAGAATACAAGTTATTTGAAAAGAGTAGATCAGCATTTAAGCTGGTCAGTTCATAAGTATTTTAGTTCTGTTAAGTATACCCTAATTTGTTTGAATAAGTTCACTGGTTTCTCCAGGAAATCCTATATTTCCTGAGGTGATTAACTGATAACCTCAATAGTTTCCGTCTGTAATTACTTAGTTTATACTGATTATACATAACCTAATATTGAATTGACAGTTAAATGGGTGTATCTGCCCTAAGCCCACAACCAAACAAGGAATAGGAAGTAAGGCGGAAGTCACACATTTCACTGTCAATCGGACATTACTTATGTACAACTCTGATGTAATAACTAAGGAATTATAGAATTAACCACTAAAGGTCTTCTATGTTATACTAGTTTACCGAGATTGAGTGACTAAGTTCCATTGGATAAGTGGTTTAATCCCATAAACCGTTCTCTTTGTATTACTATTTTGTATTTGTATTCCTTTATGAAAACTTGAAAATGAGAGTGTGCCTGGCTCCACCAGGTGTTAATGAAAACTGTATTAAACCATTGTATTTTGTATTCTATAAACTGATACTTTGAAGGTGTACTTTCGTTTATTTGTTTATACACTAACGTATTGTTAATACCTTTTTAATGAGTAGTTTTTATTATAACCATACTATGACGGATGGCCTGAAACAAACGCTTTGTGGGCGCTTAAACTGGTGATAACAATTGTCACTCATCGGCGTGTATGCCGGACTGTAGCTAGCAGCCTGAGTGCGGGGTTGTCAATCCCGATATAGATCTACACACACTTGTTTCGATCCCCGGCTGGAGATTCTTGTTATAATGTCAGGACTTTCCTATGTTGTCTAAAATGAATTAAACAACCTGAATATAGAGTCTCATAAAAAGCATATTAAACGTTACATGTATATTAGTTTTGAAAACCCAATCATTCTGAAATAATGATTGACAGTATATTCTTAGTTTTCCAAACATGTATTTGATAAGTGTAAACCCTTGATTTGTTTTGAATCAAAACCCTGGTTTCTTTTAAAACAGTGTATTCTAGTATACTTGAATTATGAATTATTACCTCGTGTTTGCTTAACTCGAGTACTCTGTATAGTACCTTTGCTAATGCAAACCCGGCAGAATGTATTATTACCTCGTGTTTGATAACTCGGGTACTCTGTATAGTACCTTTGCTAATGCAAACCCGGCAGAATGTATTATTACCTCGTGTTTGCTAACTCGGGTACTCTCTATAGTACCTTTGCTAATGCAAACCCGACATTACCACGTGTTTGCTAACCCTAGTACTCTGTATAGTACCTTTGTTAATGCAAACTAGGTATGATGTATCTTTACTTCTTTAATATATTGTTTTCATATTAAAGGTATTATACATATCTTGGTATAGTTGAATGTATTTTGATAATTTCCTTGGAAAGTATCCAGTCATGAATCATACTTGTATATTTAGTTTTGAGTCATAAATTATACCTATTATAATTTATATGTTCTATCTGATTAGCATGAATTCTCATGGAATATCACCTTTGCTCAGCCTGATACAAAGGTAATGATACTAAAAGGAGTAACCTTTTAGACTCATATATGTAAAATATATATATAATTAAGAAGGAAACGACCTTCGGACAAATAATACAACCCTAATTCCACATCCAAACAAGGAAAATGATATAGGATAATTCATTAGTCCTAAGCCCTTCAAATCTTATTTATATATTTATACATATATAAACATGATTTTGGCATTTATACTTTGAAATAGCTTATAAAACATTTTTCAAAGAATTTAACGGAGTTTTTACATGACTTTAAAGATTTAACATGGCTTCACGTTATTTTGAAAGTATTTGGTAGTTCTTAAAAGCATACAGAAATTCTTTGTGTGATTATTATCACATACAGTTATTAACACAATTTAATATTGTGTTAAACTTGTATTCCCCCCCCTAAAAAGTATTTAAAAACCATTGAAAAGGTAAATTATAGGGGTATGAACTCATTTTGATAAGCGGTGATTTGGGCAGCGTTTCGTTTCCCGTAAAGAGTTTATTTAACGAGAAACCGGCTCAAACCGGGCAGAGTTTCGACAGGAGAGAGGATGAATTCTCAAGAATTCTGGGGCTCCGGGGCTTGCTTCGGGCTTTAGACGCGATACCGGGGCCTTCGGGGGTCGTGAGAAAGTCGAGGGGGTGAAATGGTTCAAAATGGGTGAAAAATGGGGTGAAAAACTCTTCTTATGCGAGGAGGCTCGCACCCTTTAAATAGGGATGCGAGGGTTCGGCCGAGGAGGACAGGTGGCGAGGCGAGGGGTGAGTCAGCAGGACACGCGGCAGCTCCTGCGAAGGCGGCTCGGATTCGGACCATGTGCGAGGCACGTGTTTCGGACAGGTGGGCTCTTCGGACTGGACCGAACTTCGGTCCAATGAGACACTGACACGAATGCGAAGGGGTGTCTCCGGGGTGTCCGAGGGGTGTCTCCGGGGCATCTCATGCGAAGCTGTTCGCTTCTAAGTGGACCTTGACTGCGGTCCAATCAGGAGGTGCCACGCATGGGTTCGGTCCACTCAGCAGCTGCCACGTGCGAGGGTGACGTGGCATGCGAAATTGCCCGGTTTTTCCCATTTTTTCTTTATTTTTGTGCCAAACTTGCGAAAATCATAACTTTCGCATACGAGCTCCGTTTTTGGCATTCTTTATATGCACGCGTAGGTAAAATCATACTCTATGACTTTCGTTTAGACTTCGTCGGCTAATTTTGACTTTATTTTTAATATTATTATTTTAAACAGACCGGGACGGGAATCCGTTAAAAATTCATAACTTCATCATACGACGTCCGTTTTTGTCTGTCTTTTTACCGTTGTGCTACTTTTGACGAGACCTTCGATTCTTGTTTAAGTTGCGTCGGCTAAATATCGATTAATTTATATTTCGAATTTTTAGATGTCTACTGCTAAACCGAAACTTCGAAAAATCATAACTTCCTCATACGAAGTCAGATTTTTACGTTCTTTTTATGAACGTTCTCGGTTTAACATAATCTACAACTTTTATTTAGATTGTTAAGGCTAAAAAGCCTTTTATCGAAAATTCACTTTTTACACTGAATAGTGTTTTGCCGGTTTTACCGCAGATTTTCGATTGGTCATAACTTCTTCGTTATAACTCGGATTTCAGTGTTGTTTATGTTTTTGGAAACCTTGTTACAAACTCTACCATCTGGTTCATCCCAATTACGATTATTGATCAATTTATTTTTGACCAAAACTTGACTGGTGTCACACGGGACAAGCCCGATGTCGGGGCAAGCCTGATGTATGTTAGTGTATATGTTATGTGTTATGTGTTCCGGGGTAAGCCCGATGTCGGGGCAAGCCCGATGCATGTTAGCTTATATGTTATGTGTTATGTGTTTCGGGCTTCGGTCTGATGCCGGGGTAAGCCCGATGTATGTTATATGCTTATGTTATGTGTTTATGATATATGTTCTGTTGTGTATATGTCGGGGTAAGCCTGATGTCGGGGCAAGCCCAATGCCGGGGTGAGCCTGATGCCAGACATGGTCTGATGCCGGGGTGAGCCCGATGTCGGACAGGAGTCCGATGTCGGGTTCGTCCCGATGCAGCTGGGCGGTGCCCTAAAGTTTATGTTACATGTTATATGTTATGTGTATGGTATGTGGTAGTTTGGGGAGACTCACTAAGCTTCGTGCTTACAGTTTTCAGTTTGGTTTCAGGTACTTCAGCTAGCAAAGGGAAGGGCTCGGGATGATCGCATGGCACACACCACAGTTTTCTAGCCTGGGAGATTTACTCTGATATTTTATATGAGATTTTGATATGTTGACAGATATTATGATATTTTGAGATACATGGTTTATGATTTTATATGATGATGGTGATATCTTTGGTTTTATTAATGATTTAAAAACGAAATTTTTGGACCGTATTTTTGGGATGTTTCAAGTTGTATTTTTGGGATGTTTCACCTATATAGGTAAAAGATCAAATGAGAACCCTGAAAGATTAGGAACCCTAAGAACCACTAATTGTTAACTATTCTAATATTTGATTTTTTTAAATGTTGATAAATAGCTAAAAATCAAATAAGGGCATAATAGTCATTTGAAACTTTAACAACAAATATATATATAACATCTAATAACATTTCTAACACTTCCAAACTTTTTTTACAAGAAAACTCTCTCAAACCCTCTCAAACTCTTCCAACAACATAAACCATAACACCACTTCAGCCATATGACATCGCCATATTCTGCCACCTGCTGCTACCACCTTCCGCCTATAGCTGCCGTCACCTACCACCCTCACTCGTCGGATTATCGAGTTGTCATGGTATTTCGCTTTAAATACACCGCCAGCCGCCACTGATCTCAGATCTGGAGTAAAAAACTCCATCGCCAAACATCACCACCAACAACCATCGATGTTGCCTCTTCGATCCAATGAAACACGAAGAGCTATTCTCCATCTCTTTCTTTACGATATCTGATGAAAAACAACTAGATCTGCATTAGATCTGGCGTATTTGAGATGTAAAACCGACGAACACCACCACCGCCGTCAACGGTCACCATAGTTGCTGCCTCTTCACTTCAATGAAACACGATGAGCATGCTTACATCTCTTGCTGTGTGATCTCCGGTGAAAAAAGAAGTAGATCTACATATGATCTGACGTATCTGAGCTCTAACACGGACTTCGTTAATCGCCACCACCTGTCGCTCCGATGAAACTTCATCACGTAGCCTTCATCTCTTCTCTATGATATTCGGTGATACACTACCAAATCTATATCAGATTTGTTGTGTTTGATGTATTTCAGTTGTAGACCTGGTGTTTATTGTGCACTTGAAGGTGGTCGGCGGTGGTACCGCCACCATATCGGATTTGTTGTACCTCCTCATCTTCTATTCTTTGTGTTTTTTTTCTTTGGTTGGATCTCTAATGATAATTTATAGATAGAAAAGTTCTTAAATCAGATGCATAAAAGGTGTTTGATGAAATGACTCGATAAAAAGAATGTCTATATTAAGTTGTGAATTTGTATTTGAACTAGTATATTAAGCTGTGAATAAATTTATGAACTAGTCTTTTAAGTTGTGAATGGGTATCTTAACTAGTATTTTAAACTGTGAATTATAAACAAAATAGTATATTAAATTGAGGATTCTGGTTTCTTTATCTATATATGATTTTTGGATCTTGTTAAAGTGTAAGAGCTCTACATTTGATGGTGTTAGGAACAAGCAAAACGATAAATAGTATGTATTAAGGTTTTGCATCTTATGCTCTCTTCTCTTACTTGACTATTTTTTAATCTCTCAAAAGCTCAGTGCTCACTATATCTCTACCTCCTTGCTCTTTACTCTTTTATTCAACCACTTAATAGTATTTAGGATATATTTATTAAACTGTGAATTCTGATTTTATTTTTATCCATATGTGATTTTTGGACCTTGCAAAAGTGTAAGAGATTGAGATTTGATGGTGTTAGGAGGAAGCAAAACTATAAATAGTATGTATTATGTTGTGAAAGTATTGTATTAAGTTGTAATTTTTATGTATTAAGTTGTGAATTTTGTGAATTAAACAGTAAATATACTAAATTAATTTGTAAATGTACTGTATTAAGTTGTGAATTTTGTATGAACTTTTATGTTAAACTGTGAATGGGTGAATTAATATTTTTATTAAACTGTGAATATAATATTTTGAATTGTGAATGTCTTAAAAATGTTCATTTTCAAAGAGATCTACAATTTAAGAGAAAAAAATGAATTTGTCATGATATAGTTCTATTTCATTAATTAATTTTTTGTAAATTTAGTTATAAATATAGTATTTTTAAATGAGATCTAAAATGTTTGTTTTATTAAAATGTGAATATGACCAAAAAATATCATTAAATTTGGTGTTAGTTTGGCGTCGATAGGGCGACCGTCCGGTGGCAGTCCAACGACGATCCGACGGTGTTCTGATGGCTAGTATAGATGTGGTGAAACCGATGTGGTGCTAATGTGACATACTTGTTGAGTAAGGACCTTGTAGACCACTCCTTATAGCCTAATGATATTATGTTTGGCACAACTCTCAACAAATTTTATTGTTTTTTACCTTTATGTTTATTATCTTCTTTGTAATCAACTTGTAAGGTCTCCAAAAGAAGTGCAACAAATTAAACAATAATTTATCAAAAAACTTAAAAAGATTATAGTTTTAAAAGAATGATTCATTGGATTTTTCAAAATAGGACACCCACAACAATCGACTATGACACCAGTGTTGGTACAATCGACTATGACACCAGTATTGGTATCAAAAAATGTTATTTTATCTCAAGAGTTTGAACCTTGCAAGGTTCTTCAGTTAATATGATCACTAACTTGTAAGTTGTAACTTGTTGAAAGGAAAAAGATGCTCATAAAGTGAATGAGGTAGATGCTTGAAAACATTCATATGGCATGCATAGTAATTACATGATTAATGGGTTAGTGGTCGTTTATTACTTTATCTTAAGAGTTTGAACCTTGCAAGGTTCTTCACTTAATATGATCCCTAACTTGTAAGTTGTAACTTGTTGAAGGGGGAAAAGAAGCTCATAAAGTGAATGAGGTAGATGCTCGAAAACATTCATATGTCATGCATGGTAATTACATGATGAATGGATTAGTGGTCATTTTGTATAATGTGTATTGGAAAACACCAATGACAAAGGAATTATCAGTCAAGAAACCATAAGTATACAATATAGGAAATGGAGACCAATAAATTTTATGGTGGTTAGATCCTTAGACTTTAAAATGATTAATACCAATCTTATGATAAGTCAATTACCAAAACCTCAATGAAATTAAACCTCAACAATACCTAGCATGTTGTGGATATGATTGAGAAGTTGTCTTTATAATAT
The DNA here is from genome assembly GCF_052849685.1 of Lactuca virosa. Lineage (NCBI taxonomy): Eukaryota > Viridiplantae > Streptophyta > Magnoliopsida > Asterales > Asteraceae > Lactuca > Lactuca virosa. Next base: position 55,287,322 of record NC_136429.1, read on the forward strand.
ATGGATTTCAAGAATTAGATGAAGCGTGCATAGGAGGAAATCGGCATGGAGGAACTTGTTTACATTCGTATTAAAGAGGATAGCAAAATGGATCAAAGGGTAGGTACTTACCTAATATGACTACATAAATTATGGTGTAACGACCCAAAAATCAAGGGTAAAAAATTTCATTTTTAATATAGCTAAAACATTGATACCATTTATTTCAAATATTTCAAATCATCGTTAAGTAAAACATTTATTAGAGTTCATCCCAAAATCATTCATTGCGGAAATCATAGGTGTGTGCATTGCGATTAATCCGAGCCCTTCTTTTCCAAATCGATGATACCTGAAACCAAAACTGTAAACCGTAAGCACAAAGCTTAGTGAGTCCCCCATAGCATACCCCACACACAATCCAAATAACACATATCATATTATCCATGAAAGATATCTTTACCACATACCACATATCATATTAGTTATACAAGCTGTCTCTACCACATAAGCCATGCATGCCAACATATAAGGATGTTGTGAGCTCCCCCAGGGTCTTATACCTTCATTCCATGGGCTCCCCCATGGTCTTTACCTAGGAATGCCATGGGCTCCCCCACATGGTCTTATATCCAACTGCCACGGGCTCCCCCGGGGTCTTCCATGCAATAACATACATAATCAACTAGCATATCATATATCACAGAAGTATCTATCATACTACATAACATATACATAAACATATAAGGATGTTGTGGGCTCCCCCAGGGTCTTATAACATCATGCCATGGGCTCCCCCACATGGTCTTTACTTAGGAATGCCATGGGCTCCCCCACATGGTCTTATATCCACCTGCCACGGGCTCCCCCGGGGTCTTCCATGCAAATATCACATAATCACCAGCATACCACTTAGCATAAAGCTAACTATCATACCACATATCTCTACTACAGCTAGTGTACCACATATCATAAAATGGGCCGACCTTGGTCCCTTAGACCCATTGGTATGGTGAGAAGACTCACCTCGAACTGTAGAAGCTTCTCGCATGAATTCCTTAGCTGCTGCCCCGCCAGCTTCCTGAGCTACCACTACCAATCAATATACCCAATTAGCAATTGGGTCCCATACCATAATCCTTAATCCATGCATCGGGTAAAATTGTTGGGTTTTCTATGCTACAACATCCTATGGTGTGCATACAACCCTAAATGCATTGGATCTATGTTTTCTCTAATTATACATGTAATAGTGTTTCCAAAGCATTAAGCCTATAACTAGCATGCAAATAACATATGTATAATAAAACAAGTTTTAGACATACCTCTTGATGTTGTTGATGTTGCTAGAAAGACTTTGGCCTTTAAGAACTTAGTGCCCCAAGTGTAGCACCTCAAATGGAATCACAACTCACCTAGGACAAAGGTGACTCTTGAGAGAGAATTTCCATGTACCAAAATCGTCCATCTTTATCTAAGAAAGGAAGCACACGAAATTGATCATGAAATAACATATTTATATGTAGGATTCCAAAAGTCATGGGTATAACCCAAATCCATACCCATGGGTTTATGATCCATGGTTCATGTGGCCCAACTCTTTATGTATCCATACATAAACTTAGTCCAATATAGATCATAAGCCCAACTCATATAAATATAACCAATTACCATAATTAGTCTCATGGATTTAATTAGTCTCTTTTTGATCACTAAATTAATTCCAAACTAATTCTTGATCAATACTAATTAAATCATATGACTTCATATTAATATATTAGAACTTATAATATATTAATAAATCATATATAACTTCTTCGCAAAAGTCCATCCTAACAAATTGTCCTGATGTTATGCAACCCAAATGGACCATGCTACTCTCGGGTCGAGTACATACCAATAATAGTTATGGGCTTAGACATCTAATCCAACAGTCTCCCACTTGGATAAGTCTAAAACTATTATTGCAAATACGACTCCAAAATCCCAACTAGCAATCGTAGCTCTTAAAATCCGCTGTCGAACTCTGACCTGGTCAATGACGTGTCCATTAGATAAGGGATCATATATTCCTCCATTCTAGATATCATATGGACTGAGACATGGATTACAATCATTCTCTCTGTCCATCTGTTGTTTCCCGATTTCTGATTTATGGCGACCGACTAATTAAACAAATCAAATCAGTCCAGGCCCGACCGACACTTAGGGTTGTCATCATTAAATCATCGAGGGCCCACATATATCGCTTTTATCCACATGGGGTAAAAGGAACGGATAAACTTCGACCCAAATGCTCGCTTGTACTCACTCATCAAATTACACACAACGATATGTTTTATAACAACCAAGTTACTGGTGCGTTTACATATGTCAATGTGCAACCGACTTGCAACTACAACTCACATGTCTCCGTTTGAAGAATATAAGATATTATCATATCATGATCACTCGTGATAAAATCCATGAAGTGATTCAAATGAGCGTGGGTTTAATCCAATACTCGAATCTTATTCCAGGAGCATTCATGAATACTGCAGTTATGTCTAAAACATCTAGACATACTACAGACCTATTCATGACAGTCTTGCCTCAATACCTACTTCCAATGTATGATCGACTGCGGACGGTTTGAATAACATAGTTATTCGGGAAGTCAAAACATGCAAAGTGAAACACAAGAATAATACTAATCCTATATGGCCCCAAAACTTTTGAGTCATATTGATTACTCATTATTCATTGTATAATGTTTCAAATAATCAACTTAATACTTGAACTAAAACAATAGTTGTCCCATGCTACAAGCATGCATGCACACTATGTTTACCTATGGTCCTTACTTTGTGGAATAGATCAATTGAAAACATTTCAATGATACTCATTTCACAATTCCAAATCCTTATCGTAAATGTAAGAACACCAAATTCTTGTCATTTACTATAATCTGTTAGATTCTAAACTTATATGCAATGATCCTCTTGTAATGACTATGCAGAAAATTCACAAAGACTTGGCAACAAACATTACAAAGTATTACAATTGAGAGCAATTCCATGGAAACGAAGTCTCACATTCAAAGTACATTCCTTTGAACATCCTTCTTGCATTGAGTTTTCTAATATTACATAGATTTAAAGAATAACTTCCACTTATGGAAACATTTCCATATTCCCATTTTGACTATCACTTCTGAACAAGAGTTGCCTCTTTTCAGAATATGTCAATATGGTCCTTTCCAAAATTTAAAATATACTTCCAACTGTCCATGAGCAACCAATCTTTGGTAAACCTCAGATTGTCCTCGACAATTGCTTAATCATTTTAGTCATATACAGTTCTGGTCCTTTTTCCCTCTTAATGCCCTAGGCATTTGGACAATTCAGAACACATAGAAATATTATAGCATATGCAATCGATCCTATACCCGAAGCATATAGGATACGATTCATAATGTCTCACATAAAGACATGATCCTAGACCAGTCTTTTGCTATAATTTTTTCTCTTTGCCATGTTCTCAAAATTCGGACTATGAAGAGGGATGTCGTAATCATAATCGAATTTTGAGAACGCAATTAATATTTCCATATATAGAATTTCCTTATGTTAAACCATTCCAACATAACATTCATATATATACTTGACTAAATTTGATTAAAATCTCAATTTAAGCTTTTAGAAATGAAATAAAGTATGAATTCTTCTCCCTTAATTATAGCAAAACAACTTTTCAAACCCTGCATCTTTGCAAATTGAAACTTTTGTTTTCTATAATTAACATTGCTAACTTGCAACACTTATCATAATTGATTATGCTTGTTGGGTCAAAAATATGGTTTATACTTTACTTTTCTAGGAAAATGTAATTTTATGTCTAGGACCGTAAACAGCTCAGTGTTTATGGCCATGGAGTGAGTTTACGGCCGTAAGCCTATTTACGGTCGTAAACCCTGTTTACGGCCCAATGGGTGTTTACGACCGTAAACCCATTTACGGTCATAAACCCAGTTTGTGGCCCAGTCGAGTATATATAGTGGAGGTGTAGGTCTTTGTCTAGTTGTTGATGCCACAGAGTTCACGGCTGCTATTACCACAAGTTGTACCAGACGTTATTCCTAATAGAAAGCGTGTGCAAGCTTGTTATCATTCTTGTTTCTACTTGTTCTTTATTGTTATTGATTGTGTTTGCTATTTGATCACTGGTAAGATCCGTTTCAGGACCTTACAATTGGTATCAGAGCAAAACCAGTGTCAAGGCATCCTACAATCGAATTTTTGACCATGTTCTTCTTTGTTTACGACTGAAGTTGGTGTTTGCTGCGAAAGGGTTTCAAGCTTAATTAAAAAAAACTGCGTTTCTGGGAGATTACGGCCATAGCTTACGGCCGTAAACTTAGATTACGACCGCAAACTCAAATAAGTTCTTGAACCGTAAATTTGGTTATTGGGCCGTGAATAAGGATTTTTCAACAACCGGAAACTTGGATTCTTAGACCGCAAACTTAGACTGCAAACACCTTTACGACCGTAAACATCTTTTGACCGTGAACATAGTTTACGACCGCAAACTCTCTTTTGACCGTGAACATAGTTTACGGCCGCAAACTCTCCTTTGACTGTGAACTTGTGTCTGACCGGAAACTTAATTTATTTTTAATAATTTAATTTCTATTTAATATTAATTTAATATTAATGGATTCACAAAGTCAAACACACCACCACGAGCTGGATTCTATAATGGGCACAACCACTCGAATTCCAAGACTGCTGTCCGCTGAAGGTTTCCCTGAATGGAAGTACAGGATTGAGAAGTATATCAAGATAAAGGACTTCAAAATTTGGAGAAGCATCATAAAAGATCCTGTCAGAATAACCACCACTGTTGCAGGGTAAGTGGTTGACAAGAAGATTGAGAATTACACAGATGAAGACTTCGAGAAGGTTGAAGAGCAAGAAAGGGCTTTGGCCACTCTGACTATGGCCCTATCTCCTGATATAGCTCAAGGTTTTAGGGAGTACACTTCTGCTAAGGCTTTGTGGGAAGCCCTAATCGAGGTTTATGAAGGGAATGAAGACATGAAGGAGAGTCGCCAAGATATGCTGCGACAACGGTTTAACATGTTCAACTACGTTCCTGGAGAAACTCTTGAAGCACAGCTGCAGCGATTCACAACTCTTACCACTGAGATGACTGTAGCCGGGATTTTTTACACCAAATCTGAGATAAACAAAAAGCTGTTGAATGCACTTCCAAAGTCGTGGGATATGAACGTGGCTGTCATCAAGAAGACAAAAGATCTCAATCGTCTTAGTCTTGCTGATATAATTGAAGAACTTGACGCTTTGAATTGTCGAAAAACAATGAGTTCCGCAAACCTTCCGGTCAATGAAGTTTCATGTTCTCAATCATGTGAAGTTTCATGTTCTCAATCATGTGAAGCTACGATTAAACTTCTTCGTGAACATAATGATTTGCTAAAAAGGGAAGTTGAGGACCTGAGATATGAAGGTTATCAACTCAGGAAAGGACAGAAACCCCTAAAGGCCTAGTTAGAATAAAAAAATAAAGGACTTTAGGAAGCTTCAGGAAGAATTCAGCAACAAGTGTGAAAATTATGACTATATTAAGAGACACCTTGATGCTGTAACCGAAGAACTTGACGCTTTGGAAATTAAGTGTGGAAAAACAGATGTTAGTTTCAAAAATTATACTGCGTCAAGTAAGACAGTCGAGTCCTTATTTGAAACCCAATTAAAATTCAAAGATAATCAAAACAAGGGTCTAGGGTATGATAGTGTTCCACCACCTTTCAATCATAACTACACATCCATCCCTACGACACAGAAAGAAATTAACAGGGAGGCACATCTTCAATATGGAAAACCAGCTGGATTTGTGTCAGGAGGTATTCAGGTTGAAAATTCTAATGCTTCTACTTCATGTGCAGGTAAAGTAGCAGAAGATGAGAACAAGGAGAAAACTATTGAACAAACCAACATCTCCTTGAGCTCTGAATCTGTTGCTTCGAACTCAGCTGCTTCTGATCAACCTGCTGTTGAGAAATACAGGCCACCAATTCCAGTGAAACAGAGTGCCTGTTGTAATTGTGCTTGTGGGAAAAATAAGAGACAAGGCAAGGATACGCCACCAGGGGCAGGAAGAAACAACTTCACAGTGAAGAAAAAGACATGTTTTCACTGTGGAACACCTGAACACATTGCCAGAAATTGTCCTAATCGCGCACACGTTCCATACTATGCACAAGGGTGGCAAAACGCACCAAGAGGGAGATACTTCAAAAGAAACCCCTCAAGGTCACATTCAGACCATGATGCCAAGAATCCAACTCCAAGAGATGCTCCCGTGAAGTCAGAATCAAAGTCATCTCAACGGCTGACATCAAGATCAAAAGCAAGTACTGAGCCACCCATCAGATCGAAAAAGAAATGGGTTAAACCCAACTACAAATGGGTTCCAAAGGTTCACTCTCCCAAATCTTCTAACCATTCTAATATTTCTTCATCTTCTGTTTGTGATAAACAGGACATGTCGTGGGAGAATGTTTCGTGCAAGGATGAAAAAGGTCTACCCAGTTTCAAAATGGACTGGGTTCCAAAGACCAACTAATCCCGCTCTGTGTCGGAGCAGCTATGGAGGCATATCATCAGACTTCGGTTTGTTGGTAGTGGCTGTTCCAGGCACATGATAGGGGACATCTCTCAACTGTACAACACTCAGAACATTATTTGAGAGTATGTGTCCTTTGCGGGAAGGGAAGAAAGGAAGGGATCACACATGGGGTTAGTGCTTAATGACATGAAGAATTTTCGGATCTGTTCTGAGATTACGCGTGCTGTTCTCAGACCTTCTAGATGCAAATTCAATCGGTGACTTACGGTTTGAGTTTTCTTCTCTATACTCCTGAGTTTTTCTTAAGCTGATTCACTTTAAAGACTAATTTTTTGTTTTAGGATAGTTTAAATTTGTGCATTTACTTTTGTTTCTCTCCTATGCACAAATTTAGGGGGAGAAATAAAAACAAAACAAAAAAATTAGAAAATTTTAAAAAAAATCCAAAAACATTAGAAAATCAGAAAATCCAAAAATATGTTGGTTATGGAATTTGCTTGTAGGTGATGTGACGGGAAGTGATATCAAGAAAGTGATAACGGACAGTCTAAAACTAGTGTAAGGGACTGAATCTGAATTGTCTAGACTCTATGTTCGATGCGCTGGTAGGCACGAAAGATTTAAAATGGACTTGACTAGGCATAGATGAACTTAAGGAATCTAGAGACTTGAAAAATCTTGACCTAGATAGATCCATTTAGCCTGAAAATACGACGCCCAGATAGGTTGAGCAGGGAGATATACCGGTCACACTAAAATAATCTGTAGGAAATTATTTTCTTGCTTTCTTTCTGTTAGTCATATGTTGCCTCCTCTGCGTGATTGAAATACATCCGACCTGGACTGCAACATATGCAACTCTATTTCTATGCATCTTCTATCTATGCAATTCTTCCTATCTGTTAGCCATATACTGTCTCCTTTACGTGACTTACAATCCGACCTGGTACACAGTATATGCATCATTCTTTTTCTCAGTCCCTCTAAAACTTCAGTTAGTCATATGTTTCACCCTATGTGTGATTGGAAGAGATCCGACCTGGGTGTATAGCATATGCATTCTAAATCTGACTTCTCTCATAATAATTGTCTGCTCACCTAAAGTAAGGAGTACTTTGGAAGTTCCTGATTATTAGGGTATGTCAGGAAGCGGGAAACATGTTCTAGTACATTTAAAATTGAACAATCACTAGGTTGTCTGTAGATCTCGCTGCTCAATTTAGGTGGACAACAATATCTTTGGTCGTCGTCAGCTGAATGGTCCTTTAGGAATATTATCTAGGAACATAGGATCACATTGTCTTGTTACTTATAGTATGTCCTAATTTTGTCACAATCTCTCGTGTTTAAGTGGACCACAATACCGGCGATTGACCAGATCTATTCATGAAGGGAGAGGTACTGATAAACGGATAAAGGTTGTCTAAAAACTTTGATCCCAAATCACTCTTAAAGTTAGATATCATTTTATTTTTTTTAATTTGTTCATAGTTTTCCTCTATGCACAAATTTAGGGGGAGATTAAAAAAAAATTAAAAAAAAACAAAATCAAACAAAAGTCAGAAAAATTCAAAATCAAAAAATAGTGTTATATTCTGTTTTATTTCTTGTTCAAGAAAATCAAAAACCCAAAAATATTGTGTGCTAAGTTTTCTTTTAGTTTTGTTTTGTCTTGAAAAGTGAATTCAGGTGAAGATGAAACTCATGGAGTTTGTGTCGAAGATTTCTGAGCCAAGGCTTCATCCGTGATCATCGAAGAATTCGCATTCGAAGGAGCAAGAAATGAAGATTATTCTTTCGACATTCAATCCTTCAACCCCAAAAGCAAGGTGAAGCTGAAATTGAAGATTATGTGACGGATTGCATTGAAGCCTCCTTAATCAGTCTGCTGTTATCTTGTACCTGCTGAAGTGATCCAGAAGATTAGTTCTCTCTGATGTTCTCTCTGAAGATTCTCAAGCTGAAAGCGCTATCTTTCAAGAATCAGTACATCAAGCCTCCTCACCCGACGTGCGTTCAAAGCCAAATTCTGAAGAAAAGCCCAACCGCTCAAGATGAAGTCATTCATTGAAGATTCATATGTTCATCTTGAAGTCATGAAGATATCGAAGATTAAAGCTGAAGCCAAAGCTCCCAATGAAGATTAACAAGAAAAGCCAGCTACTTTTTAGGGGGAGCTTGTTGGGTCATTTAAGAAAAGAAAAGAAAGCTATAAACCAAGGGGGAGATTGTTGGGTCAAAAATATGGTTTATACTTTACTTTTCTAGGAAAATGTAATTTTATGTCTAGGACCGTAAACAGCTCAGTGTTTACGGCCATGGAGTGAGTTTACGGCTGTAAGCCTGTTTACGGCCGTAAACCCTGTTTACGGCCCAATGGGTGTTTACGACCGTAAACCCATTTACGGCCATAAACCCAGTTTGTGGCCCAGTCGAGTATATATAGTGGAGGTGTAGGTCTTTGTCTAGTTGTTGATGCCACAGAGTTCACGGCTGCTATTACCACAAGTTGTACCAGACGTTATTCCTAATAGAAAGCGTGTGCAAGCTTGTTATCATTCTTGTTTCTACTTGTTCTTTATTGTTATTGATTGTGTTTGCTATTTGATCACTGGTAAGATCCGTTTCAGGACCTTACAATGCTCCCACTAGCATAATAACTATTTTACTAGCATATCACTTATGCTCCCACCAACTTTGTCATGTACCCAGAAATCAGCTAGACTTCTAGAAATCAGTGATTTATTCACTTTCTTTCCAAAGTTCAGATTTCTGATACGAGATTCTTTGATAAGACTTTATCAAAATCATATACCTTTCCTTAGATAGCTCACATGTGTGTCTAAACAATTATGAAGATGGATGTCGTAATCATAATGTTTAGACCTTTTGCCCCTTCTCACAATTCGAATTATGAAGAGGGATGTCGTAATCATAATCGAATTTGAGAATGCAAATCCCACAATTGCTATCTCTTTAAAATCTACTTAGTGAAAGCGTTTCCTCGCCATCATTTTCATGAGTCGGAGAGAAACCTTATAACACTCAGATTTTATAGTGTATATGTTCCTATCCATATAAATTTGTCAAAGCCATAATCACAAGACAAGGTTAGTGACAAATCCAAGCTCATATGGACTGAACTTGTTCAATCTTAATTTCTTGCTACCCAACAGCACAAGGGCCTACCAATGCTTTCATGTTGTTATGCAAACACTTGAGAACTCATTGAACTCACAAGCATAGTCAACTTTAATTGGAATGGGCATAGAAATAAGAAAATGTCAACACGATAGGTTACAAACCTCAAGTCGTGTGCTAGTGATTATCGATAGGTTTACTCTTGATTAGTTCTTGAACCTTTTCAAGATCTTTAAGACTCCCACTGACCGCTTGACATAACCATTTCTTGACAGACAAATATTCAAGAGTTAGTGCGGATTCTTATCAAGACAAACACTTCACACAATTGGTCTTAGTTGGTCTTTGTTTTATCCAAAACATCACAACTTACCAATTTCAAACGTACAAGAGTAAGAAAACATTTTACTCTACATTTGACAAGTGTTATAAACCTTCTAAAGATTATGTCACTCAAGGTTACAATCTTGGAGTATGACTCTAAGACTTGTTTTTGGAACGAAGTATGATTTATCTTTTAATTTAACCATTTCAACAATTCACGATTCCGCTTCTTAGTCAAAAAATACACTAAGATGTCCTTAGAGGATCATTTGTGATATGGTTTTCCATAATCTTTAAGATGATCATAAAACATGATACAGAAGTACTCTCCCATCTTTTTAGATTGGAGAAATTTTTATCTTTCTGCCTAATTTGATTCTACTCATTCGTCCTGTCATACATTGAAACTTTTCCAATGTTTCAGAATTACACTTAAACTTGTAAGCATAACCATATTTACAAAACTTTAGTAAATCATGACGAATATCCTTATCGTTCTTTGTGGTGGACCTAATCAACGCACAACCAAGTGTACCCGATCTCTTAGTCCTTCACTTGACTCACATATACATGTGAACAAGGAATTAATCTTAATTTCCCAAAGATGAAAATTCTCATTCATCATACAATAGAAGTTGCATGATTCCAAGTTTCTATCCAACTGAAACTTGGGTGATAAGAATCTTTCCTTATTTGGTAAATTATGACACTACCACAAATGATAGAATCAAATCCATTTTCCAATATTGCTATCAATGGAATCATATAAACAACAATTTTTCACAAATGCCATTGTAAGGATACTTAAAATAAATAAAAAAACTTTTCTTTATAAAATTTGCGGAAAAACTTATCCTTACAATGTAAATACATATGAAAACTATGTTGTTATCCATTCCTAAGCAATCTATCATAACTCTTAGCAGCAGCTCAAAATTCTGATCTTCAGATCATGCGATCGAAATCCATCTCTTCATGATCGGAATTAGCTTATTCGTCCTCTAAGCTTCCTTTCTTTTCTTCGATTCTACAAAACATCAAAATGCGACCAAGTCACATCATGTAATAAGAATCTCCAAATAGGAACTTAATTGAGTTAGATAGTGGACTTTACCTGTAGCATAGTCAAATTTATTGACTTTTACCATCCTAGTGAACTTTCAGGTAAATAGGGCAGCTTCACAACCAATGCCCCTTCTTTTGGCAATAAAAACATATGGACTCTTTAGTAATGGTACACGAGACTATCTCAGACTTAGCATTTCTCTTTACCATTTGTTCAACCGGGTTGACTATGGCCGATCCCTTTCCATTGGGAAGAGAAGACTTTTCTGGACTTCCAATGTTTCCATTGTCAATGTCCATGTAAGTTTGGGAAGTAGATCTTCCAATCAAATTTGTTTTACCAGTGCTCCAAATCATTGCTGATTCAGCAGCAACAAGCAAATAGGTAAGATCGATAAGGGTCATGTCGTGGTCTGTCACATAGTAGTCCTATAAAGAACCCGCTATATGACTTAGGAAGTGATTGAAGAGCCCAGTCAACAGCCGACTTCCTTGAGACTTCGACACCCAACTCTCCCAACTTGTCAATATGTGACTTTATCTCCAAGATGTGAGCACATATAGACATTGCTTGCCAATAGGGATTGAGTGACCTTGAACTTTTCAAGAACTTGTGCGTTAGGGAGAATAATTGGAGGAGGTGGAGGAAGTGAAGTATGATTTCCAGTCCCATTAATGCACAACAAAGGGATTAATCTTTCACCTTGATCGCCATTTGGGATATCATCTTCATTAGGAAAGCTTTATTCAAAAGGATAAGGAAAACCATAGTTGTCATAACTACACATCTATGAGGGAGAAATTCAAGTTTAGTTGATTTAAGTCCTTAATATAACACTGAATATGAAATTTTAAGGCTAGGACCCAACACAATATTTTATAACTTGGAAGAGGGATGCCGTAATCCAAGCTACAAAATATTTGAAGGTAGGTAAATGACGATTTCCCAATTTCCACCATGAAAAACGAAATTTAACATTAGGTTTTAAATGAATTGAAACTCCTAGATCTTTTGAGATTCATTGAACTATTCAATGGCATGTTTAAATCTTGATTATGCCCTTCAAGTTTGTGACTGGGATGCCGAGGATCACAAACAAGGAGTGAATAACCATGCAAATTAACTTGGTACACTTAATGTTACAACCACCTAATCAATGTGCCGGTTGACCACACACGCTCCATTGATCTATGATTAACATCAAGCTACCCTTTGCCACACATTGTCAGTCCCAGATTAGTGTGCCGGTTAACCACACACGCTCCACTAACGAGTTAACAAGGTGCAAAGTGAAATTTCATGGGTTAGCACCAAATTCACATTTTCCTAAAGTAACTAAGATTGGGAATTTATCATTATACTTTTAATGAAGGGAGAATTAATGTCCTGTCCTACCCGTTCGACTAACAACCCTCCACCAGTCAAGGAAGCGGTGGGTGAGAGTGGACACCCATTAAACTGTCATTTTATAGGCAGTAACCTTATACCCCCCTTATAGACTGACTTCGTGAATGAGGCCTACTAACGGTAAGACTGACTTACTCTTATACATATATATAAATATTAAACCTATAATATTATAATAGTATTAGGATTAAATTTTAAACTTTTAAAATTCTAAGGGTTGGAATTAAAGTATACATGGGGGGTAACTTTACAAATTCCAAAACTTGAGGGCATGTTTTGAACAATTAAAAAACTTTTGGTTTCCATAACTTATGAGTTTAATATAGTTTTTTATGGAAGACTTTTCAAGTTCCATAACTTGAGGACAAGTTATGGAAGACATAAAACTATTTTATGATGACATTTAGAAATAAGACCTTTCATTTTTCATAACCTATGAACTTTAATGAATCTTTTAAAATGAAAAACTCTTCATTTTCCATAACTTGAGGACAAGTTATGAAGCTCATAAAAACCATTAAGATCAATTATTCCAATTAACACAATAATCAAATAATTTTTTTATTATCTAGATCAAACTCATGAGTAAAGATAATTTACATCAACAATTTTCAAGAAATTAGCTAATCACATAAACTAATACAAATCTTGAAACTTTGACAATTATCCTTTATTTTGATGAGGATAATCATTACCATAACATCAAAATCAAATTTTATGAACAAAAACATTTTGTGGTAATGATCCTAATCCAAAACAGGCCAAAAAAACTCGAAAATCTGCATCCAGGACAACCAACTCGTCGAGTGCATGAGCTGACCCGTCGAGTTGGTCAACTTTGTGAGTGGACTCGGCGAGTCACTCATCCAACTCGGCGAGTCCAAGGCAAAAACCATGCAACTCCTCGAGTTAAGCACTGGACTCGGCGAGTTCAGCTGTCAGAGTGCAGAAAATTCGATTTTTTTCACTTTGAAAACCAATAAAACATCAAGTATAATAGAAAACAACTCACGGCTCTGATATCACTATTGGGTTTTCTATGCTATAACATCCTATGGTGCGCATACAACCCTAAATGCCTTGGATCTATGTTTTCTCTAATTTTAAATGTAATAGTGTTTCCAAAGCATTAAGCCTATAACTAGCATGCAAATAACATATGTATAATAAAACAAGTTTTAGACATACCTCTTGATGTTGTTGATGTTGCTAGAAAGACTTTGGCCTTTAAGAATTTAGTGCCCCAAGTGTAGCACCTCAAATGGAATCACAACTCACCTAGGACAAAGGTGACTCTTGAGAGAGAATTTCCATGTACCAAAATCGTCCATCTTTCTCTAAGAAAGGAAGCAGATGAAATTGATCATGAAATAACATATTTATATGTAGGATTCTAAAAGTTATGGGTATAACCCAAATCCATACCCATGGGTATATGATCCATGGTTCATGTGGCCCAACTCTTTATGTATCCATACATAAACTTAGTCGAATATAGATCATAAGCCCAACTCATATAAATATAACCAATTACCATAATTAGTCCCCATGGATTTAATTAGTCTCTTTTTTATCACTAAATTAATTCCAAACTAATTCTTGATCAATACTAATTAAATCATATGATTTCATATTAATATATTAGAACTTATAATATATTAATAAATCATATATAACTTCTTCTCAAAAGTCCATCCTAACAAATTGTCCTGATGTTATGCAACCCAAATGGACCATGCTACTCTCGGGTCGAGTACATACCAATAATAGTTATGGGCTTAGACATCTAATCCAACAAAAATGACCATTCTACCCCTGGTCTAGTATGATCCAAAACTAAGGCCCAATCCCAAAACAAAAGCCCGACACTATAATGTCCATAAGTCCTTTAATGGCCCAATTTCCAAATTGGGCCCAAACCCAATAGTCCACAAATAAATATCAACCCCAAAACCTGATGGCCCAACAGGCCCAAAACCCCAAGTCCAAAACCATAAAATCCATAAAGGCCCATGAATGGCCCAATTTTCCAAATTGGGCCCACGCTCCTTATTGGGCCTTAACCTAAGATCCAATCCTTCAATTAGCCCAGAACACAACCACTCTGATGGTCCATTAGGGCCCAAGAATCTAGGCCCAAACAGATGGCCCTAACCCGAAGCCCAAAGTTCAAAATCTAACCTGGCTGAGTACGCAGGGCGTACTCAGCAGTACGTTGCGCGTACTCGCTAAATGGCTTGTACGCCCAGCGTACTACCCTCTAGTCTCACTTCTGCCATTAATCACTTAATGCTTTATGTCATAAATCCAAACCACAAATCTGAGTCCCATATAATGTCTAAACCCATAAAGCCATTGACTTGGTGACTCTTCATGCCCCCAACAAGACTAAATAGCATTCTACTTTTATGGAAATGGCTCAAACTCCAACATAGATGGTCTTAAACTCTGAAGGTGCCAACTTTATGGACCTTGAACCTCAGAAACACTAAGAGGGGCAACTCAAAGCTCCTGGAATGAAATCAAGGCCACTAGATCTTATACTTGGGACCAAAATGAACAAAAACTCACAAATGGTAGATCTAAGAGATGAATGACCAAGTTCAAAGATTTATACCTTCATCAAGCTGAGAATGAGTCCCAAAGGCCAGATCCATAAGCTCCTCCTTGATTCCCATCTTTGCAACAAGCTCCATCTTCTTGAAAATGGGCCAAACATCCCAAAAATGGACTCCATAAGCTCAAAATGCCACCATGGATGATATATGACGATTTCTAGGGTTTATAGGGGTGGAGGCTGAAGATATTAGGGTTAGGTTATGAGATAAGGGGCTTAAATAGGGTCCAAGACCCTAAAATAGGGTTCTGATCTGACTGGAGTACGCCCAGCGTATATATGGTACGCCCAGCGTACTCCTAGGAACCTTCGCGACCATCCTCGTCAGTACTGTGACAACCCGAAACTTCTACATAGTAAATCTAGTCAGTTAATCTAAGTTAAACTCATTTCTGTTAACTTCTAGCACGGTTTAAGGGTCCATTTAAGTGTTCTAAGCTTGGGTTCAGTCAGGGTTGAGGTTAGGAATGAGTCAGCAAGTCGTATAGCGTCGAAACCGGACCATACACCCCTCTTGGAGGAGTGTGCGGCCGCACACATGGGTGTACGACCGTACACACCCCTCATGATCACACACCCACCCTATATAAAGGGTAGACCCCTT
The DNA here is from genome assembly GCF_052849685.1 of Lactuca virosa. NCBI lineage: Eukaryota > Viridiplantae > Streptophyta > Magnoliopsida > Asterales > Asteraceae > Lactuca > Lactuca virosa. The sequence continues at coordinate 55,303,093 of NC_136429.1, forward strand.
TCCTTTCATTCCTTTAACATCCTGGCAGCACACAACACCTTTTCTCTCAAGACTCTTCAACCGCAAACCCTCCCAAGGCTTCAAAAACATGAGTAATCCATCCCTTAGCTTGTTGTACTTGAAGAACCACTTCATCTAAGCCTTGATTCATCAAGTTTCATCATGTTCTTCATCCCTCGAAGGAGTGCGGCCGCACACCTTCATAAGGTTGGCCGCACGCTCTTAAAACACCCTCCAAAGTGAGAGTTTGACTCCCATACTCGAGATAGACATGACCCTGGCCTTATTGCACCTTGAAATTTTACATTTTGGACATCTTCATGTGGGGTGTACGGCCGCACACACCCTTGTGCGGTAGCACACTCCTTGTGTGCGGCAGCACACTCCCGTGTGCGACCACACACTCATCCTAGGGCCGCAAACCCATTTCTAAAACCCTAAACTTGTACAACAACTTAGTATGAAACTAGAACACTTCATGGATGCAAGTATGGACCTTGAAAACACCTCAAAAGTACCTTCCATCATGAGTGTACGGCCGCACACCCATGGCCGTACACACCTTTAAGGTGGCCATACACCTCCCTCATGCAATCCTTTAAGGTCCTAGCACTTAGTGTGAGTTGTCCCAAGTCCTTAGAGTGGTTCTCCATCACTTTTAGTAAGGAAATACCTTCATTTGACTCCTTTATGTGTCAATACATGTTAATTAGGATCAGATTGTGTTCAAGGCTTCACTTAAACATCCCGCTTTCCGTATCGATCTTTCATTCGAATCGCCCGAGGTGAGTTCATACCCCTACGTTTTTCTGAGTTTTCATGTTTTCAGGGGGGAATACAAGCAAAAGTACAAGGAAACTTGTACTCAGAATATATTATTTTGTTTAAGATAATTATACCTTCAGTATGCTTTTAATACGGAAAAATAGTTTTAATAAACGATTTAGAAATCAACTCGTAGAAACAGTTTTCAAAACTAGAACAATGAACTTGTGAATCATGTAGTAAAATGTATTATTTTATAAAGGATTCATGCAAATCATAAACAGGATTTTCAATATTATTACTTGTATATTTGTTAGGCTAAGTTTGAGACACGTCCTTGGTAACACTCCCACAGAATCAGAGTGTACGAATAGCACTTGTGACCAGAGTCTCTTGTAGGGAGAGCGTGACTGTTGTGTATAGATCTATACGGGACTGACAATCCCGCACCTCACTGCTAGCTACAGTCGGACCGGCAGGTCTGCGGGTGACAAAGTCATTAAGGATATCGGCCGTTGCGGGCCTTATCCAGTCAGTTATGGTCATGAAACTCAAAACCTAGGTAACAGGAATTTACTTTTGTAATAATGAATCAAATGAACTAACCTCAAAGTAATAATCGATAGATTACTGGAGGGTATTAATAATACCTTCAGGACTTAGTTCACCACGGTTTTCTTTATTTAGTTTTATTTATGTAATAAGGCTAATATACCTCTCTGGGTGCAACCAGGGTTTTTAAAAGAAAACTGCTTTTCAAGTATGGTAGATACTTGCATACCTCGGTTTAGAACAGAGAATCAATCATCAACCTTTAGGGAAAATATAGGATTTTCCCGGGATAACCCAGCTATTCAAAACAGGATTTGTTCAACATGAAATCAATGGATATTCATATTCCTTCCGCGACTCCATGGATTGTACATATCTTGTATGAATCTGGAAGTCATGGAAGGAATGAGTTTTCAAACACGCTTTTCATAAGAAAATATAGGATTTTCTTGAGAAACACTTTCAACAGATATAAAAGGACCAGTACAGATAACTTTGTAAGTACTTAGTGAATACTTCAGGATTATGTACACGAGGATCCGACAACCAGTGGAATGTGTGGCCTCCGCCTCTTTTCCTGTTCCTTGTTTGGTTGTGGGCTTGGGGCAGAACCACACAATCAACTGTTTGTTCGATCTGGATTGTATATAATTTGTATACACTAAGTACTCACAGTAAGAACTTGTAAGAATCATTTTTACTTAACTACATCAGAAAATATAGGATTTTCTAGAGAAAGATAACGCATTTTCAAAAGGACAAAGAACAGTTTTTCCAAAACTAAATGCTTATGAACTCACCAGCTTTATGCTGATATTCTTTCAAAACTGCTTGTATTCTCAGGGATTTAGTAGACAGGTACTTCCAGGCTTTTGGAGAAGTTGGCGCGTTAGAGTCATGTCTTTCGATTTTACTTTTGTTATGAACAAAACTATGTACTAAGACGATGTAAACCTTTTTCATATATGTATTCAATGTTGGGTTGTGTTTACTATGCTTGCTATGATACAACTGTTGTGATACTACGCATGACGTGGACCACCCCCGAACGTTTCCGCCGTTTCGGTTTGGGGGTGTGACAAGTACGCCCAACATACTCCAAGGTACGCCTCGCGTACTGCCTTCTTCAGTAGTACGCCCCGCGTACGCTTTGTGTACGCCCCGCGTACTCGGCTAAGCCTGAAAAGCACGAAACTTCCGAAGGCCATAACTCCTTCGATATAAACCCGATTCCGACGATCCTTATATCCACGGAAAGGTGACGAGAAGCCCTACACTTATATCAACTAATACCTTCCTTAAGACCTTCCGAACAAAAGTCCATTTTCCACAAAAGCCCAAACTGCCACTTTACCGAAATACCCCTAGGCCTCAAAACACGAACCGAACACCCATATCACTTCTAATACATCACCCGCACCCGAATGGGCCTAGATCTTACCCTCTCAAAAGCCATAATCCTTATAATGATCGACCTTTGGGCCACAGCCTCAGACTAGGAGTCAATTCGGAACAAAGCGTTACAACTCTCCCCCACTTAAATTAGATTTCGTCCTCGAAATCATTCCTTGCCGTTCCTTACGCCAAATAACTTGAGCATTATGGACATAGCCCCGAGCATACCATAGCCTTTTCAAGGCAACCGAAACCAAACCTCGTAGGGTTCTAGAACCTGAAGATGAACGAATTCCTTGCAACCTGATCACATCTGCTCCATCTGAAATCTGGAGTCTTGAGATGGTTTGTCTCCCTAACAGACTGCCCACATCAAATCATCATCGAACTTATTTCCGATTAGGTCATCAAAGTGTTTTTTATAATTCATATCCGGTTAAAGAAAAAGAGAAATTGACACTGTAGCACAATCAAGTTTGGTGTTTTTTCTGATTAGGTCATCAAAGTGTTTTTTATTTTTATTTATTTTTATTTGTTTTATTATTATTATTATTATTTTTTCTGATGCAAAATATGTCATCAAACTTAACAATTCGTTGTCAATTACACCACTTTAAGAAGTATGAAGCGGTCAGTCGGTATTTGGCTGACTTGGCCTCCACATGGCTTTTCATTTAGTTATATTTTCATTAATTTTAAATTTATTGTTATCATTTATTAAATGAAGTCATCAACATCATATGACCACCATGTACATGCTTCGACCACCTCTTACCTCCAACACCATTCATCTTCTTCTAAAACCACCACCCAACACTTGACAAAATTAAGAGAAATTTGGTTTATATCTTAACCAAATTAGCAAGAATAGTATGCAATAAAGAAATTGCAGAAAAAATTCCAATCCAAAATATGTTTATTTCCTTTTAGAACTCCATTTCCATTTTCTTATTTTCACTTGTAGTTAAGTATCTGTTCATAATTAAAAAGAAGAAAACCCAAACTGGAAACAAAAACGAAAGTCTATAATATGTTTCTTCTTTTTCTTCTTTTCATTTCACGTTTGATCTTGCACCCTTAGCCAAAAAATGAAGTTCAAAAACAAAACCTAAATTGTCTCTATGATGTATTGATGTGCACAAAAGTACACACTAATTTTAATATTTATAACCTAACAAACTTAGACCAACTATGCACCTATAGGCAGTGTACCTAGTCAGATTATAGTATAGCTTCGGTAAGTCGGGTATCGATCACAGGGAACGGTGTTACTAATTAATCTACTTGCTATCAAATTAACCTAATTATTAACAAGTTTAAAAAGGGTTTTATCTTATTTTACAAAATCAGACGAACTTAGCTCAAATTCAATCAATAAGTAAAAGCACTCTTGTTTAGTTCGAATCCACTTCGTTCTTATGGCCAGCTAATAATTATGGATTATCCAGTTGGTTTTAATTATATTAGTAATTTAAGTCTAACTTTACCAATAATTAATTAATTCATGTAAAACTATGTATGGTCACACATAATTAAACACAGAACCAATTATGAATATGAATATGCTATGTAAGATTTATTATGTAAACGCAATTATAGTCACAATCTACGTTCTCTAGCACAGCTAAGTTTATTTACTTTAATTACTAACTAAGATTGGTCAATCAATGTTCACTAAATCATTAGGTAAACAAGTTCATGCAGTTAATGGTCACTAAGCTACACAGAACATGGAATCAAGCAACTAACGAAACAACCATAAGCATGCTAGGTAATTATAAACCAAACACAAGCAATTTACCAACTAAATAAATCCATATAAAATTAAGCTATTCATAAGTTAGAAGCTTCATCTAGCTAAACAAGAGTAGCTAGATTCAGCTGCTCATAATAGCAACTAACACAATAACGCAAATCAAAGTATAAGGAAACATGTTCATAAGTATCAAATAAGTGAACTAAATTATAGACCTTCACTCTTTTGGTGTTGAAAACCTTTTTCCAAGACCTTTCTTCGGCTAAAAATCGTCTCCTGGAACCTCTTTCTTCCGCCAAAAGTCCCCCCAAATCGTAAGGGAGAATGCTTTATATATATTATGGAAAGTCGCATTCCACGTCGTGGCAGGAAGCTCCACGTCGTGGATAAGGAGTTATCCGTATCAGGCAAGGCCTCCTTCTTCACGTAAACTTATCTTCTAGAATCTTCGTGCCACGTCGTGGTATACTTGGCCACGTCGTGGTTTCAGTTGAATCCGTGAATTTCTTCATCTTTTGTACTCCAAGTCTTCAATGTTCCATATATTGTCACTTCTGGTCCCTTTCTTCGAAAATGCTTTATTTTTGCTGCAAATAACATTTTATCCTTATAAGTACCATAATTCTGTGCAAATAACCAAAATACTAAATAAAATATAGACCAATATTGCCTAAAACTATGTATAAATATGGCAATATCAAAATACCCCACACTTAGGCTTTGCTTGCCCTCAAGCAAATCTACTTATTTAAACTAGCATCACATAGAACAATCCAATTCAAGCTCAGCCATTATGCCAAGACCTCAACGCATGCATTTGTGTCTAAATTTTTTCCTAAATAACCCCCCATACTTTAAATACTCACAATCTTCATAAACACTCGCCCACTTCTTTCAAACAATGCTCATTTCATGCAACCCTCCGAATCCATCCTCAGAAAGCTTTCTAACCTCAAGATATTTTTGTAAAGCTACCCAAGCATACATAAACTAGAGAATTACAACTTTTTAGAAGATACCACAACTTGGAGCTCCTGAATTCTTCTTTACTTTGATAATTGATCTTCAATTTCTTTGAATTCACCATCTTTGTGTAATTTTGATATCTTCAACTTTTGAAACTTCAGAATTTTGGATCTTTGATCTCCTTACTTTGATACTTTTATGCTCCAAAAATTCTTCAATTTTTCACTTTTTTGGTAATTTCTCTCTCTTTTTTTTTTTCTTTTTACATGTACTCACTTTTTTTTTTTAAATATCACTCAAAAACCTACATGCTTAAGTAGGGACGCTTTACTTCAACCCTTATTGGTTAAGACATATCTTTCCTGGATACATTTCAAGTTTAGGCTGCTAAACATATTGCATCCCTCAAACTAAGCAGGGTTATGTTTTTGTTCCATGATTTCACTAAAATAAGGGAGACCACAAATGCACTATAACGTGTATTGGCTCAACTAAACATTTGAGCCTTTATCAGATCATCCCAATGCAACACTAACAACTTAAGTTCAAATTATTATTATTACTAGATTCAATTATTAAAATTTTTAAATTTTCCAAATTCTGTAGATAATATAAATTTACCAAATTTTCTAGCAATTTACTTTTTCTACCCCCTACCCCACACTTATTACATACAATGCCCTCATTGTATGCATAAAATAAATTAAAATTAAGAAAAAAGGAGAAAAAGGAACAGACTCCCCTGGGATAGTGGCGTGATCATCTCCAAAGGTGTGGTTGAAATATGCATCTTGAATATTGGACCTCTTCAAAAATAAGAACTTGGACTCGAACTTGCGAAACCAGCCATCAATCAAAACTTCAATCTTCAAAAAGAGTGGTGCAAGCCTCCAAATCGTGTAGACAATGTGGGAAAGCATACGCCACATTGTATATTAGAGAAAACAGCCCATCGAATCGTCACAAAAGTGTCATAAGGAATGGTAGTAATTCCATGTAATGAAGAAGAGCGGAACGAAATCTACGTGGTGGAATTTCAAAACTCACGACGTGAATCAGTATAGGCTCACGACGTGAAGTCGTTGGGTCGCGCATTCTGCATTTCCTTGTAACTTTGCTCACGACGTGAGCAATATAGGCTCACGACGTGAAGTCTGGGTGCACCAGAATTGAAACTGCCTTCTTATATATACTCCACTCAACGTCTCAACGAATTAAGACCCTTCTAAATTCAGTGTATTTTGACGACTCTTCTAACTATAACCTCTCTCTCGACTCACCCCACACTTATTTCCAATTGTGGGTTTCGACTTTCAATTTCTAGACTTGAACGACACTCGCCTAAACGAACACGACTCTTGACTCGACCTTACTCCTTCCCCAAGACTCCTTAGCAAGCTGAAAGTTAACAACCAAAGAAGAGCAAAGTAACATAATATCTTAAAGTCTTACAATCCAAACAAAATAAAAACAAACCAAATAAGTCTAAAACAAACAAAATAAAACTAAACGATCAATCATCTTCATCCTCCTCGTTTGCTCCACTAGTGCCCGCCCCATCTCCTCCTTGTCCATGATACTCACTCATCCTAGGGCAAATTGGGTAGTGATACCCCAGGTGAGGAGGCTGCTCCACATTGAAGTGCTGAACCATATTCTCCATAGTCCCTCCAATCCAGTTTACGCTCAAGGAAAGCTGGTCAAAATACCCTGTCATATTATCCCCAATATGTGATCCTACCATGGGTGCGGGTGTATGCACCGGCTGCCCTCTCTCTCCTCTTCCTCTAACATTCCTTCTCCTCGGCCTTGGTTGTGGTACGGGTTGATCACCCTGCTGCTCACCACCATCCTCATCATCCGACCGCACAATACCCCAGTGGGTTCCATAATTTTGGACCACCCGCATGGTCTCCAAATAACCCATACTAAACTCGTGTCCATCTATACAAGTCATGGAACGAATGATATCAGGAACAAGCAACCCATATGATCGGGCCAAACGGGTAATGAACTGCCCTCCACAAATAGGGCTCCCGGGGCGAGAACTGGCAGCAGAGCCAGCCATGAAGCGTGCTAAAAAATAGGGAATGTTGCAACACACTCCCGGCTGCAAGATGCACCATAAAAGAAGAGATTCTGCTGTGTTACTTTGTCCCCATGCCTTCTGTGATTAATGGAGAAAGTGATCAGTCGGTGGATAGGAGAGCGAATGCTGCTCTCGGGAGACACTCCGGAATTGAATATCCCGGAGGCCATATTATGCCAAAAATCATAACCAGTAACACCATCAGCATACCCTCGAGCTGCCTCCCTTATAAACATGTCACACTCGGGAGTCATTGCCTCTTCGGGATTATAAATCCCAACCCTCCACGAAAACTCCACAAGGCTACATTCCCGACACTCCCCCAAGACGAAATACCAGTGCTTGCGGATAACATGGATCTTGGACATTCTCGTGGAATGTCACCGTGGAGAAAAACTCCACACACAACTCCTTATAGACCCGCTCTTGGACACGGAAAAGATTTTGCCACCCCGCGCAAGTAAAAGAAAAACCATCTCCAATAAAAATTTTAGTAAGAAACGGGTACATCCTATCCATAAGCCCGACCTCCCTCAAACGTGCCCATTCAATAGTGGGTGCAACAACAATCTCCCGGTTGTACAACCATCCTACCCGGTTGTTCCAACGCGTATATATATCCCGTGACATATTTGTTGGAAAGACGTAAAACGGGTGGAGACTAGAAACCCCGGTTGGAACTTCTCTTCTGGGACCCATTCCTGTAAAAACAAGCAGCAAACACAGGCAAAAGAAATAACCCAACAGATTAGTAGTAAAAGAAACATGAAACTGTCCAGTCCAGAATTCACGTCGTGAATTCCTAGGAATTCACGTCGTGAGTTCGTCATCGCAAATTGAATCTGTCCATTTTCTATAGAAATCGGGCCAATACAATGCTTGGGGTTTATTCCTATGCTAATTTCAACCACAAATCATCAACATTCCAAGGCTATTACGGGATTTTTAGGGAACATTTTCGACATTTCAACTAATTACAAACCCTAACCCTAAGTTTCAACTATTAGAGAAGAATTAGACATGAGAATAAAGAAGTATTACCTTAGATTGAAAGATTACGTAAGCAAAAATGAAAATGGATTGTATGTCGGCCGAAATCGGGGCAAAAATGGGGGACCAGTCTTTGTGTTCGCTTCGTGGGAATAAAGAATGAGTTGGTCAAAGGGATTCTGTATTCTTTAATCTGTGGTCCCGTGATTGCTACTGGTCACGTCGTGAATCCTTAAGGATTCACGTCGTGAGTCCTGTCTGGGCTTAATTTTAGGCCATTCATTCTTAATCAGAAATGGATTAGTCTTGGGCCATTTAGTTTAACAGAAAATGGGCTGATATGTATCAACGATCTATTGTCCGGTTCATTCAGAACTCACGTCGTGAATCATAATGATTCACGTCGTGAATACTGTATGACAATATATATATATATATATATATATATATATATATATATATATATATATATATATATATATATATATATATATATATATTATCCAGGCTTGTCTATTAACTAAATTCTGAATTATTACCACTTTATTTTTAGGGATCCTACACTCAGTGTTTAATTATGAATAAAGTGAGTTGGATGATATGATCTATGTTTCTAGGACTAAAATGCAAAAACTAAAAAGAAAAGGAAAAAAAAACGCAAACCAAACTCGGGTTGCCTCCCGAGAAGCGCTTCTTTTTGAGGAGTCTTGAGCTGGACTGCGTGCCTCCTACGTTGATTCGTCAGAAGAATCCACCACCAGGATCTTTTGCTCCTTAAGACGCCTCTTGTAAGCTTGCACTCGACGAATATACGCCTTTTTAGAATTTTCCTTTTTAACCTTGACTTCGTCTCCATCGAGCTTGCGTTTGATCCCTTGAATCTTCAATTTTCCATCATTTTTAAGCTCCATAGTATCCTTCTCTTCTTTCACCACTGGACTTGTGACTTTTGAAGTAACCTCCTCTTCATCACTCGACATCTCATCATCTTCCTTGCTTACCCAAGAAGTTGGATTCGTGTAGGCAATGACTTCAACTAAAAATGGAACAGATGCTCTCGGTTTTGTTCTTTTAACTTGTTGAATTGTTTTGATTTATTCTTCTATAAGCTTCTCTAATTCTTCAAGTTCATTCTCTTCATCTATGTTGAAAACCTCTTCTTGAGCATGACTCCCTTGGAAACCATCTTCTATTCCAAAAATTTCCTTCTCATCCCCAACTCTCAAGGTGAGCTTGGACTCGCGTATATCAACCAGAGCTCCCGCAGTGTTAAGTAACGGGCGACCAAGAATAATTGGTACATTGGGATCTTCTTTCATATCCAAAACCACAAAGTCTATTGGAAAAACGAATTTCCCAATTTTCACGAGAATATCTTCCACAATGCCCCGAGGCTGTGTCACTGAACGGTTCGCCATGTGAATAGTCATCTTTGTAGCCTTTAACTTCTGAATATTCAATTTTTGATAAAACGAATAAGGCATCAAATTTATGCTAGCCCCAGAATCGGCTAAAGCATAAACCTTCATATTATTCCCAAACTCACATGGGAGAGTGAGTGTCCGGGATCCCCCATCTTCTTAGGTATCTCTCCCAGCACAGCTTTTGAGCTTTGCTCACTTAGAATCACCTTAGAATTCTCCTTTAATTGCTGACGAGTGTCTAACAAGTCTTGTAAGAACTTAGCATATTATGGAACTTTTGCAAGCGAATCAATAAAAGGAGTATTAATAGGAATACCCTTCAATTGCTTGATAAACTCCAGAAGTTCTCTCTCCAGTGGACTGAGATTAGCTCTGGACAGGAATGGCAAAGGTGGTTTATAAGCTGGAACAGATACTGATTTTTTCTGTTCCGACCGGGCCCACGACGTGAGTATAGCGGGCTCACGACGTGAACTGGGTATTCCAGCAGATTCTTCATTTTCGAGCTTCGGCTTCTTTGGCTTTGGATCGGGCTGCTGTGGCTCCACTTCTAAGGCTTCTAGGAACTCAGAAATCGCCTCTTCTTCAGTATCTATGGCCATTACGTGAGATTGAGTCTTCTTTTCAGGATTTTTCGGGAATATCTTCTCATTAACCAAAGTGGCAAGTTGACCAAGTTGTACTTCAAGGTTATTGATGGAGGCTTGCTGATTTTTTATTAATGCCTGCTGATCTATCATCATTGTGTGATGATTCTTCATTATAACTCTTTGTTCTTCCATTGTAGTGTCAGTAGCATCATGTCTTTTTTCTGAAGCTTCCATAAATTTCATCAACATGGTCTCTAATTCTGATTTCTTCTCAACTAGTGGTTGCTCTCTTTGGTAGAAACCCCGACCAGTTTGCCTAAATTTCTCTTCTTTTTGCTTCTTGTATTCATCGTAAGGCAGCCACTCCTTCTTTGGTTTCCTCCAGTCTTCATCGTACTTGTCCCCACTTGAGTAGCAAACTTGAGCTTTCTTGTTTCCATATTCATCCAAAGTGCAATCTTTTGTCAAATGTGGGCCACTACATCTCTCGCAACCAACTCGAATTGCATGAATTGATTGGTCCATTTGGGTCAATCTCCTATCCATAATGCTAAGCATTGTCATCACAGTAGCCATCTCTTCAGTTTGTGCACCTCCACTGCCTTTTATTCCATCGCGTCCTGGGTTGTGATACTCACGAGAGTGCTTTGAAAATTCTTCAACCAGCTCCTTGGCCTGAATTGGGTTCTTCTTTGTTAGTGGTCCTTGTGAATCAAGGAGTTGTCTAGTCATGACATTCACCCCATCATAGAATATTGACATTTCTTGCTGAATGTTTAGGTCATGTTGAGGACAATTCCTTAACAACCCCTTGTAGCGCTCCCATGCCTCGTATAATGACTCCCCCGGGTTTTTGCTAAAAGTTGGCAATCGCTTTCTTGAGTTTAGAGATTTTGGAGGGTGGGCAAAACTGATCTAGAAATTTCTCACGTAATTAGGCCCATGTGGTGATTGTACCAGATGGAAGAGCCTTCAACCAGTCTTTTGCAGCTCCTTTGAAAGTGACTGGTAAAATCCTTAACAAAGCTGTCTCCCTCGGGATATTAGGAGTATTAAAATAATTCGCAATATCATTGACCTCGTCTAAATGCTTGAAAGCATCCTCATGATCCTTCCCATAGAATGGGATATCCTTGAGTGCGGTAAGGATATGCCCCTTTAATTCGAATGTGGCATTGGCAGGAATCGTATGATGTAGTAAACTCGGCCCCACATCATCTCGAATGCGCTTCTTGTAATCCCCCATGGCCATCTCATCAATGTTCGCCATTTCGTTCACCGGCTCGTTCTCAGGTTCACTCGTATAAAGTCCAAATTCTGTTTCTGATTCGTACTCGATCTCGTGTGGGTTGGGAATTTGATCGAAGACTTCAAACTTGCTCTTTGAGGCTGAACTCGATTCTCCCGTTTTCTTTCCTGACTTCCTTGAAAAGGCTGATTTCAGTTCTTGTAAAGGCGACTTCTTATTATCCTTTTTGTGCAGCGTAGACTCCAGATCTTCCAGTGGTGGCACCAAAGGTGTGTTGGATCCTCTGGTCATCAACTCCTGCAAAACAAACAAAATAAAAAACGTAAAACTGAACTAAAAGAGAAAAACAAATTAAAAACAAAGAAAAATAGGATCACAGAATTCACGTCGTGAATACTGTAATACTCACGTCGTGAGTTCTGTAATGCCAGAAAAAAAAAACTGAAACTGGAAAATAACTCTTTGCAGGTTTTACCCCACAAAAAGGATCGATTAATCTAAAGCAAATAAATAAACCATAAACTAAGCCGTTCCCCGGCAACGGCGCCAAAAACTTGATGGCACAAAAGTACCCACTAATTTTAATATTTATAACCTAACAAACTTAGACCAACTATGCACCTATAGGCAGTGTACCTAGTCAGATTATAGTATAGCTTCGGTAAGTCGGGTATCGATCACAGGGAACGGTGTTACTAATTAATCTACTTGCTATCAAATTAACCTAAATATTAACAAGTTTAAAAAGGGTTTTATCTTATTTTACAAGATCAGACGAACTTAGCTCAAATTCAATCAATAAGTAAAAGCACTCTTGTTTAGTTCGAATCCACTTCGTTCTTATGGCCAGCTAATAATTATGGATTATCCAGTTGGTTTTAATTATATTAGTAATTTAAGTCTAACTTTACCAATAATTAATTAATTCATGTAAAACTATGTATGGTCACACATAATTAAACACAGAACCAATTATGAATATGAATATGCTATGTAAGATTTATTATGTAAACGCAATTATAGTCACAATCTACGTTCTCTAGCACAGCTAAGTTTATTTACTTTAATTACTAACTAAGATTGGTCAATCCTAGCTCTAACAATTTAATGTTCACTAAATCATTAGGTAAACAAGTTCATGCAGTTAATGGTCACTAAGCTACACAGAACATGGAATCAAGCAACTAACGAAACAACCATAAGCATGCTAGGTAATTATAAACCAAACACAAGCAATTTACCAACTAAATAAATCCATATAAAATTAAGCTATTCATAAGTTAGAAGCTTCATCTAGCTAAACAAGAGTAGCTAGATTCAGCTGCTCATAATAGCAACTAACACAATAACACAAATCAAAGTATAAGGAAACATGTTCATAAGTATCAAATAAGTGAACTAAATTATAGACCTTCACTCTTTTGGTGTTAAAAACCTTTTTCCAAGACCTTTCTTCGGCTAAAAATCGACTCCTGGAACCTCTTTCTTCCGCCAAAAGTCCCCCCAAATCGTAAGGGAGAATGCTTTATATATATTATGGAAAGTCGCATTCCACGTCGTGGCAGGAAGCTCCACGTCGTGGATAAGGAGTTATCCGTATCGGGCAAGGCCTCCTTCTTCACGTAAACTTATCTTCTAGAATCTTCGTGCCACGTCGTGGTTTCAGTTGAATCCGTGAATTTCTTCATCTTTTGTACTCCAAGTCTTCAATGTTCCATATATTGTCACTTCTGGTCCCTTTCTTCGAAAATGCTTTATTTTTGCTGCAAATAACATTTTATCCTTATAAGTACCATAATTCTGTGCAAATAACCAAAATACTAAATAAAATATAGAACAATATTGCCTAAAACTATGTATAAATATGGCAATATCATGTATAAAGGGATGCCATAAACACACCGCAAAGTTATTTAGGTAGGCAATACTATTTTCTAGTTTCAAACACCATGACTCCTAGATCTTTGATATACATTGACTGTTAATAGCATGTTTAATCTCAGATTGTACTCATTTCATTTTTATGATAGGGATGTCGTGGATCATAGAATAAATGGTGAATCAACCATGCAAAAACCGTGTGATGCTCATATCAAATTACGCTTGAGATTCGCAAGTTTCACATCATTTTCAACTATAATCCTCAAATTGATGTGTCGGCTAACCTTACACACTCCATCAACAGATTATAAAGGTAATGTAGGGATGAAAGTGGGTCCAAACCCGGACCGGATGGACCCAGACCCGGAACCGGTTAACGGGATTTTGTAGAACCGGAAACCGGACTGGTATATAGGAACCGGTTCCGGTTCGGTTCTAGGTACGGTACCGGGTAAAGTGGGTCTAGAACTGGAAAATCCGGAAACATCAAAGTGGGTAGGTTGGAACCGGATAAAGTGGGTTTAGAACCGGAAAACCCAAAAAAACCGGAAGTTTTTGGTAATTACTTACTACTTAGTGGGTTGAACTTTGAAAATTCTTATATTGATATCCCGACTTTGGGGGACTGTAACTCATTGAATATGAAACCAAAATTGACAAAATTATAGTCTAAAATCATGAACAAACTCTAAACTACACTCTGGAAAAAACCGTATGTCAATCCGACTTTAAACGAATGAGATATGCATGTGTTAACATTTTCACAGAATACAAAGTACAAAAACAAATAGCTGAAAAGTTGAAAATTTTCAGTTTTGATATCTCGACTTCGGGGGACTGTAAATCATTGAATATTAAACCAAAAATAACAAAATTATAGTCTAAACTCATGTATAAACTATAAACTACAAGTTGGAAAAAACCACATGTCAATCCGATTTCAAACGAATTAGATATGCATGCTTTAAAACTTTCACTGAATACAAAAAAACTGAAAAACTAAAATCTTTTAGCTTTGATATCTCGATTTTGGGGGACTGTAAGTCAATGAATATAAAACTAAAAATGGCAAATTTATAGTCTAAAATCATGTACGAACTCTAAACTACACGTTGGAAAAAACTGCATGTCAATCGGAGTTGAAACGAATGAGATATGCATCTTTTAAACGTTTCACAAAAATCGGTTCCGGCCCTAAAAGTGGTTTCGGTTCCTAACACCGGTTCCAGTTTTTAGACCCAGTTTACCTGGACCCGATGGACCCAAACCCAGATTACCCAGAACCCGGATAAAGCTAATTTTTAAACCCGGAACCGGAACCGGTTCTATATATTCCGGTTCTAACGGTTCCGGTTCTGGTTCGGTTTTCCGGTTCTAAATCTCACCCCTAGGGTAATGTGCATTTTTCATGGGTAGCACACATCTCACATTTAATTATATAAAACAATATTTTCTTTTAATACTTTAGTTAATATTTTTTTAACTTTAAACACTTATCCTATCAAACTCTTTCGGTTACTTCACTCTCAAAATGCAAAGAGGCAGTGATGGTGGTAAACTATTGAGCTTTTAAAAATCGACATCATTAGAAATCAGAAAGACCTCCTTAAACCTGTCTTATAGCATAAGAGCGGTAACCTTAGTCCTTGTTTGACTGATAATGTTTTAACTAAACATGTGAGGGTACATGTTGTAATTATGTCATACATGTAGTAATCATATTATATAATAAATTTAAATCTTTTAAATTTATGGGTTATTAAATCCTCAAATTTAATTCTCTAATTAAATAACATTTAAAAAATAAAACTAAATATTCAAATTTAAATATAAGTTAAATAATATTTAAAATTTTAAATTAAATATTCAAATTAAAATTTTTTTAAATCTTATTTAAATTAATGGATTTATCAGTTTAGATTTATCATAAATATTCAAATTTAATTATCTATTTAAATAATATTTAATATTCGAATTTAAATATTTAGTTTAAGTAATAATATTTAGATATTACTTTAAATTAATAGTTTATCCACATCCGAAGAATCCAGCTGAAATCCGGCAGGGTGCTCCGCATCTTACAAAAATTTTATTTTATTTTTCGGACTTAATTAATAGTGCTTATAATTAAATCATATTGACTCCGATATCACTGATGAGTTTTATGACATTCTATACACACTAGGTAGTGCACACTACAAGAAAAGTGCTTATTAGTTACCATTTTTTTAGCGACGACGTAAAATTTGGTCACTAAATGCACAGTTGAGTGACCATATATTAAGTCGTCACTGAATTTTTGCTACAAATTTAGTGACGAGTACAATTATAGTCGTCACTCACCGGTCACTAAATTATAAAATTGAATTAAAATATTTTTTTAATATTATAACAAATATTAGTGTCTAAAAGTAATGGTCACTCATTTACAAACTCATTTACAAACGTAATGATTAATGGTCACTGCATTGTAACATTAATGACCAAATATTGTGGTCACTAGAAAACAAAAAATATTATATTTTATTTAAAATAATTACGTTTTGAGAGTTAAATTTGGTTGAATATTATTTTATTAGAAATGTAGCAATTTTTAACCGTTGGGTCTTTTTTATCAATAAATTCAAAGATGAGGGTGTTTTATATAACTTTTCGAAAGTTAACTTTGCGTTTCCCCTAAATCCAGAATCTACGCTAGCGTTTGATTCTTTTACTAGGACTAGGATTACGTGTAGACATTTGATCGTCGATTTGAACCAATCTTCCAACTTCATCGCAAATTTCCCTCTCGGTCGGGCCCGAATCAAGTCGGCATCGTAAAACGAACTGCAATTGGCTTCATCATTTTCAGTATTTCTCTCAGTCGGTCACGAAGAACCACTATTGGCGATCTTACTCTCGCAATCGTTGTCCATCGATAAGTTTTGGTGCCCTCCACCATCGGCAAGTCGATCGCTGCCTGAATCCATTGTGAGGAAGACCTCTGTCGGCCTCCACCGTCAAGCCGACGACCGCGATTTCAGGTAAGCTCTGTTTCCGTTTCTGATTTTATTGTAATACAATACTACTTTGTGTTATATTGATTTCCAAGCAATTATCACTGAATAAATCTATGTATGTATAATACTATTCTAAATGTGTTTGAGTTCAAGTCTAACTGCCTAAATATGTGTGTCTGATTTCAATTGTTGTTGGATGGATTCACTTTACTGGAAATTAGGCTCATGTGTTTCAAGAGGTCGGTCAATCTACCCTAAACTCTTTGATTTGCTAGCATAAGTTTATTCAGGTTCTTTCTCTCTCTACTCGCACAAAGTTTAGCATTTTATATGGTTATTTAAACAAATCATGTGTTTACTTGAACATCCAAAATGAAAAATTATTTATATTTAACAACAGATAAAACTGAGGTGTATCTGTTCATCTGTTGTTATTTAAACAAATCGTATGTCAAAGAAAGATACTCTCAAAGCACGTGAACAGTCTGCAAAGTTAGTTTGTTTTCATTCCCTATTTTTTTAATAACATTGATATTTTGCTATAACTTGTTGGAGTTAATGTATTTTTTTTTGTATAGAACTACAACAAAAGTAAGTGAAATGTTGGGGAATGTGAATACAAACAGTGCCCTTTCAGCATTTGAGAAGATGGATGAAAAAAGTTCTCTTTCTTTCTATGTTCTATCTTAAAACAAAACAAAAGACGTGAATGCCTTTCTAACTTTTTTTTTGATGTCCTGTTAGTTATGACCATGGAGTCTCAAGCAGAAGCCCTTAATCAGCTAACAACTGATGATCTTGAAGGAAAATGCAAGAAATTATAAAAAAGAAATGGGAGATGACTTTGTTTCTGTTGAACATCTTGTTTTGGCATTCCCTTTGGATAAGAGGTTTGGAAAGCAATTGTTCAGCAACTTGCAGTTAAGTGAGAAGTCATTAAAGGATGTTGTGCAAGTTGTTCGTGGAAGTCAGAAAGTAACTGATCAAAGTAAAAACATTTACCTTCTTAGTTTCACTTTCACTGGTTAATTCTTATTTCCTTCCTCAAACTTGTTATTTTGTAATGTCTGTTGTTTTTATACTGATCAAAGTCAAAATGCAGAATGATGAGGTTATATGGCAAGTTCTCAGGCATAAACACTGCAGTTATATGGCCAAGTAAGTCTTGGGCAATTTTGTCATTAATGTGTTGAAACGTTACCTAAACGTTAAAACTGTTTCATCCCACTTTTTATTTTATTTTTATTATTTATTTTATCAGAATTACTGCTGGAATTTTTTGCCGAAATGAGTACAATTTAACTGGAATTTGTAACTGAAGCTCATGTCCACTAGCCAATAGTCGTTATGCAACCATCCGTGATCATGATGGTATTTTTCTAAACCCTAAACCCTAGGGGTAAAATTGTCATTTTTGTAGTAAAATTATCAAGTTATATACTTTATGCATAACTTTCTATTTTGCAGGAGTCTTTTACTTGTATATGAAAACCATAGAGAGAGCTCATATGCCAAACAAGCTATGGGAAAGAGTGAAACTGCCTCGCAATTACGAAAAAGCCCTTGAAATCATCGATAAAAATCTGGTACAAAACTTTATTTATATCCTTTTGAGTTTCTTTAAATGAAATTAAAAATTAAAATCGAGTTAAATCAACAGATGTATTGGCCAAAGTTTCTTGTACACAAGGCAAAACAACGGTTGACTAAAATGACACAAATGCGTATACGCATGAGGAAGCTTGCCCTTAAAACAAGGCTTTTTTTTTTCTTTTTAAAAAAAGTATCTTATTTGTTCTATTTCCATAATTATAATTAACCAAAATATATAAACTTTTATAGGGAAAAGATAATGACAACTCCAAGAAAGAAAAAGAAGAGAGAAGCTAGAAGAGAGGAAAAGGCTGAAAAGGCAGCAGTATTGGACAAGGTTTAATTTTTTATTTTTAAAAACTTATAAAATATTTCAGCTTTATTTTTTTTTAATAAAATGTTTTCATAATTTTAATAATTAATATTTCTATTGTCCAGAATATCGAAAAGGAATTGTTGGAGCGTTTAAAAAATGGAACTTATGGTAGTGAGATAGTTAATGCTCATGCTGAAGCATTTAATAAGTTTATTGAACAATTTGAGGGACCAGAAATGGATGTTAATGAAGAGTATGAGGTTTGTTAGTAGAATTTATTTTTCCCAAACTACCCTTTTGTTTTTTTCTTTTATTATTTTGTATAAATGTAAATATTTTCTGGAAAACAGGTGGAAACGGAATTTATTGAAGGCGAGTATGAAGAGGAAGATGATATGGAGGATTACAATGGTCTTCCAACCGGTTCCGATGGTAAGTCGAGGGCGATTTTGTAATTTTCTTGACTTATTTTATTAATTATTAATTATTAATTAAACTATAAATGGATTAGTGGATGATGAAGATGAAGATGATGATGATGATGATGATGATGATGATGCTGAGGTGGCAGTAGATAGAAAGAGAGGAAGGAAAGATTCCAAATATGCTTTGAAGAAACAGGAGAGAGATGCTAAGAAGAAGAAGGGAAGAGTACTTGTTGAGGTAAAACTGTTGAACAACAAATTACAATGTTTATTTTTTCACCTGAAAAATATGGGAATGATTTGACCCTGAAGGGAAATATGAGGCACCTGAAAAATATGTGAATGATTTGACCCTGAAAGAAAATTGTTATTATGTAATGGTTCGACCGGTTTTCACCGGTTCACATGAACACCGGTTTTTTGGCCTTTAAGAACCGTATCAGGGACCGGTTCCCAGTCGAACCGGCCGGTCCGGTCCGGTTTTCAAAACATGGGTCATATGTGAATGTGATGTAAGAAGCTCATATCTGATTTAAGCTCTTATACATTTACATTTCTGCAATCAACTGTCATATTAATTGACGATTTGTTCAACAGGTTGCTGCAAAAGTTGCAAAAGGGGAACTAAACTCTGCATTTGCCATTGTTAGACCTCCAGGACACCATAGTAAGAGTGATCAATATTCAATGCAATGATACATACAGTTTGTCAAATCAACCATTGACTACTATCTTAGGAATTATCTAAATTAATTCTTCTTATGTATATTGCAGGAATTAGGTATTAACAAGATACTAATTGTTGATTGGGATGTTTATCATGGAAATGGTACTCAAAAGACTTTCTATAAAGACTCCCAAGTGTTGTTCTTCTCTATACACAGGTAAATGATTAGTTTCCAATATTAATAATAATCTCTTATTAAAATTTTTTTGGTTTAAAACTATAAATAATGCAGGGATGAGTATGGGACTTTTTATCCCTGTGGTGATGATGGATCATATGACATGAAGGGTGATGGAGAAGGTGAAGGATACAATATAAATGTTCCATGGGAGAATGGAATATGTGGTGATGCAGATTATATTGCAGCATGGGACCATATACTGATCCCTGTTGCAAGAGAATTTAAACGTGTTCAAGTAAGATTTTTTATCTTGTAGTATGGTTCGAACATTCCATTTTTTATAAATATCATTGTTGACTGATTTTTTTTTTTTTTTTTTGTAATTATTAATGGTCTTGATTTGGCTCTTTTTGTAAATTTCAGTCAAATATTGGTGCCAAAAAACATGCAATTGTGATGGACACATGCAACAGATATCTCTAGAAGAGAACCAATGGTTCGCATTACAGGTATCAGCATCAAAAACACTAAATTTTTAGCTTTTTTATATTGATTAATCAATTGTGAGTTTTATTTGTCTTTTAAGTTCTATATTAAGTCAAAACTTTCTTGATAAGGAATGAAGTATGTAATGGGGTTAGTTCTAATTATGAATATGAAATTCAGTATGGAGTAACAGATAGTGGCTTTTCTGGAGTAAGAGCTCTAACCAAGCTTTGACTGCTGTACGTTTGTAAGTTTCTTTGATTGATGGATTTTTGTCAAGTAAAAAAAGTAAATCGTGTTAACTGAAATCACATACATGTATTGCAGATTAAGATAACATCTTTGTTTGGGCATCATTTGAAAGAGTAATAGATTAATGTATTGCAATACTATTTCACCTACGTTGCTGAGAGGATCAAGAGAATGTAAAGGCATTTATTGTAAAAAAAACTGGGAAGAGTTGAATCTTTTCTTTATTTGGTTTTTTTGTGTAATTTGCTGAAAAGTTGTATGTCTGCATGATAATTTAAGACTGTACCAAATGGAAAATAATTTTCCCCAAGCTTTTAGTTTTTAGCTATTGTGGGTTTGTTTAAATTTGAGAATAATTTTTGTTTATCAATGAATAATAGTATATTTTACCATTGACTAGTTACTTAAGTGGGTCAAATGCAAAAAACAACAACAAAAATCAGTGACGACTTTTTATGGTCACTAATTGGATAAACCATTGACGACTTTGTATAGTCACTAACTGAATAACACTGGTCACTAATTGGATAAACCAATGACGACTATGTATGGTCACTAATTGATTAGCATAGTGACAACTTTTTATGGTCACTAGTGGGACAAAATAGTGACGACTTCCGTTGATTAGTGACAACATTTAGTGACGAAACGGGTCGTCATTGATTTAGTGACAAAGATGTTTTAGTCACTATTTAGTGACTACTTATATGTTTTGGTCACTAAATCGGTTTTGTGACGGACCTATAGTGACGAAAAGTGACGACCCTTTCTATTGTTAGTGACCATTTCATTTTGGTCACTAATTAGCATTTTTTTTGTAGTGTGCAACGAAACTATAAAATGAACATTATGTGTACGTGCACCCAAATGATCTAGGTTTTTACTATTATAGCAACCTACTTTAAAGCTTGTAAACTTACTAACCTCTTGATCTTGATCTTCTTGGTTCCTTGCTCGAAATCTAGTAACAACCACATTGGTTTGGATGATCAACACCCAAACCAGGAATCCTTCTAATGGAATCACATCCAAGACACCAACTAGCAAATAGGAACTTTAGGAGAGAGGAGGCTTTTTGCGAAAATCACAATAACCCTGAATGGTTATTATTTTTGTCAAAAAGGAGAGAGAGGGAGGCTTGGACTAAATCTTTAGGAGGTAAGGAGTGTCAAGGTTTGATCCCAATCATTCTATTTATAGTCTTCAGTTTAATTTAAATTTTCAAGGATATCCTTATCCTTAATTCAATTCAGCCTTATCCTTATTCCATAAGGATAAAATCGTCCATACCCTACTAGTGAGTTAGTTAATATTTAACCCATTTAATTAATCCAATATAATTTTCAATTAATTATTAATTCATAATAAATTAACAACTTATTTTCTCATAATTTATTATTGCTTAATTAGGTTATGAGGGCAACCCCAAAGGACCATGACATTATTATAAATTAGTTAATGAACTTAGACACTCAATCCCAAAGGTTTAAAGGTTGCTTAGGGTTTGTTACTTATGAAGGTTGGTTGAAGATGAAGATGAACAAAAGTACAAATTAGAAGAAATTGATGAAGATAAGGTGACATGAAAAGAAGAAGAAATTGGTGTAGAAGAGGAGTGTGAATGAATTATCTCTAGGGTTAATTAAATTTATTTTATTTTATTTTTTGAATTTCAAAAAAAAAACATTTGTAATTATCTAGGTGGAAACTGGAAAGTGACGTGGTCTCTATGTCTCCACGTCATGGTGCAAACTAAGCGGTGTTGAAAACCGGTAGGTTTTTTTTGATCGAACACTTATTTAACAGGTAAGATTCAACTTTAATGATCTATTGTGAAGAAAAAAAAAACACGATGACCAAATCAAAAAAATCACAGAACTTAATTGTGTTAAAGTGTCAATTTTCCAAAAAAAAAAGCACGTGGAAAAACAACAAAAGAAAATGACAAAATAAAATAGGTAAAGGGAGGGGCCTTTGGAATTACTTTGATGTTTAAGTTTGTTTATTTAGTAGTTTTTTTTACAGAGATCAAAGAGACAATACAGAAAAGAAAGGAAAATTAGCTATACGGATGATTAGGATATAGGAGTTGTCACGTGTTGATATTTGGTTTTTATTGTTTATGAATGGTTTTGTTTAACATTAGCATTTTGGGTGTACGTTTGGCTCTAAAATTTTTACTATCATCATTTGGTCATAACAGGTTTTAATTGGTCCCGATTTACCAAGCCGAAACATGTACAATACCATATACTTCAGTTCTCTTCAGTCTTAAAAATGGACCTCGAAAAATTTTGTTGCCTTTCAGTTCGGTCCTGATTCGGTATCTGTCCGGAATAAACCCCTAATTGACTAATTCCACGTGATAATAAAGGGAGATAGCGTGAAAGGCAAGGGCAAAGATCTAGGTGGTAGATAACGCAAATTTATCGGAGAGATTTCAGATACATGTTTTGCATATGCTTCTTTTGAAGAATAACACATTTTTAACGCACTAATGGTGCATTATATTGTTGTTTTTATATAGAGTCACATCCGAAATAAACTATATATAGATATCAAAGTCAATTTTAGTTGGTTTTTATATGTTTTCTATTAAGTTACGAAAACTTTTAATAAATTGATAATAATATATCATTTTTATACTTTTTATTTTTTTATGAATATTAGGTGTTACAGATGACACCCTTCACGATATATTTACGTACTATTGCTAATGTTCTTGAGGGTTACTTTCGTTATTTGATTTATTAATCAATATTTTTATTATATTATGTATTAAATAGAATGCCAGTTTCCTTCATGTTTTAAGTTGATATTACATTTTTTGTTGTGTGTCGTTTACTGTTATTATAATATCAACTTTGAATTTATCTCATAAATTTTATAAATTTATCTTTAAAAAAAATATGCTAAATATTTACCAAATAATCAATTATTTTTATGGATTTATATGCCAAACTGAACATTATAATTTTACAAAATAATTGAGGATCTATTCATATATCTTTTCATCAATAATCTTTAAATCCTTATATGAGTAAATTTTAATAATTTAGATAACATCTAATTCATGCACACTGATATATATTAATCATTCAAACCTTTTAACTATAAACTACTTATTTATTTATATTATCAATATCATCCAGGTTAATGAATTTAAAGTCATTCATTCACATAGTTGGCGGAAATAAGAATAAGAAATATATAAAATATGAGGTTTAGTTCAACAACACCCCATAATTCTAATGGTTCTGACGTGACATTTTATTCCTACCAATTGTTAAACTTATCTCCTGTGCATGGGGTGGTCGAGGGTGTCTGAAGTGGACGTCAGTACGGGGTCCATGTTGAGGAATGGTTCAAATTCATATTTGATTAAGTCGACTCTTTAGCAATATAATTTCATACTCCAAAGACAAAAGCCCCGAGTGTTTTTGTTTCAATTTCAAGTTCAAGTCATAATTAAAAATTACAAAAATTACAACAATATACGATTTAAAAATTAGGTTGAAAATTAAAAATTGCATTTGGACTAATAATTAATGAGCTAATGTAGACTTGCGGCAAGCAAGAGCTCACGTTTTGTACAAATTCTAAATTCAATTTGCGGCAACCGCAAAGCTCAAGCGACATTTTTTGTTTATTGGTTTTCTGACTCTGCTAGACTTCACATCTCGTTTTGATTGCACTACCGCTTTTGTTTTGATTGTCAAATGTAAATAACCAAGTATTTCAATATTCCTAATTTATTTTTTATGACAGCTTGTTTTTATATTCTAATTAATGTTGCTGATTAACGAACGAACACGCTTCTGAATGACTGAATTTCTTACTTCACATACACAATTTAATTTGTGTTTGAGTGATTTAACTAATTTCCTAATAGCTAGTTCTCTTTAGTTTCTGTAATTTAGATTATATTTTGTTGTGTCTTCTTAGTTGATCAGAACACTGTTTATAACATCATATTGTCGTTAATATTATATCGTATATAATCTTTGGTAATTATGCTCATACGCATCTATATGGTAGTGAAAAACGTAAAAAAAAATGAGATGAAGAATTAAGAAAGTCCAAAAGATGAGACTCTTGATAAGCTTATCCATAAAAATATCAAGTTTTATCTCAAAATCAAAACATTGACAATGATAGCTAGAGATGAACATAAGCGGGTACACACCTATTTTAGCTCGAACCAGAACCACTCCCGGAATCAGCAGTTATGAAATTATTGGTATTGGAACCGTAACCGCTTAAACTGGTTCCTAGAAATTTGGAACCGCTCCCTGAACTGTCAAGACCGGTTCTGGGTACCCGGTTTCTTGAATATAATTTTTTTTTTTATTTTATACATATTGAAATTAACTTTTATAAGCAATAGGAGTTTAAGACATAAAACTAAAACAATGAAAAAAAACTTGATTTCAAAACAACAAAACAGCAACAAGTGGAATTTAACAAGTAAATATGACAATTTGACAAGGTACAAACTACAAATCATTTCAATTGCCAACAATAACAAAAGTCAGCAATAAATTACAAAACAACAAAACATAAGCATCCTCATAACAACAAAACAACAACAACAACAACATCACAAAACAACAACAAGAACAATCTGCAATAGCAAAAACAACAACCAACAATAGCAAAACCATCAACAACTTCCCTTGTAAGAGACTTCCATATTGCGATTGATTTATGTAATGAAATTAAGCATAAAAAGTCAAATTAGAATAATAAATATTATACAAGAAACATAAAATAAGTTAATAAATAATTATGTAACTTACTTTCCTCGTATTTTTCCACATCTTTCGATAATTGTTCAAGGTTAGTACAAACATTTGATGCCATCAACCAATCTTGAGCACATATCAAAGCTTCCACCGTCTTCGGAAGCAAATTTCTACGAAAGTCATCCACCACACGATCGGATGTACTAAAAGTGGACTCACTAGCAACCGTAGAAACCAGAATGGCTAGAATGTCATTTGCCATTGATGCCAACACCTTATATGTTGTGCATTTGTCACTCCACCACTTCAAAATTTCAAATGTTTCATTAATCATTTTTTCAGGTGGAGCATCAAGATATTCCTCCAATTCAGATTTTTCCATAGCATCTTCAACATCATTTTCGGGTGGAATAGTGTTTGCATTGCGCCTTTACAACCTTGCCCGTCTTTGGATCTCTAACGTTTGTGTAGTTGCGCCAAGCATCTGATGTCCTTTTGTCTCCAACTACCGACATTTTCTTTTGCTCAACGACCTCACTTTCATCGTCCATGTTGTAACGCTTGGTCCAAGTATTATTCATTTCTCAATATTTTAAGGATTTGGGCTGGAACTCGACGAGTTGGGGAGCTCCAACTCGTCGTGTAGGAATCTTTTTGGCCGCGAAGTTTAAGGATCCAACTCGCCAAGTTAGGGAGCCCCAACTTGACGAGTTGATAGCCAAAGATGAAACCCTAATTTTAGGGTGTTGCACCCTATATAAAGGACTTAAACCCTTTTGGCTGGCCTCCATACCAGCCTTCCTTGTCCAGAGAAACCCTAGATTCGTATTCCATCTTGCATCTTGAGTGTGGTGAGCTTAAAAGAGTGGTTTTTGGTGATTCTTGAAAGGAGATTGAAGGTGGGAAGCATCTAGCTTGAAGGAGGGGCTTTAGATCTAGAAACTCTTCTTCAAGGGCATCATATTTGAGGTATAAAGTCGATACCTTGTCATGTATTCATCTAGATCTCCTTATTTGAAGTTTAAGCATGATTTTGGGGTTTTGGTTGAGTTGTCCAAGAAGATGTGGATTCCAGGGGTTGTTAAGCTAGATCTAACCCCTTCATGATATTTCTTGGCTTAAAGTTGCAAACTTTATTCGTCCCCTTGTCCCATTCATGCATTATGTCCATTATGAAGTCATAAATGAGCCTTTGAGGGTATTTCTAGCATGCATGGATGTAAAGTTGGAAACTTTACGTGTGCCTATCTTGAGACATCAGATCTGTGTTTTGGAACATTGGAATGAGAGTGTAACATCCTATTTTAAGCCGATTCATATTCGGGACCGTGACTCGAATATATGTTACCAGGAGGCTTCAGACCTTAGGGAAGAAAGCTTTAGACTCATTTAAGTGTGGTTAATATATCTTAGATGATTGGAGAGTTCGGTTGGTGTTTTTGGAGACCAAGGGTATATCGGTAAAGTGCCAGTTCGGGCCTTTTATGGAATTAGATTTTTGTTTGGAAATTTTTTGAGGCATGGATAACTTGATAGAAAGGTAGAGCTCTTCGAGACCTTTCCGTGGATATAAAGAACGCCAAAATCGAAGTTAGAACGAAGAAGTTATGACCGTTTGAAGTTTGGTCGGTTTTGGGTTATGCTGAGTACGCTGGGCGTACATAGGGGAGTACGTTGGGCGTACTGAAGCACCCTTGAGTACGTTGGGCGTACCAGAAGTACGTTGGGCATACGCAATCAGTGCCCAAACCCTATTTTCATGGTTTGAGCCCTATTTAAGCCCCTTAACTCCCCCAAACCCACTCCATTATCAGCATCCACCTCTTTAACACCCCTTCCATGAAGCCCTAACCCTAGTTGAGCCTTGTGTGATAAAATAAGGTGTTTTTGAGTGCTTTGGATTATGCATGGTGCACCTTGGAGAAGATGGAACTTATTGGAGAAGTGTTGATTGCATTGGAGCTTGTAGATCTGGACTTTGTTCACCTTGATCTTGTTGGATTAGTGTCTAAGTCCATAACTATATTTGGTATGTACTTGACCCGGTTGGCATGGTCCATTTGGGTTGCATGGCATCATGCATTTGGATAGACTAAAATGATAGAAATAACACTTAAGGTTTGTTAATATATTATAAGTTCTAATATATTAATAAGATTATTTAATTTGTATTGATCAAGAATTAATTTGGAATTAATTAAGTGATCAAAAGGAGACTAATTAAATATATGGGTTGATTGTGTAAATCATCCATACTTGTATAGTGGGCTAATGCTCCATGGATTATCAAGTTGGGCTAAAACCCATATGATGCTCCATGGATGCTCCATGGTGTTTTTGTACCCATGGATCATGGAAATGAAAGGCCATGACAATTAGGGTTTACATGGTGTAACCCTAATTGTGACAAACTATATAAGCATCTTATTCTTCCCAAAATCGGTGACCAAGAGAAGACTATGTGGGTATGGTGAGGGCTAGCCGATTTGATGAAGTGTATCATTTCTCTCAAGTTATTCCAAGTGTATTTTGATGTTGTGTGAACCATTTGAGGTGTCACACTTGGGGCACTCAGCTCTTAAGCATCAAGGAATCAAACTACATAAAAAGGTATGTCTTCTAACTTGTTTTTATTACCCAAGTATCAAAGATTGTATGCTAGATAGGGTAATACCTTGGAATATTCATATTTGCATGTATAATAGAGAAAACATAGATCCAAGGTATTTAGGGTTGCATGTACACTTAGGAGTGTTAGAATGCTCAAATCCCAACAGTGGTATCAGAGCCTAGACTTGTTTTCAATTATACTTGATGCAAAGTACTGAAAAATGCTGAAAAATTCGATTTTCGGGCTGTCTGGGCACTGGACCCGCCGAGTCCATCAGGAAACTCATCCTACTCGTTGAGTAGGTTCATACACTCGACGAGTAGGACCCCCTGACAACATATTTTCGACTTTTAAGGCTGGAATTGGACTAGAATCATTACCCTAAGCTGTTTTTGAACCTATAAACCTGTTTTTGATGTGGTAATGTTCATTCTAATCCAATTTCAAAGATAATTGTCAATAGATTCATGTTTTGTATTAGTTTAATGGTTAGTCTAATTACATGAAAAAGTTTGATTGAATTATCTTGTTCTTATGAGTTGCTTAGATTAATAGAAAAGTTATGTGAAATTGTTGTTTTCAATCCAAATTAACCTAAGAGTTGGTTCTAAAATGTGTTTTTGTAACTTGTCCTCAAGTTATATGAAAAGTCACTTTTAAGATTCATAAAACTCATAAATATTTCCATAGGTTATGAATAAAGAAAAGTCATATTCTTTTAATAGTTTAAAGTCTTCCATAACTTGTCCTCAAGTTATGGTACTTGAAGAGTTTTTTGAATTAAAACTACTTTAAACACATAAGTTATGGAATTGAGTAGTTTTGAATAGTTTCAAAACTTGTCCTCAAGTTTTGGAATTTGTAAAGTTTTCTCTTATGACTACTTTAATTCCAAGTTAAGCCCTTAGAATCTTAAAAGTTAAAATTCAACCCTTATACTTTATAGTATTATAAGTTAATAATATATATATATATATATATATATATATATATATATATATATATATATATATATATAAATATATATGTATAAGAGCAAGTCAGTCTTACCGTTAGTAGGCCTCATTCACGAAGCCGGTCTATAAGGGGGGTATAAGGTTACTGCCTATAAAATGGCAGTTTAATGGGTGTCCACTCTCACCCACCGCTTCCTTGACTGGTGGAGGGTCGTTAGCCGAACGGGTAGGACAAGGACTAGAATTCTCCCTTCATTAAAAGTATTAATGATAAATACTAAGTAACAAAACTTTTATAAAATCCCAATCTTAGTTACTTACGAAAATGTGAATTTTGTGCTAACCCATGAAATTACACTTTGCACTTTGCTTAAGTCGTTAGTGAAGCGCGTGTGGGTAACCGGCACACTAACCTGGATTTAACAAGGTAGGCAAAGGGTAACTTAATGTTTATCATAGTATCGATGGAGCGCGTGTGGTTAACCGGCACATCGATTGAGGGGAAAATATTAAGGGTACCAAGTATATTTGCATGGTTATTCACACCTTGTTTTGTGATCCTCGGCATCCCAGTCACAAAATTTGAGAGGGCACAATCGAGACTGAAACATGCCTTTGAACAGTTCAATGAATCTCAAAAGATCTAGGAGTTTCAAATCCAAGTAAAACCTAATTAAATTATTTCGTTTTCATGGTGGAAATTGGTGAATCGTCATTCGCCTACCTTCAAATATTTTATAGCTTGGATTACGGAATCCCTCTTCCAAGTTATAAAAGTATTGTGTTGGGTCCTAGCCTTAATATTTCATATTGGGTGTTATATTAAGGACTTTAGATCAACTATCTTGAATATCTCCCAAAAGATGTCTGGTTCAGACATCTATGATCTTCCCAAATCTCTTGGAACTTCACTTCCTCCACATCCTCCAATTATTCTCCCTAACCCACAAGTTCAAGGTCACTCAAGCCCTATTGGAAAGCAAGGTCTATGTGTGATCGCATCTTGGAGATGAAGTCACATATTGACAAGCCGGGAGAGTTGGGTGTCAAAGTCTTAAGAAAGTTGGATGTTCAATCACCTTCTAAGTCACATAGTGAGTTCCTTTGGGACTACTATGAAACAGACTATGACATGACCCTTAAATGATCTTATCTATTTGCTTGGTGCTGCTGAATCAGCAATGATTTGGAGGACTAGTAAAGCAAGTTTGATTAAGAAGATCAACTTCCCAAACCCTAAATGGACATTGACAATGGTAACATTGGATATCCAGAAAAAGCTTTCTCTTCCCAATGGAAAGGGATCAGCCATAGTCGACTCGGTTGACCAAATGGTAAAGAGAAAGACTAAGTCTGTGATAGTCTCGTGTTCCATTTCCATAGAGTCCATATGTTTATATTGCCAAAGGAAGGGGCATTGGTTACAAAACTGCCTATTTACCTGAAGGATCATAGGGTTGATCAAGTCAAGATGTTTGATTCTACTTCAGGTGAAGTCCACTATCTAACTCTGTTAAGTTTCTATTATGAGATTTTCATTACATGATGTGACTGGGTCACATGTTGTTGTTTTAAGAATCAAAGAAAAGTGAAGAAACTGAAAGGAAGTATATGCTGATTCTGATCGCGAAGATGGATTTCGATCGCATGGTTCGGTGATCAGAATTTTTGAGCTGTTGCTTAGGAGTTATGATATATTTCTTAGGAATAGATAACAACAAGTTTTTCATATGCATTTTCACTGTAAGGATAAGTTTTTTCCGCAAAGTTTTAAAATAGAATAAAAAGGTTTTAATTTTATATTTATTTTAAATATCCTTACAGTGGCATTTGTGAAAAATGGTTGTTTATATGATTCCATTGATAGCAATATTGGAAAAATGGATTTGTTTCTTTCATTTGTGGTAATGTCTAAATTTACCAAATAAGGAAAGATTCTCATCACCCAAGGTTTTAGTTGGATAGAAACTTGGAAATCATGCAAGTTGTATAGTATGATGAATGAGAATTTTCATCTTTGGAAAATTAAGATTAATTCCTTGTTCACATGTATATGTGAGTCAAGTGAAGGACTAAGGGATTGAGTACACATTCTTGTGCACTGGTCAAGTCCACCACAAAAGATCGATGAGACTATTCGTCATGATTTACTAGAGTTTAGTAAATATGGTTATACTTACAAGTTGAAGTATAATTCTGAAACATTGGTGTAACTTGAGTGATATATCTTAAAGAAAGGTTTATAACACTTGTCAAATGTAAGAGTAAAAGTCTTCTACTCTTGTACATTTGAAATTGGTAAGTTGTGATGTTTTGGATAAAACAAAGACCAACTAAGGCCAATTGTGTGAAGTGTTTGTCTTGATAAGAATCCGCACTATCTCTTGAATATTTGTTTGTCAAGGAATGGGTCTTGGCAAGAGAGTCTTATATGTCAAGAGGACAGTGGGAGTCTAAAAGATCTTGAAAGAGTCTAATCAAGAATAAAACCTGGAGTTTATCACTAGCACACGACTTGAGGTTTATAACCTATCGTGTTGACATATTCCTATTTCTGTGCCCATTCTAGTTAAATTTGGCTTTTCATATGAGTTCTAAGAGTTCTCAATTGGTTGCATAACAACTTGGAAGCAATGGCAGGCCCTTGTGCTGCCAGGTGGCAAGAAGTTAAGACTGCACAAGTTCATTCCATATGAGTTTGGATTTGTCACTAACCTTGTCTTGTGATTATGGTTTTGACAAATTCACATGGATAGGAACACATACACCATAAAATCTAAGTGTCATAAGGTTTTCTCTGATTCATGAAAATGATGGTGAGGAAACACTTTCACTAAGTAGATTTTAAGTAGATAGCAAGTGTGATATTTGCATTCTCAAAGTCGTTAGTGGAGCGTGTGTGGTTAACCAGCACACTAACATGGACTTGTGAGGAATGGCAAAGGTCTGAACAATTGAGACTATGATTACGGCATCCCTTTTCATAGTTCTGAAATTGTTTAGACACACATGTGTGCTATCTAAGGAAAGGTGTATGATCCTGATAAAGTTTTATCAAAGCATCTCGTATCAGAAATTTGAACTTTGGTAAGAAAGTCAATACAATATTGATTGCTAGAAGTCCAGCTGATTTCTGAGTACATGTCAAAGCTAGTGGGAGCATAAGTGTTATGCTAATAATCATCATGTTAGTGGGAGCATGATAATTATTATTAGTATTGCAAGATAGCAATGTTAATTATAGAAAACAAAAGGTTTCAATTGGGAAATGTTGTTTTGCTATAATTAGGGGAGAGGAAATTGTACTTCATTTCAAATCTAAAAGCTTAGATCATGAGATTTTAATCAAACTTAGTCAAGGAAATATATATGAATTTTATGTTGGAATGGCTCAACATAAGGAAATTCTATATATGGGTCCATTATTTGTGTTCTAAAATTCGAGTATGATTACGGCATCCCTTTTCATATTCTGAATTATGAGAACTTGGCAAATAGAAATATTGTAGCAAAAAGACTGGTCCAGTATCATGTCTTTATGTGAGACATCATGAATCGTATCCCATATGCTTCGGATATAGGATCGATTGCATGTGCTATAATATTCATCCGTTCTAAATTTTCCAAATGCTCATGACATTAAGAAGGGAAAATTCTAGAATTGGAAATGACTAAAATGATTAAGCAATTGTCGAGGACAATCTAAGGTTTACCAAAGATTGGTTGCTCAGAGACAGTTGGAAGTATAGTGTTAATTTTGGAAGGACCATATTGACATATTCTGAAAAGAGGCAACTCTTGTTCAGAAGTGATAGTCAAAATGGGAATATGGAAATGTTTCCACAGGTGGAAATTAGTCAATTTGTGTAAGATTAGAAAAACTTAATGCAAGAAGGATATTTCCATTGGAATATTCTGTAATGTCTGTTGACAAGTCTTTGTGACTTTGTGTATAATCATTACAAGAGGATCAATTCATATAAGTTTATAATCTAACAGATTTTGGTAAATGGCAGGATTTGGAATTCTTGCATTTGCGGTAAGGAATTGGGATTATGAAATGAGAATCATTGGAATTATGTTCAATCGATCTATTTCACAGAGCAAAGATCATAGACAAACATAGTGTGCATACTTGGTGTATGGCATGACTAGTGTTTAGAAAACATAGTGTACATGCTTGGAGCATGGGACAACTATTGTTTTAATTCAAGTATAAAGTTGATAAATTGTAACAGTATGCAATGAATAATGTGTAATCAATATGGTGATAAATAAAAGGTGTTTTATTTATATTCATAAGTTCTGAGACCATATTGGATTCGATTATAATTGTGTTTCACTTTGCATGTTTTGACTTCCAGAATAACTAGGTCGTTCTTCTGAATGACTAAGTTATTCAAACCATCCACAGTCGGTCATATGTTGGAAGTAGATATGAATCAAGATTGTCATGAGTTGGCTTGTAGATGTCTAAGATGTTGGACATAGCAAAGTATTGCTACAACACTCATGAGTATTCATAAGTTCTGAGTATTGGATTCAACCCGCGCTCATTTGAATCACTTCATGGATTTTATCACGAGTGATCATGAGACGATAATATCTTATATTCTTCAAACCTAGAGATATGAGTTGTTACTATGAGTTGGTTATACATTGATTGCGCGAAAACGCATTGGTAACTCGATGTTATAAAACGTGCCTTTGTGTATGATTCAACAAGTAGTAGAACAAGCCATATGAGTCGAAGTTTATCCATTCCTTTTACCTTCGGGATAAAAGCGATATCTGTGGGCCCCTCGATGATTTACTGATGACACATGTGAGTGCTTGGCCAAGCCATGACTGATTTGATCTGTTCAATCAGTCAGTCATCATGAATCGGAAATCAGGAAACAACAAATGGACATAGAGAATGATTTATAATCCATGTCTCAGTCTATATGATATCTAGAATGGAGGAATATATGATCCCTTATCTAATGGACAAGTCATTGACGAGATCAGATTTCAGTTACAACGTCAGAGTTCGACAACGGCTTAAAGAGCTACGATTGCCAGTCGGTTTTTGAAGTCATACTCAATAATAGTTTTAGACTTATCCAAGTGGGAGACTGTTGGATTAGTGTCTAAGTCCATAACTATATTTGGTATGTACTTGACCGGGTTGGCATGGTCCATTTGGGTTGCATGGCATCATGCATTTGGATAGACTAAAATGAGAGAAATAACACTTAAGGTTTGTTAATATACTATAAGTTCTAATATATTAATTAGATTATTTAATTAGTATTGATCACGAATTAATTTGGAATTAATTAAGTGATCAAAAGGAGACTAATTAAATATATGGATTGATTGTGTAAATCATCCATACTTGTATAGTGGGCTAATGCTCCATGGATTATCAAGTTGGGCTAAAACCCATAGGATGCTCCATGGTGTTTTTGTACCCATGGATCATGGAAATGAAAGGCCATGACAATTAGGGTTTACATGGTGTAACCCTAATTGTGACAAACTATATAAGCATCTTATTCTTCCCAAAATCGGTGACCAAGAGAAGACTATGTGGGTATGGTGAGGGCTAGCCGATTTGATGAAGTGTATCATTTCTATCAAGTTATTCCAAGTATATTTTGATGTTGTGTGAACCATTTGAGGTGTCACACTTAGGGCGCTCGGCTCTTAAGCATCAAGGAATTAAACTACATAAAAAGGTATGTCTTCTAACTTGTTTTTATTACCCAAGTATCAAAGATTATATGCTAGATAGGGTAATACCTTGGAATATTCATATTTGCATGTATAATAGAGAAAAAATAGATCCAAGGTATTTAGGGTTGCATGTACACTTAGGAGTGTTAGAATGCTCAAATCCCAACAGATCTATCTCCTAGAGGTATAAAGTTTGAATCTTGATGATGCATTTGTTAGATCTAACTAGGTTTGGGTGTTATGAGCTTTTGGGTCATTTTAGTGCATAAAGTTTAGATCTTGGAAGTTTGTGACCTTTTTATGGATGAAGTTGGAAACATTATCCATCTAAACATCATTTTGATTCTGATCTGAAAGTTGGAGACTTGTACTTAATGGATTAAGTTGAAAAAGATGATCTTTTGGGTCCCTTTGAGACTTAAAGACTAGATCTTGTTTATTGGGACCATTCTAGTGGATAAAGTTGGAAACTTTATCCATTATAAAGCTATTATGAACTATAAAAATGTGATCTTGGCCCTTCTTTCCCTTCCATGCAAGAGTTGTGATGTCTTATTGGGTTAAGAACTTAGGGTTTTGGACATTAAGCACTTTATAACCATGCAAAGTCATAAAGTTGGAAACTTTATGACTTTGAACATCATTTTAGGCTTGGATCTGAGTTTTGGATGTCAGAAATTAATGGAATAAGCACTTAATGAAGTTTGGGACTTGTTGTTGGATTAATGTCTAAGTCCATAACTATATTTGGTATGTACTTGACCCGACCCGGCATGGTCCATTTGGGTTGCACTTCACCGACACAATTTATATGGATAGTCTTTTGAGAATAGTATATTTATGATTTATATTAATATATTATAAGTTCTAATATATTAATATGGAATCATATTATTTAATTAGTATTGATCAAGAATTAATTTAGAATTAATTAAGTGATCAAAAAGAACTAATTAAATATGGACTCTTATATATATGGAATGGGCCAAGTTCATTTAGGTTGGGCTAAGCTTTTATGGATGGTCCATGGAGCTTTTAACCCATGGATCCTATGTAAATGAAAGTATAGTGCTAATTTTGGAAGGACCATATTGACATATTCTGAAAAGAGGCATCTCTTATTCAGAAGTGATAGTCAAAATGAGAATATGGAGTTGTCTCCATAGGTGGAAGTTATCTGTGTAAGATTAGAAAACTTAATGCAAGAAGCATGTCCAAAGCAATGTACTTTGAATATGAGACTTAGTTTCCATGGAGTTGATCTCCATTGGAATACCTTATAATGACTGTTGACAAGTCTTTATGACTTTGTACATATTCATTACAGGAGGGTCAGTGCATATAAGTTTAAAATCTAAATAGATTTTGATAAATGATAGGAATTTGAAATGCTCACATTTTTCGATAAGGATTTGGGAGTGTGAAATTAGACATTGAAATTATGTTCAATTGGTTTATTTCACAAAGTAAGGATCATAGACAAACATAGAGTGCATACTTGGTGTATGGCAAAGCTATTGTTTAAGAAAAACATAGTGTACATGCTTGGAGCATGGGACAACTAGTGTTTTTAATTCAAGTATAAAGTTGATAAAACCGAAACAATGAATAATGAGTAATCAGTATGGTGATAAATAAAAGAGTTTATTTATATTCATAGGGTTTGATACCATATTTGATTCATTTATTCTTGTGTTTCACTTTGCATGTTTTGACTTCCAGAATAACTAAGTCGCTCTTCCTGAATGATTAAGTTATTCAAACCATCCACAGTCGGTCATATGTTGGAAGTAGATATGAATCAAGACTGTCATGGGTTGGTTTGTAGAGGTCCAAGTTGGTGGACAAAGTGGTGCTACAACACTCATGAGTGCTCATAAGTTCTGAGTATTGGATTCAACCCGCGCTCATTTGAATCACTTCATGGATTTTATCACGAGTGATCATGAGACGATAATATCTTATATTCTTCAAACCTAGAGATATGAGTTGTTACTATGAGTTGGTTATACCTTGATTGCACGAAAACACATTCGGTAACTCGATGTTATATAACGTGCATTTGTGTATGATTCAACAAGTAGTAGAACAAGCCATATGAGTCGAAGTTTATCCATTCCTTTTACCTTCGGGATAAAAGCGATATATGTGGGCCCCTCAATGATTTAGCGATGACACATGAGAGTGCTTGGCCAAGCCAGGAATGATTTGATTTGTTCAATCAGTCAGTCATCATAAATCGAAAATCAGGAAACAACAAATGGACAGAGAGAATGATTATAATCCATGTCTCAGTCCATATGATATCTAGAATGGAGGAATATATGATCCCTTATCTAATGGATAAGTCATTGACAAGGTCAGAGTTCAACAGCGGCTTTAAGAGCTACGATTGCCAGTTAGGTTTTGAAGTCATACTCAATAATAGTTTTAGACTTATCCAAGTGGGAGACTGTTGGATTAATGTCTAAGTCCATAACTATATTTGGTATGTACTTGACCCGACCCGACATGGTCCATTTGGGTTGCACTTCACCGACACAATTTATATGGATAGTCTTTTGAGAATAGTATATTTATGATTTATATTAATATATTATAAGTTCTAATATATTAATATGGAATCATATTATTTAATTAGTATTGATCAAGAATTAATTTAGAATTAATTAAGTGATCAAAAAGAACTAATTAAATATGGACTCTTATATATATGGAATGGGCCAAGTTCATTTAGGTTGGGCTAAGCTTTTATGGATGGTCCATGGAGCTTTTAACCCATGGATCCTATGTAAATGAAAGGTCATGGGCATTAGGGTTTACATGGATGTAACCCTAATCCTCCATAATATATAAAGGGGTCCTTGGCTCACAAAATTGGCACAAGTGTGTGAAAATAAGAGTGGGCCGATTTTAGTGTGCATACATATTCTCTCAAGTTCTTCCAAGGTGTTTTGGTGATTTGTGATTCCATTTGAGGCTTCCACACTATTGGGGCTAAGCTCTTAAAGCTTGAAGACATCAAGCTACATCAAAAGGTATGTCATCTAACTAGAACTTTGTAGTATAGGTGCTTCATAATATGCTAGTTAGGATGAAACCTTGGAATAGTTAATATTTGCATGTATAATAGAGAAAACATAGATCCAAGGTTTATAGGGTTACATGTACACCATAGGAGTGTTAGAATGCTCAAAACCCAACAGTGGTATCAGAGCCATGGGTTGTTTTCTGTTATATTGATGCAAATGTTTTATTTTCAAGTTGAAAAAAAAGGAAAAAAAACATGACGTTTGTCAAATTTTAAGATAATTACTTGTTTTGTGAAAAACGAATTATTTGTAAAATTTGAATCATTTGTTATATGAGTTGAATTAGGTCAAATTTAGTAAAAGATAAAATGATATGATTATTTTATTAGTTTTAAAAGTTTGATCCAAATGTTTTAAGGAGTTACATATTTTGTCATAAAATTTTGGAGCTAAAAAGTTTTTTTAAAGTTGTGATCTTAAGGGTTTTTGAAACTTCCATAAGTTATGGATATGAAAGCTTTTTTTTTTTTTTTAAAAAAAATTTGATTCAAAGTTTTTATGGAGTTACAAAATTTGGTGTTAATGTTTTAAAGAATTCCATAACTTGTTCTTAAGTTATGGAACATGGAAAGTTTCATCATAAAACACCATTAATTCCATAAGTTATGGAATCCAAAGGTTTTCAAGAATTACAAAACTTGCCCTCAAGTTTTGGAATTTGAGAAAAGTTTTTTATGAAAAAAAGAAATGAATTCTAAAACTCTTGGGTTCATAACTTAAACAATTAATTAAATGGTTTTAATTTTGAGTTTAATAATTGGAATTAGGATGTTTTGTTGAATAGTTCAAATTAACTCTTATGGACTTTATTAATAGTTAATTAAAGCGTTTAATTAAAAGAGTATTATTAAATCCATAAATATATGGTTTGAGTTTAATTAAATTAAAAGTCTAGTTTAATTAGTAGATTAAACCACCAAGTATTTTAAATGTCTAAAATACACCCTTATACTATTATAATATTAAAAGTTTAATATATTATATGTATAAGAGCAAGTCGTCTTACCATTAGTAGGCCTCATTCACGAAGCCGGTCTATAAGGGGGGTATAAGGTTACTGCCTATAAAATGGCAGTTTAATGGGTGTCCACTCTCACTCACCGCTTCCTTGACCGGTGGAGGGTCGTTAGCCAAACAGGTGGGACAAGGACTATAATTCTCCCTTCATTATAAGTATAATGATAAATACTAAGTAACTAAACACTTATAAATTCCCAATCTTAGTTACTTAGGAAAATATGAATAAGGTGCTAATCCATGAAATTACACTTTGCACTTTGTTTAAGCTGTTAGTGGAGCGTGGGTGGTTAACCGACACACTAACCTGGACTTAACAAGGTAGGCAAAGGGTAACTTAATGTTTATCATAGTATCGTTGGAGCGTGTGTGGTTAACCGGCACATCGATTGAGGGGTAAATATTAAGGGTACCAAGTATATTTGCATGGTTACTTCACACCTTATTTTGTGATCCTCGGCATCCCAGTCACAAAACCTGAAGGGCACACTCGAGATTGAAACATGCCATTGAAAAGTTCAATGAATCTCAAAAGAATCTAGGAGTTTCAAAACCAATTAAAACCTAATAATACATTTCGTTTATCTTGGTGGAAATTGGTGAATCGTCATTCACCTACCTTCAAATATTTTATAGCTTGGATTACGACATCCCTCTTCCAAGTTATAAAATAGTTTGTTGGGTCCTAGCCTTAATATATCATATTGGGTGTTATATTAAGGACTTAAATCAACTTTACGTGAATTTCTCCCATTGTTGATGTCTGGTTTAGACAACAATGATCTTCCCAAACCAAGCTTTCCTAATGAATATGACTTCCCGAGTTTGGCTCATGGAAGTCATACTTCTCTTCCTCCACCTCCTCCAATTATTCTCCCTAACCCACAAGTTCAAGGTCACTCAAGCCCTAATGGCAAGCAAGGTCTATGTGTGATCACATCTTAGAGATGAAGTCACATATTGACAAGCCGGGAGAGTTGGGTGTCAAAGTCTCGAGAAAGTTGGATGTTCAATCACTTTCTAAGTCACATAGTGAGTTCCTTTGGGACTACTATGAAACAGACTATGACATGAACCTTAATGATCATATCTATTTGCTTGGTGCTGCTGAATCAACAATGATTTGGAACGATAGTAAAGCAAATTTGATTAGAAGATCAACGTCCCAAAAACTTTATGGACAGTGACAATGGTGACATTGGAAATCCAGAAAAAGCATTCTCTTCCCAATGGAAAGGGATTGGCCATAGTCAACCCGGTTGACCAAATGGTAAAGAGAAAGGCCAAGTCTGAGATAGTCCCATTACCAAAGGGTCCATATGTTTATTTTGCCAAAGGAAGGGGCGTTGATTGCAAAGCTGCCAAATTTACCTAAGGATGTTAAAGTCAATAAGTTTGACTCTACATTAGGTAGAGCCTATTATCTAACTCTGTTAAGTTCTATTCTGAGATCCTCATTACATGATGTGACTGGGTCACATGTTGATGTTTTAAGAATCAAAGAATAGAGAGAAATCTTAAAGGAAGTATATGCTGATTCTGATCGCGAAGGTGGATTTCGATCGCATCAGAATTTTGAGCAGTTGCTTAAGAAGTTATGATATATTGCTAAGGAATAGATAACAACAATTTTCCATGTGGATTGTAAGGATAAGTTTTTTCGCAAAGTTTTAAAATAACAGAAAATTGTTTAATTTTATTTATTTGAAGTATCCTTACAATGGCATTTGTGGAAAATTGTTGCTTATATGATTCCACTGACAGCAATATTGGAAAATGGATTTGATTCTTTCATTTGTGGTAGTGTCTAAGTTTACCAAATCAGGAAAGTTCCTCATCACCCAAGTTTCAATTGGACCGAAACTTGGAATCATGCAAGTTGAATAGTATGATGAATGAGAACTTTCAAGCATTGGAAAATCAAGACTAATTACTTGTTCACATGGATGTGTGAGTCAAGTGAAGGACTAAAGGGATCGAGTACATATTCTTGTGCACTGGTCATGTCCACCACAAAGCTCGTTAAGACTATTTGATTTACTGAAGTTTAGTAAATATGGTTATACTTACAAGTTTAAGTATAATTCTGAAACATTGGAAAAGTCTCAATGTATGGCAGAACGAATGGGAAGAATCAAATTAGGCAGAAAGATAAAAGTTTCTCAAATCTGAAAAGATGGGAGAGTACTTTAGTATCATGTTTGTGATCATCTTAATGATTTAGAAATCATATCACAATTAGTCCTCTAAAGGTCATCTTAGTGCATTCTTATGACTAAGAAGAGGAGTCATGAATTGTTGAAATGGTTAGATCAGGAAGATGAGTCATACTTCGTTCCAAAACAATTCTTAGAGTCATACTCCAAGATTGTAACTTGAGTGACATATCTTAAAGAAAGGTTTAAAACACTTGTCAAATGTAAGAGTAAAAGTGTCCTACTCTTGTACATTTGAAATTGGTAAGTTGTGATGTTTTGGATAAAACAAAGACCAACTAAGGCCAATTGTGTGAAGTGTTTGTCTTGATAAAGAATCCGCACTATCTCTTGAATATTTGGCAAGATAGTCTTATATGTCAAGAGGATAGTGGGAGTCTTAAAGATCCTAAAAAGAATTTCAAGAACTAATCAAGAATAAAACCTGAGGTTCTTCACTAGCACACGACTTGAGGTTTATAACCTACCGTGTTGACATATTATGTGCCCATTCCAGTTAAAGTTGGCTTTGCATAGGAGTTCTGAAAGTTCTCAATTGGTTGCATAACAACTTGGAAGCAATGGTAGGCCCTGTACTGCCAGGTAGCAAGAAGTTAAGATTGCATAAGTTCAGTCCATATGAGTTTGGATTTGTCATTATCCTTGTCTTGTGACTATGGTTTTGACGATTCACATGGATAAGAACACATACACCATAAAATCTAAGGGTCATAAGGTTTCTCTCCGATTCATGAAAATGATGGTGAGGAAACACTTCCACCAAGTAGATTTGAAGCAGATGGCAAAAGGTCTAAACAATTGAGACTATGATTATGGCATCCCTTTTCATAGTTCTGAAATTGTTTAGACACACATGCATGCTATCTAAGGAAAGGTGTATGATTTTGATAAAGTTTTATCAAAGCATCTCGTATCAGAAATCTGAACTTTGGTAAGAAAGTCAATAAAGTATTGATTTCTAGAAGTCCAGCTGATTTCTGAGTACATGTCAAAGCTAGTGGGAGCATAAGTGTTATGCTAATAATCATCGTGTTAGTGGGAGCATGATAATTATTGTTAGTGTTGCAAGTTAGCAATGTTAATTATAGAAAACAAAAGTTTCAATTCGTGAGGCTGCAGGGATTGAAAAGGTTGTTTTGCTATAATTAAGGGAGAGGATATACTTCATTTCAGTTCTAAAGGCTTAGATTGAGACCTTAATCATCTTTAGTCAAGAATATATATATGAATTTCATTTTGGATTGGTTCAACTTAAGGAAATTCTATATATTGCGTTATCAAAATTTGATTATGATTACGGCATCCCTCTTCATAGTCAAATTTTGAAAACATGGCAAATAAAAATATTGTAGCAAAAGACTGGTCTAGAATCATGTCTTTATGTGAGACATCATGAATCATGTACCATTTGCTTTGGGTACAGGATCGATTGCATGTGCTATAATATTTGTCATTTCTAAATTTTTCCAAATGCCCAGAGGCATTAAGAAGGGAAAAGGTCTAGAATTGGATATGACTAAAATGATTAAGCAATTGTCGAGGACAATCTGAGGTTTACCAAAGATTGGTTGCTCAGGGACAGTTGAAAGTATAGTGCTAATTTTGGAAGGACCATATTGACATATTCTGAAAAGAGGCATCTCTTATTCAGAAGTGATAGTCAAAATGAGAATATGGAGTTGTCTCCATAGGTGGAAGTTATCTGTGTAAGATTAGAAAACTTAATGCAAGAAGCATGTCCAAAGCAATGTACTTTGAATATGAGACTTAGTTTCCATGGAGTTGATCTCCATTGGAATACCTTATAATGACTGTTGACAAGTCTTTATGACTTTGTACATATTCATTACAGGAGGGTCAGTGCATATAAGTTTAAAATCTAAATAGATTTTGATAAATGATAGGAATTTGAAATGCTCACATTTTTCGATAAGGATTTGGGAGTGTGAAATTAGACATTGAAATTATGTTCAATTGGTTTATTTCACAAAGTAAGGATCATAGACAAACATAGAGTGCATACTTGGTGTATGGCAAAGCTATTGTTTAAGAAAAACATAGTGTACATGCTTGGAGCATGGGACAACTAGTGTTTTTAATTCAAGTATAAAGTTGATAAAACCGAAACAATGAATAATGAGTAATCAGTATGGTGATAAATAAAAGAGTTTATTTATATTCATAGGGTTTGATACCATATTTGATTCATTTATTCTTGTGTTTCACTTTGCATGTTTTGACTTCCAGAATAACTAAGTCGCTCTTCCTGAATGATTAAGTTATTCAAACCATCCACAGTCGGTCATATGTTGGAAGTAGATATGAATCAAGACTGTCATGGGTTGGTTTGTAGAGGTCCAAGTTGGTGGACAAAGTGGTGCTACAACACTCATGAGTGCTCATAAGTTCTGAGTATTGGATTCAACCCGCGCTCATTTGAATCACTTCATGGATTTTATCACGAGTGATCATGAGACGATAATATCTTATATTCTTCAAACCTAGAGATATGAGTTGTTACTATGAGTTGGTTATACCTTGATTGCACGAAAACACATTCGGTAACTCGATGTTATATAACGTGCATTTGTGTATGATTCAACAAGTAGTAGAACAAGCCATATGAGTCGAAGTTTATCCATTCCTTTTACCTTCGGGATAAAAGCGATATATGTGGGCCCCTCAATGATTTAGCGATGACACATGAGAGTGCTTGGCCAAGCCAGGAATGATTTGATTTGTTCAATCAGTCAGTCATCATAAATCGAAAATCAGGAAACAACAAATGGACAGAGAGAATGATTATAATCCATGTCTCAGTCCATATGATATCTAGAATGGAGGAATATATGATCCCTTATCTAATGGATAAGTCATTGACAAGGTCAGAGTTCAACAGCGGCTTTAAGAGCTACGATTGCCAGTTAGGTTTTGAAGTCATACTCAATAATAGTTTTAGACTTATCCAAGTGGGAGACTGTTGGATTAATGTCTAAGTCCATAACTATATTTGGTATGTACTTGACCCGACCCGACATGGTCCATTTGGGTTGCACTTCACCGACACAATTTATATGGATAGTCTTTTGAGAATAGTATATTTATGATTTATATTAATATATTATAAGTTCTAATATATTAATATGGAATCATATTATTTAATTAGTATTGATCAAGAATTAATTTAGAATTAATTAAGTGATCAAAAAGAACTAATTAAATATGGACTCTTATATATATGGAATGGGCCAAGTTCATTTAGGTTGGGCTAAGCTTTTATGGATGGTCCATGGAGCTTTTAACCCATGGATCCTATGTAAATGAAAGGTCATGGGCATTAGGGTTTACATGGATGTAACCCTAATCCTCCATAATATATAAAGGGGTCCTTGGCTCACAAAATTGGCACAAGTGTGTGAAAATAAGAGTGGGCCGATTTTAGTGTGCATACATATTCTCTCAAGTTCTTCCAAGGTGTTTTGGTGATTTGTGATTCCATTTGAGGCTTCCACACTATTGGGGCTAAGCTCTTAAAGCTTGAAGACATCAAGCTACATCAAAAGGTATGTCATCTAACTAGAACTTTGTAGTATAGGTGCTTCATAATATGCTAGTTAGGATGAAACCTTGGAATAGTTAATATTTGCATGTATAATAGAGAAAACATAGATCCAAGGTTTATAGGGTTACATGTACACCATAGGAGTGTTAGAATGCTCAAAACCCAACAGTGGTATCAGAGCCATGGGTTGTTTTCTGTTATATTGATGCAAATGTTTTATTTTCAAGTTGAAAAAAAAGGAAAAAAAACATGACGTTTGTCAAATTTTAAGATAATTACTTGTTTTGTGAAAAACGAATTATTTGTAAAATTTGAATCATTTGTTATATGAGTTGAATTAGGTCAAATTTAGTAAAAGATAAAATGATATGATTATTTTATTAGTTTTAAAA
The DNA here is from genome assembly GCF_052849685.1 of Lactuca virosa. Classification (NCBI taxonomy): domain Eukaryota; kingdom Viridiplantae; phylum Streptophyta; class Magnoliopsida; order Asterales; family Asteraceae; genus Lactuca; species Lactuca virosa. The sequence goes on from NC_136429.1 coordinate 55,347,981, forward strand.
GTTTGATCCAAATGTTTTAAGGAGTTACATATTTTGTCATAAAATTTTGGAGCTAAAAAGTTTTTTTAAAGTTGTGATCTTAAGGGTTTTTGAAACTTCCATAAGTTATGGATATGAAAGCTTTTTTTTTTTTAAAAAAAAAAATTTGATTCAAAGTTTTTATGGAGTTACAAAATTTGGTGTTAATGTTTTAAAGAATTCCATAACTTGTTCTTAAGTTATGGAACATGGAAAGTTTCATCATAAAACACCATTAATTCCATAAGTTATGGAATCCAAAGGTTTTCAAGAATTACAAAACTTGCCCTCAAGTTTTGGAATTTGAGAAAAGTTTTTTATGAAAAAAAGAAATGAATTCTAAAACTCTTGGGTTCATAACTTAAACAATTAATTAAATGGTTTTAATTTTGAGTTTAATAATTGGAATTAGGATGTTTTGTTGAATAGTTCAAATTAACTCTTATGGACTTTATTAATAGTTAATTAAAGCGTTTAATTAAAAGAGTATTATTAAATCCATAAATATATGGTTTGAGTTTAATTAAATTAAAAGTCTAGTTTAATTAGTAGATTAAACCACCAAGTATTTTAAATGTCTAAAATACACCCTTATACTATTATAATATTAAAAGTTTAATATATTATATGTATAAGAGCAAGTCGTCTTACCATTAGTAGGCCTCATTCACGAAGCCGGTCTATAAGGGGGGTATAAGGTTACTGCCTATAAAATGGCAGTTTAATGGGTGTCCACTCTCACTCACCGCTTCCTTGACCGGTGGAGGGTCGTTAGCCAAACAGGTGGGACAAGGACTATAATTCTCCCTTCATTATAAGTATAATGATAAATACTAAGTAACTAAACACTTATAAATTCCCAATCTTAGTTACTTAGGAAAATATGAATAAGGTGCTAATCCATGAAATTACACTTTGCACTTTGTTTAAGCTGTTAGTGGAGCGTGGGTGGTTAACCGACACACTAACCTGGACTTAACAAGGTAGGCAAAGGGTAACTTAATGTTTATCATAGTATCGTTGGAGCGTGTGTGGTTAACCGGCACATCGATTGAGGGGTAAATATTAAGGGTACCAAGTATATTTGCATGGTTACTTCACACCTTATTTTGTGATCCTCGGCATCCCAGTCACAAAACCTGAAGGGCACACTCGAGATTGAAACATGCCATTGAAAAGTTCAATGAATCTCAAAAGAATCTAGGAGTTTCAAAACCAATTAAAACCTAATAATACATTTCGTTTATCTTGGTGGAAATTGGTGAATCGTCATTCACCTACCTTCAAATATTTTATAGCTTGGATTACGACATCCCTCTTCCAAGTTATAAAATAGTTTGTTGGGTCCTAGCCTTAATATATCATATTGGGTGTTATATTAAGGACTTAAATCAACTTTACGTGAATTTCTCCCATTGTTGATGTCTGGTTTAGACAACAATGATCTTCCCAAACCAAGCTTTCCTAATGAATATGACTTCCCGAGTTTGGCTCATGGAAGTCATACTTCTCTTCCTCCACCTCCTCCAATTATTCTCCCTAACCCACAAGTTCAAGGTCACTCAAGCCCTAATGGCAAGCAAGGTCTATGTGTGATCACATCTTAGAGATGAAGTCACATATTGACAAGCCGGGAGAGTTGGGTGTCAAAGTCTCGAGAAAGTTGGATGTTCAATCACTTTCTAAGTCACATAGTGAGTTCCTTTGGGACTACTATGAAACAGACTATGACATGAACCTTAATGATCATATCTATTTGCTTGGTGCTGCTGAATCAACAATGATTTGGAACGATAGTAAAGCAAATTTGATTAGAAGATCAACGTCCCAAAAACTTTATGGACAGTGACAATGGTGACATTGGAAATCCAGAAAAAGCATTCTCTTCCCAATGGAAAGGGATTGGCCATAGTCAACCCGGTTGACCAAATGGTAAAGAGAAAGGCCAAGTCTGAGATAGTCCCATTACCAAAGGGTCCATATGTTTATTTTGCCAAAGGAAGGGGCGTTGATTGCAAAGCTGCCAAATTTACCTAAGGATGTTAAAGTCAATAAGTTTGACTCTACATTAGGTAGAGCCTATTATCTAACTCTGTTAAGTTCTATTCTGAGATCCTCATTACATGATGTGACTGGGTCACATGTTGATGTTTTAAGAATCAAAGAATAGAGAGAAATCTTAAAGGAAGTATATGCTGATTCTGATCGCGAAGGTGGATTTCGATCGCATCAGAATTTTGAGCAGTTGCTTAAGAAGTTATGATATATTGCTAAGGAATAGATAACAACAATTTTCCATGTGGATTGTAAGGATAAGTTTTTTCGCAAAGTTTTAAAATAACAGAAAATTGTTTAATTTTATTTATTTGAAGTATCCTTACAATGGCATTTGTGGAAAATTGTTGCTTATATGATTCCACTGACAGCAATATTGGAAAATGGATTTGATTCTTTCATTTGTGGTAGTGTCTAAGTTTACCAAATCAGGAAAGTTCCTCATCACCCAAGTTTCAATTGGACCGAAACTTGGAATCATGCAAGTTGAATAGTATGATGAATGAGAACTTTCAAGCATTGGAAAATCAAGACTAATTACTTGTTCACATGGATGTGTGAGTCAAGTGAAGGACTAAAGGGATCGAGTACATATTCTTGTGCACTGGTCATGTCCACCACAAAGCTCGTTAAGACTATTTGATTTACTGAAGTTTAGTAAATATGGTTATACTTACAAGTTTAAGTATAATTCTGAAACATTGGAAAAGTCTCAATGTATGGCAGAACGAATGGGAAGAATCAAATTAGGCAGAAAGATAAAAGTTTCTCAAATCTGAAAAGATGGGAGAGTACTTTAGTATCATGTTTGTGATCATCTTAATGATTTAGAAATCATATCACAATTAGTCCTCTAAAGGTCATCTTAGTGCATTCTTATGACTAAGAAGAGGAGTCATGAATTGTTGAAATGGTTAGATCAGGAAGATGAGTCATACTTCGTTCCAAAACAATTCTTAGAGTCATACTCCAAGATTGTAACTTGAGTGACATATCTTAAAGAAAGGTTTAAAACACTTGTCAAATGTAAGAGTAAAAGTGTCCTACTCTTGTACATTTGAAATTGGTAAGTTGTGATGTTTTGGATAAAACAAAGACCAACTAAGGCCAATTGTGTGAAGTGTTTGTCTTGATAAAGAATCCGCACTATCTCTTGAATATTTGGCAAGATAGTCTTATATGTCAAGAGGATAGTGGGAGTCTTAAAGATCCTAAAAAGAATTTCAAGAACTAATCAAGAATAAAACCTGAGGTTCTTCACTAGCACACGACTTGAGGTTTATAACCTACCGTGTTGACATATTATGTGCCCATTCCAGTTAAAGTTGGCTTTGCATAGGAGTTCTGAAAGTTCTCAATTGGTTGCATAACAACTTGGAAGCAATGGTAGGCCCTGTACTGCCAGGTAGCAAGAAGTTAAGATTGCATAAGTTCAGTCCATATGAGTTTGGATTTGTCATTATCCTTGTCTTGTGACTATGGTTTTGACGATTCACATGGATAAGAACACATACACCATAAAATCTAAGGGTCATAAGGTTTCTCTCCGATTCATGAAAATGATGGTGAGGAAACACTTCCACCAAGTAGATTTGAAGCAGATGGCAAAAGGTCTAAACAATTGAGACTATGATTATGGCATCCCTTTTCATAGTTCTGAAATTGTTTAGACACACATGCATGCTATCTAAGGAAAGGTGTATGATTTTGATAAAGTTTTATCAAAGCATCTCGTATCAGAAATCTGAACTTTGGTAAGAAAGTCAATAAAGTATTGATTTCTAGAAGTCCAGCTGATTTCTGAGTACATGTCAAAGCTAGTGGGAGCATAAGTGTTATGCTAATAATCATCGTGTTAGTGGGAGCATGATAATTATTGTTAGTGTTGCAAGTTAGCAATGTTAATTATAGAAAACAAAAGTTTCAATTCGTGAGGCTGCAGGGATTGAAAAGGTTGTTTTGCTATAATTAAGGGAGAGGATATACTTCATTTCAGTTCTAAAGGCTTAGATTGAGACCTTAATCATCTTTAGTCAAGAATATATATATGAATTTCATTTTGGATTGGTTCAACTTAAGGAAATTCTATATATTGCGTTATCAAAATTTGATTATGATTACGGCATCCCTCTTCATAGTCAAATTTTGAAAACATGGCAAATAAAAATATTGTAGCAAAAGACTGGTCTAGAATCATGTCTTTATGTGAGACATCATGAATCATGTACCATTTGCTTTGGGTACAGGATCGATTGCATGTGCTATAATATTTGTCATTTCTAAATTTTTCCAAATGCCCAGAGGCATTAAGAAGGGAAAAGGTCTAGAATTGGATATGACTAAAATGATTAAGCAATTGTCGAGGACAATCTGAGGTTTACCAAAGATTGGTTGCTCAGGGACAGTTGAAAGTATAGTGCTAATTTTGGAAGGACCATATTGACATATTCTGAAAAGAGGCATCTCTTATTCAGAAGTGATAGTCAAAATGAGAATATGGAGTTGTCTCCATAGGTGGAAGTTATCTGTGTAAGATTAGAAAACTTAATGCAAGAAGCATGTCCAAAGCAATGTACTTTGAATATGAGACTTAGTTTCCATGGAGTTGATCTCCATTGGAATACCTTATAATGACTGTTGACAAGTCTTTATGACTTTGTACATATTCATTACAGGAGGGTCAGTGCATATAAGTTTAAAATCTAAATAGATTTTGATAAATGATAGGAATTTGAAATGCTCACATTTTTCGATAAGGATTTGGGAGTGTGAAATTAGACATTGAAATTATGTTCAATTGGTTTATTTCACAAAGTAAGGATCATAGACAAACATAGAGTGCATACTTGGTGTATGGCAAAGCTATTGTTTAAGAAAAACATAGTGTACATGCTTGGAGCATGGGACAACTAGTGTTTTTAATTCAAGTATAAAGTTGATAAAACCGAAACAATGAATAATGAGTAATCAGTATGGTGATAAATAAAAGAGTTTATTTATATTCATAGGGTTTGATACCATATTTGATTCATTTATTCTTGTGTTTCACTTTGCATGTTTTGACTTCCAGAATAACTAAGTCGCTCTTCCTGAATGATTAAGTTATTCAAACCATCCACAGTCGGTCATATGTTGGAAGTAGATATGAATCAAGACTGTCATGGGTTGGTTTGTAGAGGTCCAAGTTGGTGGACAAAGTGGTGCTACAACACTCATGAGTGCTCATAAGTTCTGAGTATTGGATTCAACCCGCGCTCATTTGAATCACTTCATGGATTTTATCACGAGTGATCATGAGACGATAATATCTTATATTCTTCAAACCTAGAGATATGAGTTGTTACTATGAGTTGGTTATACCTTGATTGCACGAAAACACATTTGGTAACTCGATGTTATATAACGTGCATTTGTGTATGATTCAACAAGTAGTAGAACAAGCCATATGAGTCGAAGTTTATCCATTCCTTTTACCTTCGGGATAAAAGCGATATATGTGGGCCCCTCAATGATTTAGCGATGACACATGAGAGTGCTTGGCCAAGCCAGGAATGATTTGATTTGTTCAATCAGTCAGTCATCATAAATCGAAAATCAGGAAACAACAAATGGACAGAGAGAATGATTATAATCCATGTCTCAGTCCATATGATATCTAGAATGGAGGAATATATGATCCCTTATCTAATGGATAAGTCATTGACAAGGTCAGAGTTCAACAGCGGCTTTAAGAGCTACGATTGCCAGTTAGGTTTTGAAGTCATACTCAATAATAGTTTTAGACTTATCCAAGTGGGAGACTGTTGGATTAATGTCTAAGTCCATAACTATATTTGGTATGTACTTGACCCGACCCGACATGGTCCATTTGGGTTGCACTTCACCGGCACAATTTATATGTTTAGTCTTTTGAGAATAGTATATTTATGATTTATATTAATATATTATAAGTTCTAATATATTAATATGGAATCATATTATTTAATTAGTATTGATCAAAAATTAATTTAGAATTAATTAAGTGATCAAAAAGAACTAATTAAATATGGACTCTTATATATATGGAATGGGCCAAGTTCATTTAGGTTGGGCTAAGCTTTCATGGATGGTCCATGGAGCTTTTAACCCATGGATCCTATGTAAATGAAAGGTCATGGGTATTAGGGTTTACATGGATGTAACCCTAATCCTCCATAATATATAAAGGGGTCCTTGGCTCACAAAATTGGCACAAGTGTGTGAAAATAAGAGTGAGCCGATTTTAGTGTGCATACATATTCTCTCAAGTTCTTCCAAGGTGTTTTGGTGATTTGTGATTCCATTTGAGGCTTCCACACTATTGGGGCTAAGCTCTTAAAGCTTGAAGACATCAAGCTACATCAAAAGGTATGTCATCTAACTAGAACTTTGTAGTATAGGTGCTTCATAATATGCTAGTTAGGATGAAACATTGGAATAGTTAATATTTGCATGTATAATAGAGAAAACATAGATCCAAGGTTTATAGGGTTGCATGTACACCATAGGAGTGTTAGAATGCTCAAAACCCAACACTTGCGAGGGTACACCCCGCGTACCTCCGGAGTACGCCCCGCGTACGCACCCTGAGTTGACTTGGTCGAGTTAACTCGATTGGGTTGGCTCAGTTGGCCTAGTTGGTTTGACCAGTTGACTTTGACAACCAAGTATTGACCTTGAGGGTATTTTGGGTATTTTGGGATTTTGATTTCATTGGTCACTTGGAGGAACAGGTGTCGGTTGGAGCTGAGATTCGGAGTTGGGACCTCATCAGCTTCTGTTCATTTTTTGAAGTGAGTTTTCCTAACTGTACTAACAGGGTCGAAGGCACCAATGTCGGCCCTTTGGATTGTTATCCTGGTTTATATTATGATTGAGTATTGTAGTGATCTGTTAGATCGGTATCCTGGTAGATAGGATGTTGTTATGCTTAGTGATCTGTTAAATCTGCATGTTATATGTTCTGGATATATGTTCTCCAATAGCATGTATTGATGTAGTATGGTTGGGTTGAGACTGTACTGCTTTGTGCTACCAGTCAACAAACCTGGTAATGTTTGTATCGGTACATTATATGTATGCTTATCTGTTATGTATATGTCGACATGGCTTGTGTATGTGTGGTTGGGTTGAGGCGGGCCTACTTTCTGCTGAAGGCCAATAGACCCATGGCGGTCCGAATAGACTGAAGCCCATCAGGGCGTACCAGTCGGGCCGAAGGCCCGGAGAACGGTACAGACAGGCTGAAGGCCCAGCGAGGCGGACCAGACATGATGAAGGTTCTGAGAGTGGTCCAGACATGTTGAAGGCCCGGTGAGGCGGTCCAGACATGCTGAAGGCTCTGAGAGTGGTCCAGATAGGCTGAAGGCCCGGTGAGGCGGTCTAGTCATGCTAAAGGCTCTATATGCATGTTGTTATTTGTATATGTGATATTGTTTGCGTGTTGGTACTTTGGGGGAACTCACTAAGCTTTGTGCTTACGGTTTCAGTTTATTGTTTCAGGTGCTTCAGATGTTTTGGCAAGGCGAAGGCGTGACCATACACATCCTCGCGTTTTGGACTTATGGTTACTACGAAACTCTGATAATGTGAATGTCTTGAAAACTATGTGTAAATGACTCCGGTTTTCAATAAATGTTTTGGAAACAATGGTTTTGTAAACAATTCTATAGAAAAAAGGGTTGTTTCGACAAGTTTAAATTTTATCGAAATTTTATGGATGTTACAGAGATTTTAAGGGCTTAATGGGTCAAGACCCACTTAAAGGGACCTAGGGTTTGAGTTTGAAGCATTATGGATGGTCCTTGAGGGTAAAGTTGGAAACTTTACGCTTCTAGACATCATTTTGAAAGGGATCTGAGGTTTGGAGTCTTTGGATTCAAAGGAAACGACTTAAGGCATTAAGAAGTTGGTTTTCTGGCAAACTCGACGAGTTCATGAGTGAACTCGACGAGTTGGTGGGACTTTTTGCGATCCGGCCAGTCAACAAGGGAACTCGACGAGTTGATAGCCAAACTCGACGAGTTGAGTCTACCCGGAATGTTGACCTTGACTTCGACTTTGACTAATGTTTACTCTTAGGGCTTGAAGTATTCAGTTAAATCTAAGGAGCTGTTTGTGTTTAGGGATTGAGTAGAGCAGATACTCGGTGTGACATCCCCATTTTCACGGCCAGAAAAGACCGATTTTGTTTATGCTTTATAAAAATCAGAGTACCTCTTTTAATAAAAATGTTGCGGAATTTGTTCCCAGAAAAACATGATAAATACGTTATCAAAGCATTTCCGAAGAAATGTATTTTTATTCATTTTAAAACATTGGGATGTCATCGTCAATACAGAAACATAAGCATAAACAAAACTTACATTCATTATCACTAGTGATTTATATCTCCTTAATCTCTCAGTGTAATGTAACTTCATATCGACACCTGTGATTCAAATAAACTGAGTGGGTCAGGTTGGGAAACCTGGTGAGTACATAGGGTTTTCAACCCACAATAATATAATTATTATGTTTAAACATCAAACAATCAATCCAATTACCCATCCCCATTATCTTCTTTACTCTTAAGGATCTACCCTAAGAATCAGCTATTCCTCGTTCATTCATTCCTAAATATTATCCTAAGGAATAGGCACGAAATCCATTGTTGCTAATGACACATCTGTCAAGCACAACTACTAATATTATCACTTAGGCGCATCTGCCAGAATTGTGACATTCTTTATGGGGCGCATCTGCCGGTATAGTCCTTTAGGTGCATCTGCCGGGGTTATGAGGTTCTCTATTAGGCGCTTCTGCCGGTAGAGTCCTTTTGGCGCATCTGATGGGTTTTTGAGCATTCTAACACTCCTATGGTATACATGCAACCCTAGAAACCTTGGATCTATGTTTGACTAAGATACATGCAAATAATTATTTTTCCAAGGTTCTTATCCTAACTAGCATGGCATGGGGTACTTGAATCAAATAAAACTAGTAGAATTACTTACCTTGTAGTAGTAGTTGATTGCTTGGAGTTTGAGAGCCTAGCACCAATAATGTGGATGCCTCAAATGGAAGTCACAAATCACCACAAACTTGGAAACTTGAGAGAATAGTCACAAACTTCTTGAAATCGGCCCTCTTAGTTTACACACATCAACTAGTGTTATTTCAAGAACCAAAGCCTCCTTTATATAGTGTGGTGGATTAGGGTTACATCCATGTAAACCCTAATACCCATGTCTTTTCATTTCCATGAGATCCATGGGTTAAAGCTCCATGGAGTATCCATGGACTTTCCATGCAAGCCTAGCCATTCCAAATAAGCATTAGCCCACACTATATAAATACAAGAGCCCATATTTAATTAGTCATACTTTTGATCTCTAAATTAATTCTAAATTAATTATAGATCAACACTAATTAAATAATATGATTTTATATTAATATATTAGAACTTATAATATATTAATAAATCATAACTTATACTATTCTCAAAAGATTATCCGTAAATTGTTCGGGTGAAGTGCAACCCAAATGGACCATGCCGGGTCGGGTCAAGTACATACCAAATATAGTTATGGACTTAGACATTATCTCCAACAGTCTCTCACTTGGATAAGTCTAATAACTATAGTTGCAAGTATGACTTCAGGAACCGATCAGCAATCGTAGCTCTTAAAACTCTGTTGAACTATGAAGTGCCATTTTAGATAAGTGATCATATAATCCTCTGTTCTAGATATCAGCCGGACAAATACATGGAACATGGTCTTGCTTATTGTCCAGCATTTGTTTCCCGATTTCCGATTTGTTTGACATAGAACTTAACTGAAGACATCAATTTAGTTCTGACCGGGCCCGGTACATAGGTCAAAACAAAATCATCGAGGGGCCCAGATATCGCTTCTAATCCTAGAAGGAACAGATAAACTTCGACTCATATGTTTGCTCTACTACTTGTTGAATTACACACAAAAGCACGGTTTATAACATCGAGTTACCAATGCGTTTTCGTGCAATCAAGGCATAACCAACTCATAGGCAACAAATCATATCTCTAGGTTTGAAGACTTATATGATATTACCGTCTCACGATCACTCGAGATAAATTCCATGAAGTGATACAAGTGAGCGTGGGTTGAATCCAATACTCAGAACTTATGAGCACTCATGAGTGTTGTAGCCCCGCTTTGTCTAACATCTTAGACCTCTACAAGCCAACCCATGATAGTCTTGATTCATATCTACTTCCAACATATGACCGACTGTGGAGAGTTTGAATAATATGATATAAACCATAACATAATTATTCTGGAAGTCAAAACATGCAAAAAGAAATAATAGTAAACGATTGACAAGAGATAGCAACACTTTACTCACAAATAACAGCTTTTATTTATCATCAAATGTCAATTACATTTTACAAATTTCAAGATTATCTAACTACTAAAACTAATATCATCCTTCAGCCCTATGCTCCGAGCATGCTGGAGATGCTTAGCCCGAGTCAGTCCCTTCGTGAGGGGATCTGCTGGGTTCTCATCCGATGATACCCTCTTTGCCACGAGGATTCCTTCTTCTATTCGATGTCTAATGAAGTGATATTTTCTGTCAATGTGTCTGGATCTCCCATGATCTCTTGGTTCCTTGGCTAAGGCAACCGCACTATTGCTGTCACAGAAAATCTCCATTGGCTCCTTTATAGCTGGTACAACTCCAAGGTCTCCGATGAAGTTCTTTAGCCATATAGCCTCCTTTGCTGCCTCGCTTGCTGCTATATACTCTGATTCACAAGTGGAATCAGCCAACTGTCTCCTGCTTGGAACTTTTCCAAGTAATTGTCCCTCCGTTTAGAGTAAAGACCCAGCCCGACTGAGAGCGGAAATTATCCATGTCAGTCTGAAAGCTAGCATCACTGTACCCTACAACTCTCAAGTCCTCACTGCCACCGAGGATAAGGACCCAGTCCTTAGTCCTCCGTAGGTACTTGAGGATATTCTTTACCGCAGTCCAGTGTGCCTTGCCAGGGTTCCCCTGATACCTGCTAACCATGCTCAAAGCACAGGCTACATCAGGTTGAGTACACGTCATATCATACATGATCGATCCTACAGCTGAAGCATAAGGTATTCGACTCATTTCTGCTATCTCAGCCTCAGTACTAGGGCTTTGTGTCTTAATCAATCTGGCATTACTCTGGATGGGTAACTCTCCTTTCTTGGAGTTATGCATGTTGAACCTTTTCAACACTTTGTCCACATAGGTGCTTTGACTAAGTCCAATTAGTCTTTTACTCCTGTTTCTCAAAATCCTTATCCCTAGGATATAGGCAGCTTCTCCAAGGTCCTTCATAGCGAAACACTTCCCAAGCCAGGACTTTACTTCCTGCAGGGTTGGGATGTCATTTCCTATGAGTAGTATGTCATCCACATACAGTACCAAAAAGCTGACTATACTCCCACTAGCCTTGATATAGACACAAGATTCATCTTCACTCCTTGAAAAGCCAAATTCTTTGACTTTCTCATCAGAGCAAAGATTCCATCTGCGAGGTGCCTGTTTTAATCCATAAATGGATTTCTCGAGCTTACACACTCTACTGGGGTACTCTGTACTGACAAAACCCTCTGGCTGAACCATGTAAACATCTGCAGCCAACTTTCTATTAAGGAAAGCGGTTTTGACATCCATTTGCCATATTTCATAATCATGAAATGCAGCAATGGCTAACAGAACCCTAATAGACTTAATCTTGGCCACTGGTGAAAAGGTCTCATCATAATCAACTCCCGGAGTTTGAGAATAACCCTTTGCAACCAGTCGTGCCTTATAAGTGTGTACATTACCATCCATGTCGGTCTTCTTCTTGAAGATCCATTTGCACCCAACTATCTTACGATCAGGTACATTGTCAACCAAGTTCCAAACTTGATTGTCATACATGGACTGTATCTCGCTATCCATAGCCTCTTTCCATTTAGCAGCCTCAGGGCCTGCCATGGCTTTCGTGTAGCTATTAGGCTCATCCAGATTTACCAGTGTGTTATCACTGATAAGTGTCTCACCTTCTGTAGTAATATGAAAACCATAATAATGCTCAGGTGCATTCCTAACTCTGGTGGAACGCCTCAGAGGTATAGATTCTTTAGTCAGCTCAACAGGAGTTTTCTTCTCAGGTTGAGGGCTAGGGTTTGAGGTTCCTTCACCACTTGACTCTTGAATTTCCTCAAGGTCAATTTGCCTCCCACTGTCTCCTTGGCTCATGAATTCTCTCTCTCGAAAGAATCCTCTTCTTGCTACAAAGACCACATTATCACTGGGTCTGTAGAAGATGTAACCAAAGGATTTATGTGGGTAGCCGATGAAAATACTCCTTTCGCTTCGGGGTTCGAGCTTATCGTGAATCTCGCGTCTCACGAAAGCCTCCAACCCCAAATCTTGATGTGGTCTAGATTGGGAACTTTTCCAGTCCACACCTCGTGAGGTGTTTTGGCAACCTTCTTTTTAGGGACTAGATTAAGGATATGGGCGGCAGTATCTAAGGCATACCCCCAAAATGAGATTGGTAGCGAAGCTTGACTCATCATGGAACGAACCATGTCCAACAAGGTCCGATTGCGCCTCTCAGCTACACCATTCAACTGTGGTGTCCTAGGAGGTGTCAATTGTGAGACAATCCCACATTCCTTAAGATAGTCAATGAACTCAGTACTAAGATACTCACCACCACGATCGGATCGAAGCATCTTAATGTTCCTGCCCAACTGATTCTCCACTTCTTGCTTAAACTCTTTGAATTTCTCAAAGGTTTCTGACTTATGCTTGATTAGGTAGACATATCCATATCTACTAAAATCATCAGTAAAAGTCACATAGAACCGATTAGCATCTCTTGTGGCGGTTCTGAAGGGTCCACACACATCCGTGTGTATGAGGTCCAACAAACCTTCACCCCTAGCACAAGTGTCAGTAAAAGGTGACTTTGTCATTTTACCAAGCAAACAAGATTCACAACTATCATCTGACTTTAGGTCAAATGACTCCAAGACTCCATCCTTTTGGAGTTGGCCTATGCGTTTCTTGCTTACATGTCCAAGACGACAATGCCATAAGGATGCTTTATCTAAGCTAGTGGAAGAGTTAATACACAATACATTATTTCCTAGATTATCTACAACAGATACAGTTTCATACACGCCATCACAAGGTAATGCTTTAAAATAAAGAACATTATTAAAGAAAGCATCAATACTACCATTATTATTATCAAAATAAAAGGTAAAACCTTGTTTATACAATGCATGAAAGGAAATAACATTTCTTGCCATTTCTGGCGAATAATAACATTTATTCAAATCTAATGTAAACCCACTATTTAGCACTAACGAATAAACTCCTATCTTGGTGACAGGTGAAGCTTTCCTGTTTCCCATGATCAAGTTTATCTTTCCCTACTCCACATTCTCACTTCTTTTTAGTCCCTGCAAATCACAACATATGTGAATACCATAACCTGTATCAAGGACCCAATACTTAGAATGAGGTGAGTTATTAGACAATATAGTGTATATACCTGCATGGTTGGGTTTTACTTTCCCATCCTTCAAATCTTGCTGGTACTTTGGGCAGTTTTGCTTCCAGTGCGACTTTTCATGGCAATAGAAGCATTCAGCCTCATTAGGGTTAACAGAAGGAGTGACAAAACCTTTCTTGGTTTTGCTTGAAGAGGAGCCTTCAAGGGTCTTACCCTTGGTACCCTTAGAAGGGTTCTTTCTCTTCTTCCCTTTGCCATCCCCGATTGCCAAGACATTGGCCGCAGTTGGAGTAGGAGTAGGAGTAGTAACAACCGACTTACCCTTTAGACCACTTTCGGCGGTCTTCAAGAGTCCTTGAAGTTTGCTCAGGGTGACTTCTTTCTTGTTCATGTGATATGTCATGCGGAATTGATCATAACACGATGGCAAGGAGTGCAAAATGATGTATATTGCTAACTCCTCAGGGAAGTTCACATTCAGCTTCAGTAAACGGTCCACATACCTTTGCATTTTCTGCATGTGGCCCGTGATGGGTTCACCATCCTTCATTCGGGTTGTTATCATGGAGGAGATTATTTCATATCGCTCTTGACGAGCACTTTGATGGTAGCGGTCCATCAAGTCCTGGTGCATCTCAAAAGGATAATAGTCCTCATAGGACTTTTGGAGCTCGGCTGTCATGGTGGCCATCATGATGCATGCCACTTTTGTAGCATCTCTTTCATGTACCTCATATTCAGCAAGCTCTTCAGGAGTAGCAGTTGGCTCGGGTACCTTCAGCTCCTTGTCGAGAACATATTCTTTGTTCTCATACCGAGTGACCATCCTGATGTCTTCTGAAAAGAAGAGGGAATATATTAGATTAGATATAGAGATAGTCCTTAACAAAACACCCAAATGTAATATTAAGGCTAGGACCCAACACAATATTTTATAACTTAGAAGAGGGATGCCGTAATCTAAGCTATAAGATATTTGAAGGTAGGTGAATGACGATTCACCAATTTCCACCATGAAAAACGAAATATTTAATTAGGTTTTAATTGGTTTAGAAACTCCTAGATTCTTTGAGATTCATTGAACTTTCTTCAATGGCATGTTTCAATCTTGAGTGTGCCCTTCAAGTTTTGTGACTGGGATGCCGAGGATCACAAAACAAGGTGTGAAGTAACCATGCAAATTACTTGGTACCCTTAATGTATTACCCCTCAATCGATGTGCCGGTTAACCACACACGCTCCATCGATACTATGATAAACATTAAGTCACCCTTTACCTACCTTGTTAAGTTCAAGTTAGTGTGCCGGTTAACCACACACGCTCCACTAACGACTTAAACAAAATGTAAAGTGTAATTTCATGGATTAGCACCTTATTCACATTTTCCTAAAATAACTAATATTGAGAATTCAATAAAGTTTAGTTACTTTAGTATTATCATTATACTTTTAATGAGAATTTATAAGTCCTTGTCCTACCCGTTCGGCTAACGACCCTCCACCGATCAAGGAAGCGGTGGGTGAGAGTGGACACCCATTAAGTTGCCATTTTATAGGCAACAACCTTATATCCCCCTTATAGACCGGCTTCGTGAATGAGGCGTACTAACGGTAAGACGACTTGATCTTATACATATATAAATATTATTAAACTTATAATATTATAAAGTATAAGGGTTGAATTTTAACTTTTAAAATTCTAGGGGTTGGAACTAAAGTTTTTAATATGACTTTACATGTTCCAAAACTTGAGGGCAAGTTTTGTAAACTTTCAAAACTTTTCATTTCTCATAACTTATGAGTTAATGGTTATTAAAAATAAAGACTCTTCATTTTTTGTAACCTATGTGTTCTTTTAATGGTTATTTATAAATGTGACTTTTGGTTATCCATAACTTAAGAACTAGTTATGGACTCCATTAAAACACATAAAGATCAAGAATTAATCTAATCAATTATTAGCACATAATTTCTATGATCTTCTAAACTCATATGTTTATGAATGTTCATATCAAAAATTTCAAGAATCGTAAGTACATATACAAAATTTGAAATTTTGATACGAGCTTTTGAACAAAACTTCGATTTTCAAGTTTTTTTTTTTTTTTTTTTTTTTGCATCAAGTATCAAATAAACAAACATGGCTCTGATACCACTGATGGGTTTTTGAGCATTCTAACACTCCTATGGTGTACATGCAACCCTAGAAACCTTGGATCTATGTTTGACTAAGATACATGCAAATAATTATTTTTCCAAGGTTCTTATCCTAACTAGCATGGCATGGGGTACTTGAATCAAATAAAACTAATAGAATTACTTACCTTGTAGTAGTAGTTGATTGCTTGGAGTTTGAGAGCCTTGCACCAGAAATGTGGATGCGTCAAATGGAAGTCACAAATCACCACAAACTTGGAAACTTGAGAGAATAGTCACAAACTTCTTGAAATCGGCCCTCTTAGTTTACACACATCAACTAGTGTTATTTCAAGAACCAAAGCCTCCTTTATATAGTGTGGTGGATTAGGGTTACATCCATGTAAACCCTAATACCCATGTCTTTTCATTTCCATGAGATCCATGGGTTAAAGCTCCATGGAGTATCCATGGACTTTCCATGCAAGCCTAGCCCATTCCAAATAAGCATTAGCCCACACTATATAAATACAAGAGCCCATATTTAATTAGTCATACTTTTGATCTCTAAATTAATTCTAAATTAATTATAGATCAACACTAATTAAATAATATGATTTTATATTAATATATTAGAACTTATAATATATTAATAAATCATAACTTATACTATTCTCAAAAGATTATCCGTAAATTGTTCGGGTGAAGTGCAACCCAAATGGACCATGCCGGGTCGGGTCAAGTACATACCAAATATAGTTATGGACTTAGACACTATCTCCAACAGCATCTGCCAGGGTTATCTTGTTTATTGACAGTATCATTTTCGAGAGTCCACTCGCAATACATGTCAATGGGTTTTTAGAGTACACCGGTGAACACATCGTTCACAACACCTACATGTTGCGAGCCTGCTAGTGTTCTACTGGACTGTTTAGAATAG
Organism: Lactuca virosa; assembly: GCF_052849685.1. Taxonomy (NCBI): domain Eukaryota; kingdom Viridiplantae; phylum Streptophyta; class Magnoliopsida; order Asterales; family Asteraceae; genus Lactuca; species Lactuca virosa. The sequence continues at coordinate 55,364,675 of NC_136429.1, forward strand.
TCTGTGGTTGTCATCCATACTCTGCTAGATGACGGGGCCAGCATTTTGGTAAAAGGCTTCTCACATCGTCCACCTCTCACCCTCACCTCATGGTCTATTTCACCTCTCACCTCATCATCCGACTCATATTTCATCTACCCATGTTTACCCAACATATTTTGTAGATAAAAAATATATATACAGTTTAAATCGTTTAAAACATTTATAAAATTGTTCATCCAGCATAGATAGCAAGTATACAGATAAGATTCACACATAGCACGTAATTTATATTAAATACTTCATATCTATGTGTAAGATGAAAGTAACTATGCACTCACCTGATAAGGTGGTGACTCTGCACTTGGACAGCACTTCGTTACTCTTAAAACAATTTCCTTCGACAAAACCTAGTATCATTACCACTAGGGTTTAGTCTAATATTCATTACGACTAATTATTAGTCTTAGCATTATTATTATTATATAAGCGTTTAAACAATATTTTCCAATCACTATGTACAGACAGGGGCCAGACATGGAACACCGGAGGGCAGGATCATTTTGGCGTATAGCACTTCTGAATCCAGCAACCCTGTGCGGCCCTTTAAACCAGATTCCCCGTACCACGAGTGGTTAAAAAGACATTATAACGACACTTATATAACCCATAATAATAGCACAAATAATTATTATAAGATCCTAATAACATTACTATATTGAAACATAAGTTATACTAAAGATAGGGTAGGCGTAGCTCACTTACAACGAGTTTTTCTCAAAACCAGGCTCCGACCAAGCAGAGTTTCTGAGCCGAAGGCTCTTCTTTTCGGAGCCGTCGGGCTCTCCGGGGCTTCCGCCTCGTGCTAGGGGGTTCCCTAGGCTTTTTGGGGGGTTTAGGGGGTTAGAGAGATGCTCTAGAGAGAGAGGAAGAAGTTGGAAGGTGTGAGGAATGAGCTTCACCCGACACCTCTATTTATAGGCTGACTGGGGCGTCACCACGTCGTGGTGTTGCGTAGGCTCCAAGGTTTCGCCTGGTGCTGACACGTGGCATCGCACACAGGGTGGAAATCAACCGATTTTCAAAAATTCATAACTTTCGCATACGAGCTCCGTTTTCGACGTTCGTTTTTCCACGCGTAGGTAAAACCAAGATCTACAACTTTCATTTAGACTCAGTTGGCTAGTTCTCGACTGATCTTAAATTTAACAATAGGAGGAGATTAGACTGTTAAATGACCGCGAAGAATTCGTAACTCCTTCATACAGACTCCGTTTTCGTCTGTCTTCTTATCGTTGAGTTCCTATTAATGAGATCTTCAACTCTCATTTTGGTAGCGTAGGCTAAAAACCGCTCGATCTAAAATTCGAGTTTCGGGTCGTGCACTGCTGTGCCAAATCTTAGAAAATTCATAACTTCCTCATACGAAGTCAGATTTGGGCGTTCTTTTTATGGACGCTCTCGGTTTAACATATTCTACTACTTTCATTTAGATTACTAAGGCTAAAAGTCGCTCTATCGTAAATTCACTATTTACGTCTCCCGGTGCCGTGCCGGTTTTGCCGAAAAACTTCGACGAGTCATAACTTCTTCGTTATAACTCGGATTTCGGCGTTCTTTACATGTACGGAACCCTTGTAACATATACTACCACTTGAAAAAGATTAATCCTTCTAAATAATCTTCCATTAAAAACTCATTTTTGATGCTTATTGTCTCTAAATTGACTAGCCCGGATCTGCGGGCGTTACAATTATCTCCCCCTTAGGATGATTACGACCCGGAATCATCAACAAAGTAGGGTAGTATAATGACTCCATATGTTATCTCTTCATCCTAGGTAATAATCGTAACTTCTTCAATCCTTCGAATGAGTATCTAACTCTTGGACTCCTTGTCTGCAGGCGGTGCTCGATGTTGCACTTGCTCCCTGTCTCACGTTAGACTCCAAATTATGACCTTCAAGTCACAATCTCGATCCTTACTGGATACAAACTTAAGATAAGTTCTTTTATTACTACAATGGACCGATGTGTCATATTCTAATGACCTATCATCGTATGTTGCAACGCTTAGACTCGGGTCTCTTTGAGTCAAATTCCAGAACAGACTATACCTTCCTTCATGTTCTAATGGGATATAATCACATCTTAAAAGGTAGCATTTCTAGCTACAAGTAACTATCGCGATACCTCTACTAATCGCTTTGATTATCTTTTATTTCAATCTTTCGGCTTAAGTCAGATGCTACATCGAACTTGGTTCTCTGAACCACGTAACATACTCATCGTAGTCGGACTCAATTTGTTATGACCACTAGGGTCGGAATAACAATCATCTTCTTAGTCATTACCGAAACAATGGTAATTACATACATGAACAAAACGGAATCAACTACTAGCTTCTTGGTAACCTTGTGACTTTCCCTGATCCAAGTGCGAGTCCTGTACTTTCGGTAGTATAGGCCTCTACTACCATTCACACCTACTCATACTCGTCCCAAGTATTGTCTCGCAGTTCTCCAAGTTGTTATCACAAAAACAATTTTTTTAACACATACAAATGTGTCCAAACAATCATATAATAATTTTTTTCCTAGACTCTATTAGGACTTCTTCCATGCGTATCTTCAATCATCAATTCTGCTTCAACTCGGTTGGTGATGGAAATGTCAAACGATGGGATAAATTCATGGATTATACCAAAAATTCTTTTTGTCTGCTAATCGAAAGTGTACTTCTCCCGTACTAGACATATTATTTATTAGACGTATTCTAAAGGCAAGATATCACTCTTACGATATCTTCCGATAGGTATCATTCACTATCGTAAGCCTTTTCATTTCCTCCATTTTCTCAGTCTGCTATGAGTCCTTATCATGACATTGTATCCACTAAAGCAGGCGTTCAGTGTATCGAGACGAGAATATAGATAAAGGAGATTTAGACGCGTAATCCTCCTTATTACTCTGAAAAGTTACATGCCAGTTCTAATACTGTATTTAAACGTTGAGAAATCTGAACACATAAAGTTTTCAGATCCGGTCAGCAACAGACCATAGATCCGATCTAATAATAACATCATAAAGCATCATAAATCAGTTAGCACATAAAAGCATTTTAGGCATCTTCCCTAAATAAGTTAGTGCTTGTGTCTATTAATGTGTATTATTTAAATATACTAGACACACTCCGCACGATCATCGCTTAGCATTCTAAGTTTAAGTCTAGAAATAAATCCTTATTCCTAGTTCGCTTAAACTAATGCTCTGATACCAACTGTGACATCCCCATTTTTTTCACGGCCAGAAAAGACCGATTTTGTTTATGCTTTATAAAAATCAGAGTACCTCTTTTAATAAAAATGTTGCGGAATTTGTTCCCAGAAAAACATGATAAATACGTTATCAAAGCATTTCCGAAGAAATGTATTTTTATTCATTTTAAAACATTCGGATGTCATCGTCAATACAGAAACATAAGCATAAACAGAACTTACATTCATTATCACTAGTGATTTATATCTCCTTAATCTCTCAGTGTAATGTAACTTCATATCGACACCTGTGATTCAAATAAACTGAGTGGGTCAGGTTGGGAAACCTGGTGAGTACATAGGGTTTTCAACCTACAATAATATAATTATTATGTTTAAACATCAAACAATCAACCCAATTACCCATCCCCATTATCTTCTTTACTCTTAAGGATCTACCCTAAGAATCAGCTATTCCTCGTTCATTCATTCCTAAATATTATCCTAAGGAATAGGCACGAAATCCATCGTTGCTAATGACACATCTGTCAAGCACAACTGCTAATATTATCACTTAGGCGCATCTGCCAGAATTGTGACATTCTTTATGGGGCGCATCTGCCGGTATAGTCCTTATTACTCTGAAAAGTTACATGCCAGTTCTAATACTGTATTTAAACGTTGAGAAATCTGAACACATAAAGTTTTCAGATCCGGTCAGCAACAGACCATAGATCCGATCTAATAATAACATCATAAAGCATCATAAATCAGTTAGCACATAAAAGCATTTTAGGCATCTTCCCTAAATAAGTTAGTGCTTGTGTCTATTAATGTGTATTATTTAAATATACTAGACACACTCCGCACGATCATCGCTTAGCATTCTAAGTTTAAGTCTAGAAATAAATCCTTATTCCTAGTTCGCTTAAACTAATGCTCTGATACCAACTGTGACATCCCCATTTTTTTCACGGCCAGAAAAGACCGATTTTGTTTATGCTTTATAAAAATCAGAGTACCTCTTTTAATAAAAATGTTGCGGAATTTGTTCCCAGAAAAACATGATAAATACGTTATCAAAGCATTTCCGAAGAAATGTATTTTTATTCATTTTAAAACATTCGGATGTCATCGTCAATACAGAAACATAAGCACAAACAGAACTTACATTCATTATCACTAGTGATTTATATCTCCTTAATCTCTCAGTGTAATGTAACTTCATATCGACACCTGTGATTCAAATAAACTGAGTGGGTCAGGTTGGGAAACCTGGTGAGTACATAGGGTTTTCAACCTACAATAATATAATTATTATGTTTAAACATCAAACAATCAACCCAATTACCCATCCCCATTATCTTCTTTACTCTTAAGGATCTACCCTAAGAATCAGCTATTCCTCGTTCATTCATTCCTAAATATTATCCTAAGGAATAGGCACGAAATCCATCGTTGCTAATGGCACATCTGTCAAGCACAACTGCTAATATTATCACTTAGGCGCATCTGCCAGAATTGTGACATTCTTTATGGGGCGCATCTGCCGGTATAGTCCTTTAGGCGTATCTGCCGGGGTTATGAGGTTCTCTATTAGGCGCTTCTGCCGGTAGAGTCCTTTTGGCGCATCTGCCAGGGTTATCTTTTTTATTGACAGTATCATTTTCGAGAGCCCACTCGCAATACATGTCAATTGGTTTTTAGAGTACACCGGTGAACACATCGTTCACAACACCTACAGGTTGCGAGCCTGCTAGTGTTCCACTGGACTGTCTAGAATAGTCTGTGGTTGTCATCCATACTCTGCTAGATGACGGGGCCAACATTTGGATAAAAGGCTTCTCACATCGTCCACCTATCACCCTCACCTCGTGGTCTATTTCACCTCTCACCTCATCATCCGACTCATATTTCATCTACCCATGTTTACCCAACATATTTTGTAGATAAGAAATATATATACAGTTTAAATCGTTTAAAACATGTATAAAATTGTTCATCCAGCATAGATAGCAAGTATACAGATAAGATTCACACATAGCACGTAATTTATATTAAATACTTCATATCTATGTCTAAGATGAAAGTAACTATGCACTCACCTGATAAGGTGGTGACTCTGCACTTGGACAGCACTTCGTTACTCTTAAAACAATTTCCTTCGACAAAACCTAGTGTCATTACCACTAGGTTTTAGTCTAATATTCATTGCGACTAATTATTAGTCTTAGCATTATTGTTATTATATAAGCGTTTAAACAATATTTTCCAACCACTATGTACAGACAGGGGCCAGACATGGAACACCGGAGGGCAGGATCATTTTGGCGTATAGCACTTCTGAATCCAGCAACCATGTGCGGCCCTTTAAACCAGATTCCCCGTACCACGAGTGGTTAAAAAGACATTATAACGACACTTATATAACCCATAATAAAAGCACAAATAATTATTATAAGATCCTAATAACATTACTATATTGAAACATAAGTTATACTAAAGATAGGGTAGGCGTAACTCACTTACAACGAGTTTTTCTCAAAACCAGGCTCCGACCAAGCAGAGTTTCTGAGCCGAAGGCTCTTCTTTTCGGAGCCGTCGGGCGCTCCGGGGCTTCCGCCTCGTGCTAGGGTGGTTCCCTAGGCTTTTTGGGGGGTTTGGGGGGTTAGAGAGATGTTCTAGAGAGAGAGGAAGAAGTTGGAAGGTGTGAGGAATGAGCTTCACCCGACACCTCTATTTATAGGCTGCCTGGGGCGTCACCACGTCGTGGTGTTGCGTAGGCTCCAAGGGTTCGCCTGGTGCTGACACGTGGCATCGCACACAGGGTGGAAATCAACCGATTTTCAAAAATTCATAACTTTCGCATACGAGCTCCGTTTTCGACGTTCTTTTTTTCCACGCGTAGGTAAAAACAATATCTACAACTTTCATTTTGACTCAGTTGGCTAGTTCTCGACCGATGTTAAATTTAACAGTAGGGGGAGATTAGACTGTTAAATGACCGCGAAGAATTCGTAACTCCTTTATACGGACTCTGTTTTCGTCTGTCTTTTTATCTTTGAGTTCATATTAATGAGATCTTCAACTCTCATTTAGGTTGCATAGGCCAAAAACCGCTCGATCTAAAATTCGAGTTTCGAGTTTCGAAGTCAGATTTGGGCGTTCTTTTTATGGACGCTCTCGGTTTAACATATTCTAATACTTTCATTTAGATTACTAAGGCTAAAATTCGCTCTATCGTAAATTCACTATTTACGTCTGCCGGTGCCGTGCCGATTTTGCCGAAAAACTTCGACGGGTCATAACTTCTTCATTATAACTCGGATTTCGGCGTTCTTTACATGTATGGAACCCTTGTAACATATACTACCACTTGAAAAAGATTAATCATTCTAAATAATCTTCCATCAAAAACTCATTTTTGATGCTTATTGTCTCTAAATTGACTAGCCCGGATCTGCGGGCGTTACACTCGGAGCCAGTGACTATTCAGCTACTGTCAGTATTTGAGGTGAGTCATCTTACCACACTCATGGGTCGAAGGCACCAAGGTCGGCCCATTAATGGATATGATATGTTTGTATCGAATGGGATATGGTATGTTATTTGATTTATGTATGTGTTTATGTGAAGGCCATGGGGGAGCCCATGGCATTTGTCAAGACCATGGGGGGAGCCCATGGCATGAGGATATAAGACCATGGGGGTAACCCATGGAATTCCATTGAAGACCATGGAGGGAGTCCATGGCAATTTGTATGTATATGTACGAGCATGCCATTATGTGATTATATGATTGTTGTGATTGGGAAACTCACTAAGCTTGTGCTTACAGTTTATTCGTATGTTTCAGGTACTTCTATTGATAAGGGCAAGGGCCCGGCTTGATGACGAGGCACAAATTCTCCGGTGTTTTCACATTTAGCTCTTTGTACTCTTGATTTTCAAAATAACATGGATATGTATTGGGATTTTTAGATTTACTATGGTTGATGTTATGAAAATAAAAGTTTAAAAATTCTATGAAAATTGGGCCGTTACAAGTTGGTATCAGAGCCTTCGTTTGAGAGATTCGGACACACTTCTAGGTGTGTCAAAACTCAAACTGAGGGAATGGTAACAATTTCTTTTCAAAAAGAAACCAAAGTTTAATTTCTTGAAAACAATTTTGTAAGAAAAAGGGGGAGAATGCAATGCACGTAAGAGGCCGAGCTCAAGTAAGTATTCCCAATGTTTTAGTCATGCTATGATATATATGGAATATGCTTGTATGGATTATTTGCTAAGTGTATGCTTTCAAAGCTGTACATGTTTAGGATTGCATAGTCCTAGAATGAGGGAGTCTGCCTTATTCTTGTTCCTTGTTTGGTTGTGGTTTAGGGTAGAAGCTTTATTTGACAGTCTATGTGATTCTCTTTGTGTATAACTTGCATGCATAGGGCAACCTGTTATGATTAATCTGGATTTCTGGTTTGGTGAGGGTTGAGAATCCTAGGGCAGTCTAGGATCAGAGTTAGTGTTGTGTCTATGAGTTATGATTTGTGATTAGGTGATTTAGGGATATCAGGTATGGAGTTGGGGAAGGTACAGGTAGGTGTGGAAGGTAGTATTGGGCCCGTACTACTGAAAGCACAGGACCTGTACCCGAAGCAATGACAGACCTGGTAGTTCATAGGAGTCTGGTGAGGAGGAATCCCTTTATATTTCCTTATCTTGGTTATTTTTGATATTTTCAGTTGAGGATAGTGATGATCACGCGAGGTTCAGGATCAAGATTAGGATTAGGTTCGGGCTCCGGTGCAGAGCCCATAGATGAGAGGTTGCACGATCTTATCGCAGTCGAGGTTACTCGTAGCATCCTTGATGCTACCCTGGTGATTTTCGGTACCGTCAAGGAGGGCATCATGGAGATCATGGAGGAGAGGCTCAGATCCTTTTAAGCTGAGATTGTTGCAGGTCAAATTGGGGCACGAGCTCCCTCGTTCAGGTAGTTCAAGGCGTGTAGAGCGCCTGAGTTCTTTGGGGTCTGGGATCCCATCATTAGCCGACGCTGGGTGGCAAACATGGAGAATGCCCAGCTCACGAGTTCTTGACCCGATGCGGCCAAGGTGGGGTTCGTATCTTGTATGTTGAGGGATTGGGCACGAGACTAGTGGGTGGAGGTGACCCATGAGGTGGGATCAGCTGGGGCGGCTAAGATGACTTGGGAGGAGTTTGTGAGGAGGTTTGATCGGGAGTTTGCACCACCCATTGAGGTGCAGTGTTTGGTGAGAGAGTTCCGGGATTTACAGCAGACTACTGAGACTGTGGCGAAGATCACTGCCAAGTTTCGAGAGAGGACACTTTTGGTTCCGCAGTACGCTGCGGATGAGGAGATGAAGAAGACTATATCATTCGATGCTGAGAGATGATATTTGTGGGTTTGTGAGTTTTTAGGGGTGCAAGACCTTGAATGCGATGGTAGAGAAGACCGGAGAACGGGAGATTGAGTTGGAGCTTCGCACGAAGCGGAAGTCGGAGCAGGTTCAGGAAGCAGTAGGTCAGGACAAGAAGCCTAAGACCTACGATCCTCCCAGTAGGGGCCAGCAGGCTCATGGCCATTATGCCAAGTACGATAAGCCGCACAGTGGAGCCTGCCGACCAGCGGGCTCAGGATATTATGCATTTGGCCAGTCGGGTCACATGAGTCGGGATTGCCCCAAGAAGGGCTTGATTTGTTTCCACTACAACCAGATCGGTCATAAGAAGGCTGACTGTCCGAGGTTGGTTAGGGGAGGAGGAGCTGTGGCAGCGCTTGCACCCGCCACGATGAGGATTACAGATGGCTGCCCGATCAAGGCGGAGGCTCCTGCGGTGAAGAGCCACGCATTTCAGCTGACTACTAAGGAGGCCCGAGCAGTTCCAGATGTCGTGACTGGTATGTGATCTCTTCTGGCTTGTTTATTTCATTGTTATGCTTATGATATTATGATTTTGTATAGGGACCATTCTTGTCAATTGTTTGTCGGCCCATGTTCTCTTTGATTCGTGGGCTACCCGATCGTTCGTATCCCTTGTGATCAACAATAAGTTTCAGGATGCTCTGGGGACTTTGGATTCCCCACTTGAGGTGGAGATTGCAGATGACCGCATCGTGAGTGCTGCGAGGGTTTATCGGAGGAGCGTTATGAATGTGTTAAGGGATAGGTTTTCTATCGATTTGGTTCTGATTCCTTTGCGGGGATTGAAGGTGATCATCGGGATGGATTGGTTGGGGCCCAATCGGGCCATGATAGACTGTGAGCGTCAGCTGGTGAGAGTTCGAACCCCAAGTAGGGGAGAACTGATTATTCCTGCAGAGAGAGCCTCGCATGGGCCAACTCTCTGTTTGGATGCGAGGACTAGGAGGCTTCTTTAGCAGGGTTGTTCTGGGTTCTTAGCTTATGTTTCAGACACGAGGGTTGAGGCCACGCCAGATTTGAGCAGTGTTCCGGTTGTGCGAGAGTTTCCTGACGTATTTCCTGAGGAGTTTCCAGGGGTACCTCTGGAGAGGCAAGTGGAGTTTCGTATTGATTTAGTGCCTTGTGCGGCTCTGATAGCCAAGGCACCGTATCGACTAGCCCCTCCCGAGATACAGGAGTTGTCTATGCAGCTTCAGGAGCTGCTAGACCGAGGATTTATTCGTCCGAGCAGTTCCCCGTGGGGAGCACCGATTCTGTTCGTGAAAAATAAGGATGGGTCACACAGGATGTGTATCGATTATGGGAACTGAACAAGCTAACGGTGAAGAACTGTTATCCGCTTCCGAGGATTGATGATTTGTTCGATCAGTTCCAGGGTGCATCTTGGTTTTCCAAGATTGATCTTCGGTCGGGGTATCACCAGATGAGGATTAGGGATGAGGATATATCGAAGACGACCTTTAGAACTCGTTATGGTCATTATGAGTTCGTGGTGATGCCATTTGGGATCACCAATGCTCCAGCGACATTCATGGATCTCATGAATCGGGTTTGTAGACGGATGCTGGCTCGGTATGTAATCGTCTTCATTGATGATATTTTGGTATATTCTAAGACCAAGGAGCAACACGAGCAGTATTTGAGGGAGATATTCGAGACCTTGAGGATGGAGAGGCTATTCGCCAAATTCTACAAATGTGATTTCTGGTTCCGTGAGGTGCATTTTTTTGGGGCACATAATCAATCAGGAGGGTATTTTGGTCAATCTGACCAAAATCGAGGCGGTAATGCGTTGGGAGGTTCTGAAGAACGCATCCGAGATATGGAGTTTCTTGGGTCTTGCAGGGTACTATCGGAGATTTATTCATGATTTCTCCAAGATCGTCGTACCCTTGACCCGATTGACCTAGAAAAGCATGACCTTTCGGTGGGGTCCAGATCAGCAGGCGGCATTGGAGACCTTGAGGCAGAGATTATGTGAGGCCCCGATTTTAGCACTACCTGATGGATTGGACGACTTTGTAGTGTATTGTAACACTTCTATTTTGGGATTAGGAGTGGTTCTGATGCAGAGGGGGCATGTGATTGCTAATGCTTCGAGGCAGTTGAAGCCTCATGAGGCGAATTACCCCACTCACAACCTAGAATTGGGGGCGGTGGTATTTTCCCTCAAGATTTGGAGACATTACTTGTATGGGGTTTGATGCACCATTTTCACTGATCATAAGATTCTGAAGTATTTGACGGATCCATATAATTTGAACATGCGACAGAGGAGATGGCTCGATGTAGTAAAAGATTATGATTGCGAGATTTCTTACCATCCCGGGAAGGCCAATGTGGTGGCCGATGCCTTGAGCCGTAAGACGGTGAGTGATCCGATCCGATATGTTTGCCTGAGGATGACGGTGATTGCGCCTCTATTGGATATGATCAAGGAGGCTCAGGTTGAAGGACTAAAGAAGGAGAACTGGAAGGTGGAGTGGATTCAGGGGCATATTCCACTTTTTGTTCGAGACGGTCGGGGTCTATTGACCCAGTGTGGCAGAGTTTCGGTACCGGCTTTCGGGGGTGTGAGGCAAAAGATCTTGGAGGAGGCGCATAGATCCAAGTTTTCTTTCCATCCGGGGGCCACGAAGATGTATCGAGACTTGAGATTGAGTTATTGGTGGCCCTACATGAAATGGGAGATTGCATGGTTTGTTGAGCGGTGTTTGACCTGCAAGAAGGTCAAAGTCGAGCATCAGAGGCCCCACGACAAGATGCAGCCGCTACCTATTCCCATGTAGAAATGGGAAGAGATTTCTATGGATTTTATCACAAAGTTACCTAGGACGGCACGGGGTGTGGACTCCATCTGGGTTATTGTGGACATGTTGACCAAAAGTGCTCATTTTATTCCGATCTCCGAGAGTATCTCCGCTGAGAACTTAGCAAATATTTATGTGGGGGAAGTGGTGGTTAGACACGGGGCGCTAGTGTTTGTAGTTTCGGACCGTGATGTTCGTTTCACATCCAGATTTTGGAGGAAGTTTCATGAGGAGTTGGGAACTCAGTTGCATTTTAGCACTGTTTATCACCCCCAGACTGACGGTTAGAGTGAGCAGATGATTCAGACGCTCGAGGATATGCTTCGGGCATATGTATTGGATTTCGGAGGGAGTTGGGATACGTACCTTCCACTAGCAGAGTTCTCATACAACAATAGTTATCATGCCAGTATTGACCAACCCCCGTTTGAGGCGCTTTATGGTCGGAGATGTAGGACTCCAGTTTGTTGGGGGGGAGGTCGGACATCGAGTTATGGGGAGTACCGAATTGGTACTCAAGACGACCAAGTTGATTCAGCAGGTTCGCAAACGGCTTTAGACAGCGCAGAGCAGGCAAAAGAACTATGCGGATAGGCGTAGATCGGACCTAGAATTTCATGTCGGGGATATGGTACTCCTGAAGGTGTTACCTTGGAAGGGTGTTATCCGGTTCAGGAGGCGGGGCAAGTTGGGCCCCATGTATATTGGTCCGCTTCGGATCATCGCCCGGGTGGGAAAGGTTGCGTATCAGTTGGACTTGCTTGAGGAGGTTGGGCAAATCCACAGTACATTTCACGTTTCTCAGTTGCAGAAGTGTTTGGCTGATGAGTCGATGGTTGTATCGCTTGATGATATTCAGATTGATGAGAGCTTGAATTATGTGGAAAAGCCCATTAAGATTTTGGACAGAGAAACGAAAACCCTCCGGAACAAGGAAGTGAAGTTAGTGAAGGTGCAATGACAGCACCAAAGAGGCTCCGAATGGACCTGGGAGCCGGAGGATGAGATGAGGAAGCATTATTCGGACCTTTTTGCATCAGCAGACTTTGAGGACGAAGTCTAGTTCAAGTGGGGGAGATTTGTAACGCTTGGTCCACATATTATTCATTCTCAATATTTTAAGGATTTGGGCTGGAACTCGACGAGTTGGGGAGCTCCAACTCGTCGTGTAGGAATCTTTTTGGCCGCAGAGTATAAGGATCCAACTCGCTGAGTTAGGGAGCCCCAACTCGACGAGTTGACGGCCAAAGATGAAACCCTAATTTTAGGGTGTTGCACCCTATATAAAGGACTTAAACCCTTTTGGCTGGCCTCCATACCAGCCTTGCCATAGAAACCCTAGATTCGTATTCCATCTTGCATCTTGAGTGTGGTGAGCTTAAAAGAGTGGTTTTTAGTGATTCTTGAAAGGAGCTTGAGGTGGGAAGCATCTAGATTGAAGGAGATGCTTTAGATCTAGAAACTATTCTTCAAGGGCAACATCTTTGAGGTATAAAGTCGACACCTTGTCATGTATTCATCTAGATCTCCTTATTTGAAGTTTAAGCATGATTTTGGGGTTTTGGTTGAGTTGTCCAAGAAGATGTGGATTCCAGGGGTTGTTAAGCTAGATCTGACGCCTTCATGATATTTTGTGGCTTAAAGTTGCAAACTTTATTGGTCCCTATGTCCCATTCATGCATTATGTCCATTATGAAGTCATAAATGAGCATTTGAGGGTATTTCTAGCATGCATGGATGTAAAGTTGGAAACTTTACATGTTTTGCCTATCTTGGGACATCAAATTTGTGTTTTGGAACATTGGAGTGAGAGTTTAAGGGCTTATTGGGTCAAGACCCTCTTAAAGGGACATAGGGTTTGAGTTTGAAGCGTTATGGATGGTCCTCGAGGGTAAAGTTGGAAACTTTACCCTTCTAGACATCATTTTGAAAGGGATATGAGGTTTGGAGTCTTTAGATTCAAAGGAAACGGCTTAAGGTATTAAGAAGTTGGTTTTCTGGCCAACTCGGCGAGTTCATGAGTGAACTCGACGAGTTGGTGGGACTTTTCGCGATCCGGCCAGTCAACAAGGGAACTTGACGAGTTGATTGCCAAACTCGACGAGTTGAATCAACCCGGAATGTTGACCTTGACTTTGACTTTGACTAATGTTGACTCTTAGGGTTTGAAGTATTGAGTTGAATCTAAGGAGCTATTTATGTTTAGGGATTGAGTAGAGCAGATACTCGGAGCCAGGGACTATTCAGCTATTGTCAGTATTTGAGTTGAGTCTTCTCACCACACTCATGGGTCGAAGGTACCAAGGCCGGCCCATTAATGGATATGATATGTTTGTATTGAATGGGATATGGTATGTTATTTGATTTATGTATGGGTTTAAGTGAAGACCATGGGGGAGCCCATAACATTTGTCAAGACCATGGGGGGGAGCCCATGACATGAGGATATAAGACCATGGGGGTAGCCCATGACATTCCATTGAAGACCATGGAGGGAGTCCATGGCAATTTGTATGTATATGTATGAGCATGACATTATGTGATTATATGATTGGTGTGATTGGGAAACTCACTAAGTTTGTGCTTATAGTTTATTTGTATGTTTCAGGTACTTAAACTGATAAGGGCAGGGCCCGACTTGATGACGAGGCCTGTATTCTCCGGTGTTTTCACATTTAGCTCTTTGTACTCTGAATTTTCAAAATAACATGGATATGTGTTGGGATTTTTATATTTACTATGGTTGATGTTATGAAAATAAAAGTTTAAAAATTTTATAAAAATTGGGCCGTTACACATGTCTATGTCAATTCGACTATTTTCCATTATTGAACCTATGATTTCAGATAAATAAATCAATACCAACCAATATATAAACTACATTCAATAAACCAATAACCATGTGATCTCAATTGATAGTTAACAAATGAAAGAAATATGAGATGTTAACATACATGTACATGATTTTTAGTTTCAATCAATTCTTGTATGCTTAACAATTAATAGGTTCTTGTATTCTTAATAGTTAACTCTTAACCGAGTCTTGATATGAGAAAATCGAAGTTGAAATTGGCGAAAATCGAAATTGAATAGCAGGTGATCTTAGTTAATACTTAACACTTAACCTAGGAAAGACTTTGACCTAAAAGTAAATGAACTTATTATTTTTTTAAAACCAAAAACACCACTATATAAATAAAAAATATATATATTTGCTTTATTAAAGGAGGGTACCTGCCAGTACCAGTTTCGGGTAACCGGCGGTTCCGGGTACCAGTTATTGGAACCGGAACCAGCGGTTATCTAGCGGGTAGCGGTTTTGAAAAAAGTGAGAATTGGAATCGGAACCACTTTAGGTGGTTCCGAAACTTTGGGAAGCTGAACCGAAAATGATTAAGGCAGTTCCGAGGACAGTTCTGGTTTCGAAAGCAGGTACCCGCTTCTCTGCTCATCCCTAATGATAGCTATTGAAAACAATATATTGAAGAGTATTTAGTTGGTAACTAAACTTTTCTTCCAAGAATGCTAGGAGAGGCTCGTGATTCATGTAACTATATATATATATATATATATATATATATATATATATATATATATATATATATATATATATATATATATATATATATATATATATATATATATATATATATATATATTGTTCAGTTTTCATGATTGTTTTTAGGGAAATTGAGTAATCTAACATTTTTTGGGTGTTTTTAAAAATATAACCTTTTTTTTTGCAAAATGACCACTTGGTCCGGAATGCCCCATTCCGGACCTGAGTTATTATTCGGTAAATGGGTAAACAAATTTGACCCAGTAATCTGGTTCTTTTGATACCCTTTAACCCATTTCGGACTAGATTTCGCCATTTGCTTCGGATTACCCCGCATCCCATTCTGAACACCACTAAAACTGAAAATGTCTTCTAATAGCAATGATGAAATGCAGTTTTTATACGTAAGTTTCAACTTTCTTTATAATTATATGCATTTATTTTAGATTATACGTTAAAACATGTTTAGTTTATGCAATTATATAGGTATTATAGGGTTTTCTGTGAATTTTATTTGTGTTAAGGCAATTATAGGATTACATGTACCTATACATTTATACTACATCAAAAATTGTTATAAAAAATCCTAATTTTCAGTAGTCCGAAACATGTTCGGAATCCGAAATCATATCCGGAATACTTAGAACTCTCCGGAATACACGGAACCGGTTCCTGACTTTTGGTCCATAATTTATGGTCCGGACTTGCATTTCGGATTTTTTTTGTCTGAAAATCCGTTCTGGAACATAGATACAAAAATCCCTAATTAATTATTCTTTTGATTGTAGCACGATAGAACATACGAAGCGGTTGTTACTACAACCTGTAGGCCTGAACTTGGGCGCAAAATCGTAGCGCGTTTACAAAACCGACCAGTTTGTGGGACCATGTTTAGGCAATCATGTTTTGGTGATTACGTGAACATGCTGATGGGTGTCGATTATCGAATGTCACCCTATACTATGCCACCATCTTATGTACAAGGAATTTACTACTTTTGATCCACTAGACCTACAAAAACTTCTATTTCCGGTTGGCACTATCGGGTTTGCTTTGACAGGAAAGCATTTTGCTTTGTCATCGTCTTGCAGTTTGGGGAGTATTTCCTTCTCAGTTATGGTTTTGCAGAATTCAGAGAACGTGTGTTTCCATTTATGTGGCTTTCACATTCGGTGAGTATGGCTAACCTTATGTACGTGTTTAATAACTTACTTCATCAATTAAGTAATGAAGACGTGGTGAGAGTCTCACTAATGTATATGCTAGAGCAAGGATTTTTGGGGAAATACCCTTGACAATCAATTACTAATGAATGTATGACACTCGTCTGTAATTTAGACGAGTCTAACATGTATACAGTTTTTACCCACATTATATCAAAATGATACATATACATATTGAGTGTAATTTAATTGTAACATCCCGAAATTCAGTGAAGAAGAAGGAGAGGAGTTTGTGGAGACTAGAGCTTGAAGTGCAAGTTTGGATTTGAGATCTACAGAGGAAGGAGCTGCATTTGGAGGTATAAAGTTCAAAACTTTCCTCTTAATTTGGTTTGTTGCTTCATGGACCATTTTAGGGTTAAAAGTCCCAAAGGTGAAGACTTTATGAGTGTAATGAGCTCCATGGACCTAGATCTGTCCCATTTCAGTGGTATTTGTGTTATAGATCCATAAAGTTCCCATCTTGGTCGTGGATATGAGATCATGCTTGAGTATTGGGCTTTCTAGTGTTAGGAAATGGTATATTTTGGGTGTTAGTGACTTGTTCAGCCATGCAAAGGCTTAAAGTCATCGACTTTATGGATTAAGAGGCTTCGAAATGGTCAGATCTAAAAGTTGGACGTGAGTCTTAACTGTTTAAGACCTCAAGAGCTAAGGGACTGAAACTGGGATTTACGCCGGGCGTAATCCCAGTACGCGCGGCGAACGGGGTGGCATTCCCCGATTCTGAGAGACTGTCGGGTACGCCCAGCGTACACATCTGGTACGCGCAGCGTAACCCGGAGGGTTGACTTTTGGTTGACTTTTAAGGTTTGGTCTATAGTGGGGCCTTTGAGTTATGAGAGGGGTAAAATGGTCTTTTACCCTTCTGAGAGTACTAAGAGGAGGAATAGTCTAGCCTTGAGAGATGTATTGATTTAGAGTATTTATTTCACACGATTAGGCGGAGGCTAGACCCGATTTTACAGAGTTCGAGCTTTACCGAGTTACCCGAGGTGAGTCTTCTCACTATACTTTACCTAGAGTGGTAATTAGAGCTATGAGACAGAGTATTGTGTATGCTTTTGCATGATGTGATTTCTATGTGTTATATGCTATGTATGTTACAGAGTTTTCAGAGTTAGGACCGGAAGGTCCACAGAGTTAGGGTCAGAGGACCCATAGAGTTAGGGCCAGAGGGCCCACAGAGTTATGGGACTGGGGGGTCCCACAGAGACACTTTGACCAGAGTGTCAAACAGAGTTATAGCCTCGAGTGGCTAATATGTGTTATGTGTGGTATTTTGGGGAACTCACTAGGCATTTATGCTTACAGTGTTGTGTTATGTGTCTCAGGTACCAGCGAGGATTGCGGGAAGGCGCCGGCTTGATCAGTACACACGCGGGGAGATTTTATTATGATCTTGGGAGATGATGTTATGTGATACAATGGTGTTTTTATAACGATTATGAATGAAAACGTGTTTTATAAAATGTGAAAAATTGTTTTGAAAATTTGGGTATTACATTTTTGACATAGGTACCCAAGGGGCAGATTGATATGGGATTTCACTTACAAACAGATGCGTATTGTGTTTGATAAGATTGAGGACCATTTGAACCCCAATGTGCCAAGAGTCGGCAGTAGACATACATATACTCTGCAGGGATTTATCTATGCATTTAAGGTATGTACACTATGGTTAATAAGAGTTTTTAATCAACAAGTATTGTATGTAGTTTGACATCTTAATTTTGTAGATTTGGATCATGGAGACGTTTCCCAACTGTAGTATAGTTGGTTCCCCTATACCGAGTGTTATCCCTCGGGCAGTTGCATACCCTAGGATGAGGCATTTGCAGGCACTTGATTCTCAACGTATTATCGATGTTACTAATGTATGTAGTTTAGTCCACCTTATAATCTATAAGTTTCTATGACTTAAATAACTTAAGATTAACTATTATATGCCATTTTATGCATATTTTAGGGTAGTTTTTGTTAGCATTTAGCATCATATTTTGTACATTTGCATGTCATTAGTTTAAAGAATGTTAAACTCACATTTTATATCAGAATTCCCGTACTGCTAGCATTTTTGTGTCGTTTTCAGATAATTCGAGTGAAGCAGTATTATGGGAGCAGCTGGATGCATATTTGGAGCTTAAATGAAGCTTGGAACTTATGAAGGATTCTAAGGAATTCTTAGAAGATATTTTGTTCAACAAACATTCGATAAAATTGATTTTACGAAGATACATTGCTACATTCTAAAGCCTAAAGGATGTTGTTGACAGCTTTGACCTCTTGTCAGTATTTTGACCATATCTTATGACTTGTAACTCCGATTGACGAGATTCAAAATGTTACGAAAACTAGAAAAAATTTCGAACGCTTTTCGTGTGTACTTAAACTGAATAATAATGAGCGAAACGTGCCAAAAAGCCAAAAATGTGATCATATTTTTGACTTCTGCGATCGCATAAATGAGTCGAAGCTTTGCGTGGTAGAAAAAAAGTCATTTGGAAGTCATATGAAGAAAAATCTAAAAATATGCGATCGTATTTTCATATATACAATCGTATTTTTGTGATGCAACTCCCAAAACTTCAGAAATAGCATCATACTTCATTTAAGGGCAAATTTGGAAAAAACAAAATTGCATTTCTGCAATCACATTTGTTGATTGTGAGATCCTTTATTACCCGGGGAAGGCCAACTTAGTGGCCGATGCTCTCAGCCGCAAGGCGGTCGTGGCTCCGATCAGGGATTTATGTTTGAGGATGACAGTGATCACCCCGCTGTTAGAGCAGATTAGGGAGGCTCAGATTAAAGCTATGAAGGAAGAGCACCGAAAGAGTGAGCGCATTGTGGGGCAGGTGGATTCCTTCGATTATGATAGTCGAGGTTTATTAAACCTTCATCGGAGGATGTGGGGTCCATAGTGGGGTGGTGCTTGACATCTTTTGATGGAGGAGGCGCACAAGTCGAGATTCTTTATTCATCCTGGAGCGAGAAATATGTATAGAGATCACCGTCCCGATTATTGGTGGCCATGTATGTAGCGGGATGTAGAGAAGTGCTTGACTTGCAGGAAAGTTAAGGTCGAGCATCAATGACCTCATGGAAATGTGCAGCCATTAGACATTCTCGTTTGGAAATAGGAAGAGATTACTATGGAATTCATCACAAAGTTGCCACGGACAATGCACGGAGTGGATTCGATAATGGGTCATCGTGGATCAATTACCAAGAGCACGCATTTTGTTCCGATTTAGGAGAGTATATCTGCAAAGAAGTTGGCCGATATTTACATCAGAGAGGTAGTGGCACGGCATAGGGTGCCGGTGTAACATCCCGGACTTTGCCGGTATATTTCGAATCCCTTCTCTTTATTTAATTGCCATTGTAGTCCTTGGAGTTGTTTGAATTGGGCCATGAGAAGTATAAGTACTAAAGTTGCAACTTTGGGTCAGGAAGGAGTACGCTGAGCGTACTAGGCGCACCCTAGTACGCTGGGCGTACACTCATGTACGCTGGGCGTACTTATGTCAGGAGAAAACCCTAATATTTAGGGTTTGGGGACTATATAAACACCCTTATAGATCATTTCCTCTGATTATCCTCAGCCTACATTCGTCCTCCCCAAACCCTAAATATTAGGGTTTTCTCCTGACATGAGTACGCCCAACGTACATGAGTGTACGCCCAGCGTATTAGGGTGCGCCTAGTACGCTCAGCGTACCCTTATGTACGCTCAACGTACTCCTTCCTGACCCAAAGTTGCAACTTTAGTACTTATACTTCTCATGGCCCAATTCAAACAACTCCAAGGACTACAATGGCAATTAAATAAAGAGACGGGATTCGAAATATACCGGTGAAGTTCGGGATGTTACAATTCTCCCCCACTTGACTTAGACTTCGTCCCCGAAGTCTGCTGCAGCGAATAGATCCGGGTAATGCTCCCGCATCTCGGATTCGGGCTCCCAAGTCCACTCGGATCCTCTCCGATGCTCCCACTGTACCTTTACCAAAGGTATCTCCTTGTTCCGCAGAACCTTCATCTACCTCTCCAAAATGGCTACGGACCTCTCCACATAATTCAGGCACTCATCAACCTGAATATCGTCCAACGATACTACTGCCTCCTGATCCATGATGCATTTCCGCAATTGCGAAATGTGAAAAGTGCTGTGTATCCGACGGAGTTCCTCCGGAAGATCCAATATGTATGCAACCTTGCCAACCCTGGCGATAACCCGAAATGGTCTGATGTATCGGGGACCCAACTTTCCCCTTTTCTTGAAGCGAATCACACCCTTCCAGGGCGAAACCTTCAGTAGCACCATGTCACCTACCTAGAACTCCAACTCAGATCGGCGTCTGTCGGCGTAACTCTTCTGCCGACTCTGAGCGGTCTGTAATCGCTGTCTTATATGCTGAATCTTCTCGGTAGTTTGCAAAACTACCTCCGTCCTCCCCATTACTCTGTGGCCAATCTCTCCCCAACAAACTGGGGTGCGACATCTCCGCCCGTACAACAGCTCAAAAGGCGGAGCACCAATACTGGAATGGTAGCTGCTGTTGTAGGCGAACTCTGCAAGGGGTAGGTGGGAATCCCAGCTCCCACCGAAGTCAATAACACAAGCCATCAACATGTCCTCGAGGGTCTGTATGGTCCGCTCGCTCTGACCGTCAGTCTAAGGATGGAATGTTGTACTAAAGTGCAGCCGCATGCCCAGTTCCTCGTGGAATTTCTGCCAAAAACGGGAGTTAAACCTAACATCCTGGTCGGAGACAATGGAGACCGGAACCCCACGGCGAGCCACGATCTCGCGGACGTACACGTCGGCCAACTTCTCGGCCGATGAACTCTCCCGTATGGCCAAGAAATGGGCACTCTTGGTCAATCGATCCACGATGACCCATATAACATCAAACCCCTTCGCCATCCTCGGCAACTTGGTAATAAAGTCCATCGTGATTTGTTCCCATTTCCACATGGGAACCTCCAGGGGCTGCAGCTTGTCATGCGGCCTCTGATGCTCGACCTTGACCATCCTACATGTCAAGCACCTCTCGATGTACCAAGCGATCTCTCGCTTCATGCACGGCCACCAGTAACTCAAACTCAAGTCCCAGTACATCTTGGTGGCCCCCGGATGGATAGAAAAGTGAGACTTATGAGCCTCCTCCATGACTGTCTGTCTGACCGCACCAGACATCGGACCCCATACCCGACCGCATCGGGTCAACAACCCTTGGCTATCCTGCACAAACCGGGCATTCTCGCCACTGATCCTCTCCAGTTTCCAGTTCTCTGGTCGCATTCCCTCCACCTGAGCATCTCTGATACCAACTTGTAACACCCAAAAATTTAAGCCAATTTAAAACTTTGCAAAAGACATTTAAAACCAGTAGTTATTACAAATCTGTTTTCAAAATAGTCTAACATCATAGTTCATCCCAGAAACATAAATAAAACATAAGGAGCTGTACGATCATGCCTTCGCCTTACCACGATCCCCTGATGTACCTGAAACAATAAACTGAAACTGTAAGCACAAGGCTTAGTGAGTTCCCCAAAATACCAATACACTGCACATAAACACATATACAAATAACAACATGTACTGGGTCCACAGCTTTAGAGACTGGATTACCCCTGGGCCCACAGTGTGAGTCTGGATTTCCTTTTGGGCCCACAGCTCACATCTGGATTGCTATCGAGCCCACAGTACGAGACTCCCTCATCTCGTATCTGGAATGCTCCTGAGCCCACAGTACGAGTCTGGCATGCCCCACCTGGCCCTCACCTCGTATCTGGAATGCTCTCGGGTTTGTTGGTTACCGCACGGAGCAGGATCACCTCAACCCATCCCACATAATATGTCGACATATAACAGATAAGTACACATACAGATAAACAAACAATATCACAGGTAGTCCTACAAACCTACCCGCTCGAATCCCTTCTCTTTATTTAATTGCCATTGTAGTCCTTGGAGTTGTTTGAATTGGGCCAAGAGAAGTATAAGTACTAAAGTTGCAACTTTGGGTCTGGAAGGATTACGTTGAGCGTACATAAGGGTACGTTGAGCGTACTAGGCGCACCCTAGTACGCTGGGCATACACTCATGTACGCTGGGTGTACTCATGTCAGGAGAAAACCCTAATATTTAGGGTTTGGGGACTATATAAACACCCTTATAGATCATTTCCTCTAATTATCCTCAGCCTCCACAGCCTACATTCGTCCTCCCCAAACCCTAGCTCTTCCTTGTGGGTGTAAGCTTATTTGGTGTGTTTTGGAGTGTTTCAAGAGGAAGGTATTGCATCCAAGTGTTGGAGAAGAAGATCAAGTTCATAGATCTGAAGTTTGTTTGTGCTCAAGAAGCTCCTAAAGGTATAAAGTTCCAAACTTTATGCATATATGCTTTGATCTCATCATTTTACTTTATTAGAAGCATCTCTTGTCCCAAAAGTCATAAAGTGGTGTATTTTGTGTTGTGGACGTAAAGAGCTATCCTTCCAGGCTCTTGAAGGGACTTTGAGTGATAAAAATAAGGTCTCATTAACTGTAGGTGTCCCATGCAAGAGAAATAAGGTCTTAATGGATTAAGACCAAGCATTTAGAACTTTATAGACGTCCAAAGTGATAAAGTTTGTGACTTTATGGACCCTGGGCATGTTAGGCCTCTAGATCTGAGATTAGGACTTAAGTGCTTAAGCCATTAAGCACTTAATAAGGTTTTGTCAAGTTATGGAGTACGCCCAGCGTAAATCCAATACGCCCAGCGTACTGGGTCAACCACCCCGATGGTGGTCAACATCTGGTCACGTACGCCCCGCGTACCAGAGGAGTATGCCCCGCGTACGTCCTCTGTTGGGCCATTGACATTTAGGCTCCGGGTTTTGGACTGTTTATGGACTAAAGGGATTTGGGCCTTTGCTGGACTTAGTAAATAAGATGTTATAGGCCAGTTAATGGTAGTGGATCATGGGATTAGGCCCAATAAGGAGATTGGGCCCAATTTAGTAAATTGGGCCAATAGTGGACTTATGTATATGGACTTTCAAGATAAGGACTTGGTGTGGGACTTTGGCCCAATAAAAGGAATGGATTTAAGGAGTTTTAAGGACACTTGGTCAAGGGGGTAATGCTGGGTATTAACCTAGTATTTATTATTATGTGACAGTTCGGGATTCATGGCGAGATCATAGTCAGAGACTTGCAGTAATTCAACACTAATTGCGAGGTGAGTTATCCTCACTATACTAAGGGGTCTAAGGCACCAAGGCCGGCCCATTGGATATGATATCCTAGTAGTTGGTATTAGTTGAGTATGAGTTAGCTATGCATGCTAGTTTGATATGCTAGAGGGTAGGTCTGTAGGACTACCTGTGATATTGTTTGTTTATCTGTATGTGTACTTATTTGTTATATGTCGACATATTATGTGGGATGGGTTGAGGTGATCCTGCTCCGTGCACTAACCAACAAACCCGAGAGCATTCCAGATACGAGTTGAGGGCCAGGTGGGGCATGCCAGACTCGTATTGTGGGCTCAGGAGCATTCCAGATACGAGCTGAGGGAGTCTCGTACTGTGGGCTCGATGGCAATCCAGATGTGAGTTGTGGGCCCGGAAGGCAATCCAGACTCACACTGTGGGCCCAGGGGTAATCCATTCTGTAAAGCTGTGGACCCAGTACATGCTGTTATTTGTATATGTGTTTATGTGCAGTGTATCAGTATTTTGGGGAACTCACTAAGCCTCGTGCTTACAGTTTTAGTTTATTGTTTCAGGTACATCAGGGGATCGCGGCAAGGCGAAGGCATGATCGTACAGCTCCTCATGTTTTATTTATGTTTCTGGGATGAACTCTGATGTTAGACTATTTTGAAAACAGATTTGTAATAACTACTGGTTTTAAATGTCTTTTGAAAAGTTTTAAATTGGCTTAAATTTTTGGGTGTTACAGCCGGTTTCAGTGGTTTCAGACAGGGATGTCAGGTTTATTTCCAGGTTTTGGAAGAGGTTTCACGAGGAGTTGGGTGCTCGTCTGTACTTTAGCATGACCTTCCACCCGCAGACTGATGGACAAAGTGAGCGGACTATATAAACCCTAGAGGATATGCTTCGGGATTGTGTATGGGATTTTGGTCAGAGTTGGGATACGTATCTCCCTTTGGCGGAGTTTTCTTATAACAATAGTTATCACGCCAGCATCAATCGACCTCCTTTTGAGATGCTTTATGGGAGGAAGTGCAGGACCCCGATATGTTAGGGTGAGGTCGGTCAGCGAATCATGGGGAGTACGAAAGTGGTACTCAAAACTACCGAGTTAATTCAGCAGGTTCAGGGTAGGCTTCAGACATCGTATAGTCGACGGAAGAGCTACGCAGACAGACGCCGGTCAAACTTGGAATTCCAGGTCGGGGATATGGTTCTTGTGAAGGTGTCACCTTGGAAAGGTGTCATCTGATTCAGGAAGAGGGGCAAGTTGGCCCCCAGTTACATCGGTCCTTTAAGGGTTTTGGCCCAGGTGGGTCGGGTGGCTTATCGATTGGATCTTCCCGAGGAGCTTAGTCAGATTCATAGCACGTTTCACGTCTTAGCTGCGGAAATGTTTGGTTGATGATTCCGTAGTGGTTCCATTGTAGGATATTCATGTGGATGATCGCCTGAATTATATCGTGAGACCGGTAACGATCCTTGACCAGAAGACGAAAACCTTGAGGAATAAGGTTGTTAAGTTGATAAAAGTACGGTGGCAGCACCGCAAGGGTTTTGAGTGGACGTGGGAGCCTAAGGAAGAAACGAGGGAGCATTACCCTGAGTTATTTGTGATAGTAGACTTCGAGGATGAAGTTTGATTCAAGTGGGGGAGAGTTGTAACGGCCAGATTCGCTAGGTAAAAACTCTTGCATTATACTTCTTTTACCCATGGACTAGACCCAAGTATGCTGGGCGTACACAAGGTACGCACGGCTTACTCCCATGCATGCGTGGACCGGGGGTGTCCCCTATGTACGATGGGCATACCCATGCGTACGCGGGGCGTACACGAGCTAGGGGCAAACCCTAATTTTTAGGTTTTGCACCCTATTTAAACACATTAATCCCTTCACCCTCTTCACGTTATCAACCACCTTTGCCTCTTGAGCCATATATCTAAACCCTAATCTATTCTCTCTAAAGTTTGAGCTTGTGTGTGTGGTGGTTAGTAAAGAAGAAGGAGATTTATGAAGAACCATTGGACCGGCAAGAGCTTGTAGATCGAGAGGTTTCTCACCATTTCTAGCTTATTGGAGGTAAAAAGCTCCTACCTTGATGACTCCATGTGTTAGTTTTAGTTTAGGTCTTATATTCTTCATATTATGGTTCTTAAGGTGGTTCTTGAGAGTATAAGCTACTCCAGAAGAGAATGATGTTAGATCCTAGTGTCTCTGATGTCCCTTAAGCATAAAAATGGAGTCTTGATGGATTAAGTTCAACCATGAAAGGGTTGAAGTTGTGTTCATGAAGTTAGTTCAAGATTTGACCCATTTGAGAAATGCAAAAGCATAAAGTTTGCAACTTTGTGGCTTAAGACACTCTAATAAGCTTAGATCTAAAATTGGACATTAGGTATTAACTGGTTAAGACCTTGAAGATAAAATATGGCCAGCTGCAGCGTACGCCGGGCATACCTAGATGTACGTTGCACGTACTCTCATGAAGTCCAATGGGTGGAAGGCCGTGAGTACGCCAGGCGTACTAGAAGTAAGCTGAGCGTACTCACCAGAAGGGGAGATTGGGCTTTCTTTCGGGCCGTTTTGGGATTTAAGGACCTTGGGCCCTTGTTGGGCCGTGAGTTTTCTATAACGGGCTTTTAGACTTGGACGCATTTTTGACTTGGCATATCTTTTTAGCCTAATTGTATGTGGGCCTTGGTGGGTTAGGCCCAATAAGGCAAGGATTAGGTAACTTTTCTCCTTTAAAGTTAGGATTTAGGGTTTGGACTCTCGGGTTAGATTATTGACCTAATTTCTAATTAGGATTTTATACTTGTGATCTAGTGAGTGGATTTTGTGAGTCAGCAGCTGTTAGATGCATTTCATGCATGCATTTTGTAGTTTTAATCCATAAAAGTACATTGCATTTAGGTTTAAACTCATGTATTTTGCATATTTTTCGGGATTTTTCATGATGCAATTCCATTCACACACTTTTATAATACTTCAGGGACTTTTGAAGGTAGGATCTTAGTTGAGGTGATGAATAAGGGATATGGACGAAGTTTCGGGGCTATTGGAGCATCGAGGAGGAAGTTATGAAGAAAATGAAGATTTTGGCTTTACAGGAGTTTACACGGCCGTGTAAATGGAAGCCTATAGTTTACACGGGCCGTGTAAACCCATACTCGTGAGCAATGTACTTCGAAGGCCTGGCAGATTTGAGCAATTTACTTTTTGTATTTACACGGCCGTGTAAATGGTCAGTTATAGTTTACACGGGCCGTGTAAACGTGTCGCCAGCTTTTAAAACAATTTTATTCTAATTTAAAGGGGGGAACCGGTTCCAAAAAGGGGGGGGGGGTCGTATTTTGGGAGTTCTAGGAGGCAATTTTGGGAGCTTGAAGAAGACAATTGTTGCTTGAAAACACTTGGATTTCATTTTGATTTCAATTTGTAAGATTTAACTCTTAATTTCTAGATTTGTGATCTTGTTCTAGTCATGAGTGGCTAGAACCCTAGTTTCTAGTTCTTGTTCAAAATATATTGATTGCTTGACTTGAAGCATATGATTTGATGTTTGATTTGTGATTCTATTCTAGTGATTATGTTCTTGTTTAAACTAGAATCCGTAAATTTGATTTGTGTTTGATTGGCCACTTTCATGAATTGAATTTTTGTGTAGTTAATTAACTTTTAGGGCACCTAATCGTTCTATAAAGTTAATGGTTGGTAACAAACAATAGGTTTTCTTATTATAGAACATTTATCACATGTTTTCACACTTCCGAGCGTATGAGAAGAAATGAACATTGTTGGGAAGCTTGTACAAAATTTAATGCAGTTTTTAAATACAATCTAAGAGCGTGTTTAGGTTGAATTAGTAAAGCTAGGTCTAGTCAAAGAGTGTGTTTTGGTTAGATAATTTGGCAAGCGAGAGGTATTAGACCGTGTTAATATCTTTCAGTACCAACTTAGAATAGTAATCACAAATTACATCAAGTCATAACCAGGTTAAATGACAACATTGAGAACTAGAACTGGAAGCACTTTTGCAACTTGTTTACAAATCTATTTCATTTTCTGCATGTTTCAAAGTTGATTGTTATTTTCATTATTTGACTTTTGCAAACAAATCCCCCTTTGTGACCAAAGTACCTTGCGCAAAGAGGTATAGACCAATTGTCCCGTGTCTCTGTGGATCGACCCTACTTGCCCTGTACTACCTTTTAGTGCAATATAGTAGTGTTATTTTTGAGTATATCGTACCCCTATTATTTGTTGGGTTTGACACGCCTA
Source organism: Lactuca virosa (assembly GCF_052849685.1). Taxonomy (NCBI): domain Eukaryota; kingdom Viridiplantae; phylum Streptophyta; class Magnoliopsida; order Asterales; family Asteraceae; genus Lactuca; species Lactuca virosa. The sequence continues at coordinate 55,392,446 of NC_136429.1, forward strand.
ACAAATTGGCGCCGTTGCCAGGGACACGGTGTTACTAATTGTTTTATGCCAAGATCTTTTCGAACAGGTACACCATTGCCAATTGACTCAGAGATAGAGAAGACTGCAAAGAAGTTAAAGAGGCAAGCCAAGCTTCGTAAGAGGCAACCGGTTTCCGTTACTTCTTCACCATCCAATCCCCCGATCATCAACATTTGGGAGGACATACCCCTCTCAAGTGTATCCGCATCAGAAACAGAAAGCCCATCACTCTCACCACAATCATCCTCACCCAAAAATACCACTCCATCCTTTTCACCTGTCCATAATATCCCAAACACTACACCCACAGAAACTTCAACTACTTCTCACGCCATGGGGGATAACCATGGAGGAAACCCACCACCCGAACAAACCCTCCTCCAATGGTCAAGACAAGAGGTTACTCAACAACCTCTTTGTATCACATATCCAGCTGCCACAAACCTTGAACTAAAATCCGGGCTTATCCACTTACTCCCAACTTTTAGAGGATTGGAGAATGAAGATCCTCACAAGTTCCTCACCGAGTTCCATGTAGTATGTGTGGGTATGAAACCACACAATTTCACGGAGGATCAAATCAAGCTTAGGGAATTCCCCTTTGCGGTGCAAGATGCAGCCAAAGACTGGCTTTATGACCTCCCACCGGGGACGGTAACTACTTGGGTAGATCTTGCGAGGTTGTTTTGGGACAAATATTTTCCCGAGATGAAAGCTTCAGCCCTACGGAGGGAAATCATTGGAATTAAGCAACACAAAAGAGAAGCTTTCCACACATATTGGGAGAGATTCAAGAAACTTTATGCCCGCTGTCCCAAACATGGAATTACCGAGTATCAGCTTCTCCAATATTTCATTGAAGGCATGACTCCAATGGAGAGAAGACTTCTTAATACTTCTAGTGGCGGCTATTTACCCGACAAGACTCCAACCGAAATTCGCAATCTAATCAAGAACATGGTTGAAGATTCTAAACATTCAAGCCATGATGAAGAATGGTACACGGATGCACCCCGAGGTGTAAAGGAGGTCCAAACTCCTCAAATTGAAGCTCAATTGTCCGAGCTTACGAAAGTAGTTATGATGCTAGCCAAAGACAAAGGTATGCAGCCCACACCCCGCCCATGCGGTATTTGTACTCAAGTGGGGCATCCAACCGACATGTGCCCTCAACTTCAAGAGGAAGATTATGAAGAAGCAAAAGCCATGGGAGGTTTTCTTGGGTCTAATCAAAGGGGATATGAGCAGCCACTGGGTGATCAAAGATGGAGTAACAATCAAGGTTGGGGAGGACATCAACAGGCAAATTATCAACCAAGTCAACCACATCAATACCAACAAAGACCACCTTTTCCACCATAAAACTTTCAGCCAAGGCAACCACAACAACCTCCTCAACAATCGGGTTCATCAAGTATGTCCTTAGAGGACATAGTGAAGAGTTTGGCAACTAGTACACAAGCTTTCCAACAAGAGACAAAAGCAAGCATAAAGAACTTAGAGAAACAAGTTTCACAGCTTGCCACTTCCGTAAGCAAACTAGAATCTCAAGGAAAGTTACCTGCACAAACTGAAACAAACCCAAGGCACAACGTGTGTGCCATCACATTGAGAGGCAGAAAAAGCTATGATGATCCAAAAGCGTCGGTTGATCAAAAGGAAGAAGAAATAGTGGTCGAAGAGGCAACCAAAGAAGAGAAGGAGGAAAAGAAAACAATCGAAAAGAAGCCCTTCATCACTGAGTCTAAAGCCACACCTGCTCCATTTCCCGAAAGATTAAAGAGCACGAAGAAAGAATGGGAGGAGAGTGAGATCGTGCAAATGTTCAAGAGAGTTCAAATCAACATTCCACTCCTCGAGGCCATCAAGCAGGTACCTAGATATGCAAGGTTCCTTAAGGATCTTTGTGTATCTAAAAAGAAATTAAAAGGAAATCAAGTCGTAACAGTTGGGGAGCATGTATCCACGGTTTTGCAAAAGAGGATTCCCCCGAAGTGCAAGGATCCCGATGTCTTTACCGTGCCTTGCAAGTTGGGGAATCTTTATGTACCTCGAGCTATGATTGATCTAGGTGCATCCGTAAATGTCCTACTATATTCTCTTTTCAAATCAATTGGTGTAGGAACATTGAGCAAAACCGGTGTGATCATCCAACTTGCTGACCGGTCTTTAGTACACCCAAAGGGAGTATTAGAGGACGTGTTAGTGCAAGTCGATGAATTTGTCTTCCCGGCTGATTTTTATGTCTTAGATATGGGAGATGATGACTCTCCAAGTTCAAGTTCCATACTTTTGGGTAGACCTTTTCTTAAAACTTCTAAAACAAAAATTGATGTCTACAATGGAACTTTGAGTATGGAATTTGATGGTGAAGTTATCAACTTAAATGTTCATGAAGCAAAAAAGGTTCCTTCTGATGTTCAATCTGTTAATTTTGTCAATTTGATCCAGCCCTCAACTAAAAAGGGTTTGAACTTGTCTAACAATGAATTTCTAGAGTTAGTTTTGTCACGAAAACTAGACAGGGACAAAGCCAAAGAGCTTGCAAAGAAGTTTGATATGGATAATGAGGTGTTGGATATTTTAGAGTTTATTGATGACAAGAAGCGTATGAGGAGTGATGATATAAAACCCAAGCCATCCACCAAAGTCAAAATCCTTCCACCGGTGGAACAAGCACAAGATTCAGGAGCAAAAACTCCACCGGATCCCTTAAAGAATATACATGTCAAGAAGGAGATGGCGAGGAGGTTGATGTGTTGGAGAGGCCCACGTATCAAGATTGAACCACATTAAGGGGGCAAAGTCGAGCCAACGACATTAAAAAGGGGCGGCTAACCGGGAGGCAACCCGGGGGTATTTTTGTCATTTCTTAATTTTTCATCGTATTTTCTTCGTTTTCAAGTTTCCAAATTGCTTTTCATGTTTAAAGAGGGTAAAAAAATCATTTTCCGGGCAGTAGAGGATGGGCGGATTGCAATTCCAAAAAGTGAAAAAAAAATCAATTTTTTGGCCTTTACAGAGGTTTACACGGCCGTGTAAATGTAAACCTTGAGTTTACACGGGCCGTGTAAACGACCAGACCAGCATAGATCAGACGCAGCGTTTACACGGCTGTGTAAATGCTACCCTTTAGTTTACACGGGCCGTGTAAACGTAAAAACAGAGCTGGACGATTTTAAGCCTAAAACTCGATTTTTTTAACTCATTCTTTTCACATAACCTGCGATTCTTCTCCTCCCTACTGCTCCCTTCGAAAAACCCCTCAAAAACATTCAATCTTACTCAATTTTGCATCAAAAATCAAGCTCCAAGGTATGAAATTCTTCTCTTTTCTTCATCTTCTTTGTCTTGCATCTCAATTTCACCCCTTTTAAGGCCGATTTTGGGGGTTTTGAGCTAACCCTAGAATTTTTGGGTCTCCAAATTTCGACCTAATGCTTGTAATTTCTTGTAGGATAAGCTTGGGGAAAGCTTGGGGAAGCATTGGACATCACCCTACCACCATTTTCAAGCACAAATTGGTATAATTGTTCCAACTCTTAACTTGTGTATATAGTTATATTTTGGGGTGATTTTGGTGATATTGCTAGTTTTTGTGCATACTCTTGAGTTTAAGTTGTCCTACATTGTGTGCAAAACTTTGTTTAATTCAATTGGACAATGGCTTCTCGTGGAAAAAGGGCTAGAATTGGGACCTCACATATGGGTGGTCAAGAGACCAATGATGAACAAGACCAACAATTCATGGAAAACCCCTATGAATTTGGTCTTATTTTTGAGTCCAATCAACAAGAGATGTTGTATGCAACCCTTATTCAAAGGGTAATGGGGGCTCAAAAATTTGTGGACATCCAAGCCCTCAAAGACCTTCATATCTATAAAGGTGTCCACAAGCTCTTCAAGAACATTGGTTGGGAAGGGTTATTGAATCTACATGCAGTCAGTTATCAAACACCAATGTTGGAACTCTTGTCCTCAATTGCCTTTGATTACCAGACACATATCCTCACCTTCCGTTTGCTCAATCAATCTCATCAAATACATGCTGATACCCTTTGTGATATCATTGGTGCTCCTAAAGCAAAAAGGGATATATATACAGCAAAGGGAAGAAAAAATGTTGTATTTGAGCAAGACTGTGGAAGGTTTTGGAGAAGTATCTCTTGTGAAGATGAGTTTCAGTCAGGCACAGCAAAAGCTTCTAGTATTATTCATCCGGTTCTGAAGGTCACCCACCGGATTATTGCTTCTCTCTTATTTCCTCAAGAAGAGATTAGCAAGGCGAACAAAAAAGAATTAGAAGTTTTGTGGTGCATGATTAACAAGCCCGAGGAAGTCCCTCATTTTGGGTGTTGGGTAGTTCAGAAAATGCTCAGAAATGCCATGAGCAATGGTGGCCAGCTACATTGTGGAGGCATGGTATCTATTATAGCTGAGCATCTTGGCCTCCATCTACCCAACAATCCAACCAATACAATTCCGGGCCGTACTCGTTTATTACTTGAGGTTTTGGAAATCATGCATCTCTTTCACCGCCATCCCAATGGGGATGTTCATTGGACCGTCGATGGTAAAGAATATTTATGCATCGATAGCCGAAATAAGAAGATATTAGCCTTGGCCAATGACATCCCTTCTACCAATTGGCACCTCCAATCCAACTTGGGTGTTACTGCTTCCCGTAGACCTTCAACCACCACTTCTACTCCTGTTCAAACTGCAACTGCAGGTGCTTCCAGCTCGTCTCGCCCCATTCCTTTTCCCGAACACAACCTTTACATGGGCGAGTTTGCACGCTTAGATCATCATTACACGAGCCTCCAGCAGGAAGTAGGAGAGATTTATACGGGAGTTGCTGAAATCACTTCTGAATTTCATGACTACCGAAACCTTCAAGAAGAGCGTTGGGCCCAGCAAGAGCTGCGATGGGCCGAGCAGGATCAGCGATGGGTGGCTCAAGAGCAACATAACCGCAATGTTCATCATTTACTGAGCGATATCCACCGAGTACTTGTGCTTCCCACCCAGCAGCAGCAGCCTCCATCATCATCCCAACCCCAGTGGCCTCCATTTTATCCTTCTGATTACCCTTCATAGTTCCCACCATATCCTCCACCACCCAGTCCTCAATAGGCCGGCTATGCCTCTCTCCAAGCATCGAGGACGATGCTTATTTTAAGCTTGGGGAGGGGCATCCATCCATGCATAAATCCCGTTGCATGTAGGTTGCATGTAATTTTGTACATATTGCATTAATTTTCATTTTCTTTTTCATTTTTATGCATGGAAAACTTTTCAAAAGCCAAAAAGATTTTCTTTCTATTCTAATTTTTATTATTTTCTTTGCATTTTGTTTGCATCTAAATTTTTGCATTGCATTCATTTTATAAAAAAAAAAGAAAAAAAAAAGTTGATCCAATCCCAAGCAACCGAATCTTTTCAAAACAGTTGAGTCGGTAAGTGAATCGTATGCCTTGAGATTAGCTTGCTCATTTTATTAAAAATCTAAAAGCAAGCTAATCACACACGAACACGCCTCCCGAAGCTACTTGTGCAAAACAGAAAGTGAGAAGATTGTCAACATTGGAGCATAACAGCAGGTATGAGTTAACATATGACTGGTCTTATGAGTAGTAATGCTCAATTGAACTTAAAATGCCAAATTCAAAAATTCATAAAATGAATATATAAAATCTCAATGTTCCGAGCTTTCCAGCCCTCTAAAAGTCTTTTCTACTCATTCCCTTTTATATACCCTGCTTGGGGACACAGTTTCAGACTATACATACGGGTCTTTGCATGTTAACTTCAGTCTCTTGAAAAATGTCTAGAAGCCATCACGGTAATAGACTGTGAGATGTCCCACAATAGAAAAGTCAAGGACGAAAATATAAAAAAAAATAGGCCTAGCAAATAAATTAATAAGAGTGTTATGTGTTATCTTAGTTATATTTAAAAAAAGAAAAAAGAAAAAAAATTGTTATTAAGTTAATCTGCGACCTTTGGAACTCGAATAAGTAAACTCCGAGGGGTGTTCTACACCTAATCGCCTAAAGCAAAATTGTTTGGGACTGATTGGGTTGAAAGTTCGCTACACGGGTTTCATAGAAAGTCATGAACTTAATAACCAAATAAAGCTAATTTGTGGCCTTTGAGGTTCGGGCAAGTAAACCCGAGGGATCTCTTTAAATCTAGCACACTAAGGTAATTTGATTTGGATGTGTTGGTTAGAAGCCCGTTACACGGATTTCAAAGAAAGCCATGAGCTTTATTTGTAGGAAAATATAATTAGGAAGTTTATATATATATTTGTGTTTATATCTTTATTGAATAATATATCTAGGAAAAATATTTGGCTGCCAAAAGATTCCCTTGGACTTGAATTTGAACTTATGACATTGGGACTGAATGTTAATTACTTTGACTGGAGTAAGTAGTTTGAAATTTGTAACCAATCTGGGTAAATATTAGGGAATTTTTAGAAAAGATTTTACAGAAAAAGATTGTTGTTGACCAGCAAACAGCTGGAATCGGGCATTGATATATTTTGTGAAACAAAGATGATTGAGCATGTTTTGTCACATACAATTTTATGAGAGTAAGACCATAATTTGTTCCATGAATTGACTTGTTGATATTGAGAGGGAACAAGTGATGTGATCTTTGATTCTGTTGAGTTGCATTAGGGAGATGTTAAGTCTTGTTTCTATTGTTATATAATATTTTGAGACTAAAGCTAAGTTGACTCAAGACACGACAGGCACATTCTCAACTATGGTACAAAAACAGGGTTAATTGGGTTGGATCTTTATCATGTTTGTTTTAATTTCATGCATTAAGTTTCAAAAAGTTTTGACTTTGATTTTCTTTCCCTCTCCTTTATTCTATTTTCTCTAGTTTAAATTTTTCTTTTTCTTTCTTGAGGACAAGAAAGATTCAAGCTTGGGGAGATTTGTTAGATGCATTTCATGCATGCACTTTGTGCCCGCTGTCCCAAACATGGAATTACCGAGTATCAGCTTCTCCAATATTTCATTGAAGGCATGACTCCAATGGAGAGAAGACTTCTTAATACTTCTAGTGGCGGCTCTTTACCCGACAAGACTCCAACCGAAATCCGCAATCTAATCAAGAACATGGCTGAAGATTCTAAACATTCAAGCCATGATGAAGAATGGTACACGGATGCACCCCGAGGTGTAAAGGAGGTCCAAACTCCTCAAATTGAAGCTCAATTGTCCGAGCTTACGAAAGTGGTTATGATGCTAGCCAAAGACAAAGGTGTGCAGCCCACACCCCACCCATGCGGTATTTGTACTCAAGTGGGGCATCCAACCGACATGTGCCCTCAACTTCAAGAGGAAGATTATGAAGAAGCAAAAGCCATGGGAGGTTTTCTTGGGTCTAATCAAAGGGGATATGAGCAGCCACGGGGTGATCAAAGATGGAGTAACAATCAAGAGATTGTGAGCCAGTGGCAATCCAATCGGGAGATTGTGGGCCAGAGTGGCAATCCAACCAGGAGGTTGTGGGCCAGGGTAATCCACTCGGGAGACTGTGGACCCATCATGCATTTTGTATATTTGTTGGTTGTGTGTGGTATTTGGGGGAAACTCACTAAGCTTTGGCTTAAAGTTTTAGTTTTATATTTTAGGTACTTCAGATGATCGGGGCAAGGAAAAGGCTTGATCGTGAACATCCTTCAGTTTTTATGATACTTGATTTTGGGATACTCTGATTTGTGATTTTGACTTTTGGAAACTAAGTTTTGTAAACATTTATGGTGTGTGACTGGTTTTGAAAAATGAAAATTTTACCTTGATTTCTGGAATGTTACATGACTGATCCTTTGGCAAGGGATGCATTTTTTCTGAATCGGACCTTCACCTTGGGATGGGATACAATTCTGGTTTTTAGGTCGCCCGGCTTGTCGTTTGTCCATCAATGGTGGCAGTACAACCATGACTTCATCTGGTTCTTCATATTCAATTGGAACTGGCACATGAAACACAGCCTCTACATATGTTGATCTATATGTTTCCATTGTGAAGTACGATGACACCCATGCACTGCACTGTTGATATCTCAGTTCCTTGAATACTGCCATAACATGAGTACAAGGTATACCCACCAATAGCCATTTCCCACACATACAGTAACGACTTTCCAAGTTTACTATACCATTTTTATTTGGTCAGTCACCTCATATCTGCTTTGATCAATCTGGTATACCCGAAAAGCATAGGATTTGTTGATCATCCTCTCGACGAACTTCTCAGCATACTCAGTAACATCTTTTTTTCTTTCAACTATAAAATACATTTACATATATGTTGTCATGCACAATAAATTACATTAAAATTATCATGGAAGTATTACAATATAAACACTTACCTCCAACATTATGTTGCTGGCACCACCCTTATTGCATAGTTACTCGAAAGAAATCAATCAACATTGTTATTGGTACTTTCCGTGCATCTCTTGATAATGCATTGAATGTGTCGGCACTGTTTGATGTCAAAATATTGTACCGAACCATAGGAAAAAACGACCTTGCCCATCTCTTGTTATTGATTATGTCTAGCCATGTATGACAATATTCGTTTAGTGCACGATGTATCCTACCCAAGATTTTTTTGAAATCAGACTCTCGGTAAGCCTTTGTAGCCTCCCAAAACAAAATATGTTCTCTCTTGCTTGTCGATCTTTTCTCTCATATTCATCAACAAATAGCGACAACAGAGTCTGTGATATGCATTCGGGAACACGACTTGAATGACAATTTCAATTGATTTTGCTCTATCTAATATGATAGCTAAAGATGGCATGTCCCTAATACATTCTTTGAGATTTGATAAAAACCAAATCCATGACTCTCCACTTTTAATTTTCCCAACACCAAACACCAAATCCAATAGGGAGGATTTGGTTATTACCATCCATGCCTACTGCTAGGAACATGGTGCCCAAGTATTCCCTTTAAGGTGTGCTCTGTCAATGATAATAATCGGACACAAACATCTTTGAAACGCTCGAACCTAAAAAGTAATTAATAACCTAATTAAATCAAATGCACGTGTATGGACATTAAATATAAAGAAGTCGGTATATAAAAAAATATTACCGCACAACCGATAGCCATGAAAAGGTATTCAAATTTGTTGTCATCACTCGTCTTTATATGTGTAATCGTCCCTGGATTCTTTTTATCCAAGTTGTAACAGTATAAAGGTAGTCTTTGAAAGCTTTCTTTAGGGGTCCCTCTCAATAGATTTAGAGCAAACATTTTAGCATTCCATGCTTTTCAGTATGAAATATGTACACAAAGACGGTCATTTAATGTTTGTTGTATATGTTTCCTCCACAACATATTACCCATACTAGCAGCTAATATGCCCTTCAAGAAGTGACCCAATACTTTTTTTGTTGGCTTGTCGGTGATGGGAACATAGTTGTGTGTTTGAGAAAGTGGGTTTCTCTGATAGTTTAACCACTTGAAATGTATTTGTAGTATTATGTTTCATTACCCGTATCCGCTAGTCATAATTATCCATATAGCAAACAGCTTCAAACCTGTCATTTGTAGATTTTTTTCACTTTATATTGGAATCCCTCAGTAACACTTTTCAATCCTAAATTAAGCTTAAGTGCTTCTTTGCTTTTGAAGATTTGGTATAACTTCACATGGGAAGTATAGTTGTGTGTTGTGGCCCCTTTACATTTTTGTTGAGCTAATTCGGGCAATGGTAAAGGTTCAGGCATACCCCAATGGGTGGGTTGTGTTTCTTTAGAATTGGAAAAATAAATAGAAAACTTTTCCTCTTGTGATTTTCGGGGTTGTAAAGGATCAGTTTCCTCCTTTCCACCTTCATAATCATCCCCACCTAATTCAGGGTAACTCTGAAAATGTTCAATTGGCTCTCCATGTGAAATTATATTACCATCATCAAGCAACATCATTAGTTTTGTCTCATCATTTGCAAATTCATCAACGTCATCATGAAGGTCAAGATGAACAACAACCTTACATTTAGACTTATAATCACCACCATCTATAGGGTCATTGTAAGAAGGAACATGGTTGGTTGTCATCAATAATAAATTACAAATGTGGTTACTACCAGCACCGGAAGAACCATTTCTAGAACGATTTTTCTCGGAAAATCAATTAATACCACTTTCCAATACATTATTAACAACAAACAATTGTACTATGTTGGGGGGCATAATACTAACAAAACTAAGAAAATATCTAACATCACTATCGTTAAGAATCTGCATAACTACATTTGATCCAAGACATTGAAAAGATAGATGAATTTGATTAGTATGTAATCTGGCCTTGGAAGCAACCAACGTAACTAACCCAACGAAGTTGATATCATTTCTTATATCTACACCAAAGCATGTGTAGTCTAGGGCAAGATATTGCATACATCCGTCGATACGCTGCCATTTCCCTCCACTAGAAACTGGCACTCGAAAAAATCTTGTATACATACTCATTCCGGAACGTTTATAGAAAGTATCAAACACACAAATATATTGCATATATGGAACAAAACCATACAACTACCCTAATTCTAGCTCTATGGAATAACATTGTGGAATGTATGGCCATTCCGGACTGTAGTCCGAAATACACTTTTTCAGTTCGGAACATACGAAATGTCATATTTCGGACCAAAATCCGACCAACCAGCACCAACTCTGAAACAACATCATAAATACTCTGGAATATTGTATTCTGGATTCCAAGTTCGAAACGAAATTACGCGCTCCGGAGTATGTGGTCACTTTTACGAAGAAAAAAAAATTCAAGTGGTAATTTTTATTAACAACCATGTTTTTAAGGGTTAAATTACTCAATTTCCCTTGTTTTTATAACATCTATCGAATTATCGAAATATTAACGGATTTTGTTTATATACGAAGAAAATATTTAGGGACCATCTATATACCGTGTATTTTACACGGTGTCCTAAAATCAATAGCACATTAGGATGTTTCAAAACATTTTTTATTATGAAATGTTTATTATTATAATTTGTTTGCTTCTAGTAGCTTTTTTTTTTTGAACCGACAATGAAATATATATTGAGAAAAATAAAAAACTCCAGCAAGGTGCTAGGAGCAGAGTACAAAATAAGCAGAGCAAAAAAAAAAATTACAATCCAGTAAAAGGGTTTGAACACCAGTCTGTCCAACTAATCTTCACCCAAGTAAACACCGTAGATATAATAAATTGACAAATCCAATTTTACGAGTTACGACAGGTAGGATTGGGTTGTGTAAACTTAACTCGTTTTTTTTTTCCTATTTTTTTTTTACTTTATTCATTTAATTAACATGCTATAAACAAAAATTATAAAACATAGCGTACATATATCAACCTAATTACAAGTAAATGAATCAAAAATATCATCTCTATACTTTAGTAATTTAATCATCATAAAATATATATCACCATATCGACATCAATAATGTCAACCGCATTGCATAATCCAAAATTAAACTGAACAATAGTTATTGGCATAGTCCTTAGAACAAGGAAAACAAGGCCATAAATTAATTACCAGAAAAATTAGTAAATTTATATTAATCATTTTCTTCTTTCCTTTTGAAGAATATATTTTCGATGAACAAATAATTATATCGATTAAAATTTTGTTATTGTTACAAGCTATAAGTGCTTGAACAATTTAATTAATTATTTTTTTTTCACCTTGTTCAACCAAAATATAAACAAATTGGCTCATACAACTATTTGAACAAATGAAGAACTGTAACATGTACTTATTATTACAATTATTACAATGATGATAGCTATAAATTTGTAACAAAGCAATTGTTTACAAAACTTTACAAGAATGTAAGTGCAGGATTAATTGTTTCTATGATTTTAATTGGTGGAGTAGAGGTGATGACCTCTACTTTGTTCCTATTTGGGACCCACCAAACCCTAATACTCTTATCAAGACTACCGCTATACACCAAGAACCCACCACCAATACGACTTGGTGACACTTGTAAACATTTGATTGGTCCATCATGACCCTTCATCACACCAATTTTAGTCAACCCTTTGACTTCCGTCTTCCATACACGGATACTCCGATCTGTTGAACCAGTACACAGAATGTCACCCTTCATACACATACACAAAACAGACATTTTATGTGCTTCAACTTCAAAAACAACCTCCCAACTGTCCACCGACCACCCTATCACATACCCATCTGACCCACCACCGTAGACCACCGTCCCATCACCGGAAACTATGACGGAGTTCATGGATATGTCCTTGTGACCTTCAAGAATTGCCATCAAGAAATGTGGACCTTCTGGTTCAAGTCTCCCCCATGCCTTGATCTTCCCATCTGCAGAAGCGGAGAAAACCATTCCTTTGCTGGTGGTGAGAGCGTTAATGGCGTCGTTGTGGGCTTTGATTGATTCTAAACATTTGAAATCAGATACTCTCCAGACCTTTAAGGTTCGATCCCAAGAACCAGAATAGATCAAGTTATCCTGAACAGCTAAACACGAAATGGTGTCTGAGTGTTCGATCCATAGACGCTTATGGTGGCGTCTTGTTTGGATGTAATGACTGCGCTTCATGAACTTTCCAAGATAATCCTTGTTCGTTGGGAGAGTGTCAACGAATTTGAAGATGTTTTCAAGATTTCTTGACACCTTCCAAACCCTAATCTTCGAATCTTGATGGGCTGTAAAGATTTTGCTTCCGACAGTGACGAGATCTTTGACGGAGCCACGGCCATGGCCGAAGGTGGTAAGCAGTCGGAGATCCGGTTGTTGCCAAACCATGATTTCTTTGCCTTGAGAGGCACTGATGATGAATTCTCCACATAACGCAAGACAAGAAACAGACTCGGTGTGGCCGGTGACGATGGTTAGTGATTGGTATGGGGCGGAGGGTGAGGGTACTGTGGGTGTTTGAGGGATTCCATGGTGGATGACACCGTGGGGTGCGGCGGCTGCTGCCAGGACCTCGTCGGCGTCGTCACTGCTTTCATCGCTGCTACTGGTTCTGGAGGTGGTGGTGATTGATAGAAATGCGTTTGGTAGCAGATGGGTTAAAATCGAGGGCTTCATCGTGAAATTTGTTTCTGCAAAATCTGAATCAAATTAAATGGCAGAGTAACGTGAAATTTGATCACCGATGGGTATATAAGATGAGAACGGAAAGCAAGAAAACTGATTGTGCTATTTAAAAGGGGAATTCTTTGTACAAATATGGGTGTTTGGAAAAAAGCTGATAGAAATAGAAGTGTTTTGAAGCTATGGTTAGAAATATGGGTGTTCACAGGTGGGCCCACCATATATCCATTCGCTGTATATTAATATATTTACATTTTAAGCCCTTATATATTTACTGATTTCACCCTCTAACCTATATCTTCATTCTATTTTGTGAAAATTTTATTTTGAACATTATTATGTATTACATAAAAATATACAATTAAAATGTATCTATAATTCTTAGCAATTATATTATTACATACATCTTACTATTACTTTCAAATCAATATCATTATTCAATATATTGAAAATTTTGTATTATTTTTAACAAACAATACAATCAATAATAAATTTATAAAATTTTATTATGAATTTTTGTTTCAAGAGAAAATAATAAAGTATTTGCAAAAATTAATTGAAATGTGTCGGTATTCTTGAGCAATCAAAAATATTGATTAAATATTTTATCTACAAAAGCAAAAATAATTGAAACTCAATTATCTTTTTTGAGAAATCCAAAATATTGATTAAATAGTTTATCTATAAAAGCAAAAATAACTGAAACTTAATTATCATTGTTCATGAAAATTAAAAAAGTTGATTAAAGGAATTAACAAATCGGTTACATTTTCGTGTTATAAATTTGATCCAATAAACTCAGTTTAAAATCATATAATCATATTTGAATTATAAGTTCTTTTATCCTTTGTACTCTTAGAAAGTTGGGTTGAAAGTAAGCTAAGAATATTGGTAATCAAAATCTGAATTTTTGATAGATTATTTATGTTTGCTTTCTGTGTAATATTTCGACCCTAATTGTCTGAATTTCATGAAATTTAGTCTGAGATAATCTATTAAATGACTTTCTGTTCAAGCACAAATTTGAGATAATATATTAAATGACTTTCTGTTCAAGCACAAAAGAGAGCATTTTTTTACAAAGGGTATATAGATTGTTCAAATTCGAGAGATGACAAAAATCTAGGATCTCTTCTATTTATACTCATAAAGTGGGTACGTTTGACAAAATACATATTTGGAAGTTATTAACGACTATAGGGAAATTTTAATCGTTTTTTTAGTTTTGCAATAGTCATTATCTTTTTTTTTTTTTTCAACCAGATAGAATTATATCATCATATTTCAATTATAAGCTCTTTCATTGTTCGTTCTTTATAAATTTGGGTAAAAAATAAGGTAAGATAGGGAATCAAAATCCAATTTTTTTATAGATCGTATATGTTTTTTTCCCATACGTAACTAAATTATTTGGGTTTCACGAAATTTAATGAGGGATAATCTATCAATGCACTTTCGATTCATACACAAAAAATAATTATTACAAGGATAATGACTTAAAAGGGTAATATATATTTTGATTTGTTCACGATATCCTACGTGGGACAATCATTAACGAGATGTTCTCATATGTGGCTCGTTATTCATTTATATCAGTAACTTAGTTCACTAAGCGGTCAAATAATGTTGGTGCCCTACTTTTCTCCAAGCAGAAGATGTCTTCGGTTTCAGTTTCATCTATCTCCAGAGTAGACAACGAGATTATTTGTGATTGCTTCCTACCTACTCGAATTTGCACTTCTAATTGGTGAATTGAAACTAATCACAAAAGTTGAGGGGTTGAATGCTGTATAATCGAAACATGATGTTCAATTTTCAGTTACAACTCGTAATTAAGAACGATATTAAATATAATGTCGGTTACGAATTGTGTTTTAATGACAATTTAATTGTTTGTTGGTTATGGTTTGTAGTATAAATACAACAATTCCTCAACCATTTGAGACACACCAAGAATGCAACCAAAATCTTTTCTTCTTCATTTTTGTCTTCTTCATTTTCTTGTTATATTGAGGGTAAAATCTAGGTCTATTGAGAGTTCGGGTGGTCTAGAAGAACCACTTCAAACTGTTGTATCCTAGGAAACAAACACCCGGTAGCGGGTGAATTTGTTTTAAGGATGTAACATTCCATTTAAAATAAAATAAATTAAATAAGTAAATAAATAAAATTGATAAATAAATAAATAATTATTAAATCCTAAAACTCCGAAATATATTTTTATATTTTATTTTAGCCCTAAAGTCGTATTAAATTAGCGGGGTGTACACATTGGGGTGTTAAAAGTTATATTTTCTGGATATTGAGGGTCAAATTGTAACATATGGACTAGTATTGAATTGATTTTTGGAAGCATGGGGCTATAGTGTAACAGCCCAAAAACCGGATACAATTTTTCATTTTTAAATAGGAGATTACAGTCATAAATTGTTTCCAAATCCATTACAGAATAAACATGTTTAATAATCAGAGTAACAATATCGGTAAGTGCGGAAAACAGTGGGGAGGGAATGTTGCACCATCAAGTCGGGCCCTTCCCTTTAGTACCGGAAGTACTTGAAACCACAATACAAACTGTAAGCAAAAGTTTAGTAAGTTTCCCAAATACCACATAACATACAATTGAAAAATACCACACAATATACATATGATTGTCATGGGCTACCCCCATGGTCTTCCATGCCATGGGCTACCCCCATGGTCTTCCATACAAGTGTCACGGGCTACCCCAAAGGTTTTTCAGTCAAACAAACACATAGACAACTATCATTCGACATGTCAAGTAATGGGTCGGTATTGGTGCCTTCGACCCATTGATATAGCGAGAAGAATCACCTCGGTCTGCTGGTAAATACTGACTGCTCGGCTACAGATCCAACAATCTCACACTGAATATACACAAATTACCCTAATTAGAATTTGGTCACAGACTCAACACATGGGCCAAAACCCTAAGTCCAACTCTTAGAATATGCCCCATTTCGCCCATCCCATAATGGGCCTAACCATATTCGGCCCATCCATAATAACGAGCTCCATGGCCCAAAAGGCCCAATCCATGACACGCAAGGCCCACAATAGAAAATTGGGCCCACCTATCCTAAGCAGGCCAAGGCCCATAACTAGTTAAGGCCCAAAAGTCCTAAAGTCCAAAACTTGTCCAACAGCCCACTGAGCATACACACAACGTGATCATCAGTACGCTTAGCGTACTCGGTCTTCAGGCAGTACGCGCATCGTACATCTTAGTACGCCCAGCGTAATAAGCTGTTAAGCATATTTAGGCATTAAGTGCTTAATCCATGCAGTCACTTCGTCAACTTCCAGATCTTGGTCATTTAAGGGGTCCTAGGGCATAAAGTTGGCAATTTTATGCCTTTGCACGCCTTATGGGAGCCTAACATCCCATTTTGTCCATTAAGACTTACTTTAAAGACCTATACTCATGCATGGTGTCATAACAACCTTCAAGATAGCATTTCTATGCCTCTAACACACCAAAGGGACCAAGATCTAGCATTACAAGCTTCTGGAGTTGCTCAAACTCACAAAAGAGAATCCATGGACCATAAATGAGCTTATGAACAAACTCTAACTCTATGTATCAAAAGGATTAACAAGGTATGAGCTTTTTACCTCCAAAATCCTCCTAAGATGATGTAGTTGCAGGATCTTGAAGCTCAACCACGTCCAAGGCTTGCACACCAAGTTCTTCTTCTTGCAAACACACCAAAAACGGCCATAAGGTCACTTTCAAGCTCAAAGATCACACTCCAAAGTAAACTAGGGTTTTAGGAAAGTTTAGAGGTGTCGATGCTAATAATGGAGGTCTAAAGGTCATAAATGAGCTTAAATAGGGCTCATGCCCGAAAAATTAGGGTTTTGCTTTTTGGCCATGTACGCCCCGCGTACATCTTCGTACGCCCCGTGTATCTGGTTCAAGTCCGCGATCCATCCACCCATGTACGCCCAGCGTATAGAGGACCTCTTTTGCAAAATAAACTATGATCCAAGGACTACTGCCATGAACAAATCAGGGTAGTGCTCCTTCATCTCGTCCTACAGTTCCCACGTCAACTCGGAGCCTCTTCGGTGATGCCATTGCACCTTCACCAAATTCACCACCTTATTGCGCAAAGTTTTAGTCTTTTTATCAAGAATCACAATGGGCTTTTCCATATAATTTAGGCACTCATCCACCTGAATATCATCTAGCGAGATCACTGCAGAATCATCGGCTACACATTTCCGCAACTAAGATACATGGAAAGTGTTATGGATCTGACTGAGCTCATCAGGAAGATCCATCCGGTATGCAACCTTACCAACACTGGCATAAATCATGAATGGACCATTAAATCGGGGATCCAGCTTGCCCCTCATCCGAAATCGGATGACACCTTTCCAAGGTGATACCTTCAGCAACACAAAGTCTCCCACCTGAAACTCGAGATCTGAACGACATCGGTCAACATAACTCTTCTGACGACTTTGCGCGACCCGTAGTCTATCGTATACCTGTTGAATCAACTCGGTGGTCTTAAGCACTACCTCAGTGCTTCCCATGACCCGATACCCGACCTCTCCCCAACAAACCGGGGTCCTACACCTCCTTCCATACAACATCTCGAATGGTGGTCGATCAATACTAGCATGATAACTGTTGTTGTAGGAGAAATCTGCCAGTGGAAGGTAAGTATCCCAACTCCCTCCAAAATCCTGCACACAAGCCCTAAGCATATCCTCGAGCGTCTGGATCGTCCGCTCGCTCTGACCGTCGGTCTGGAGGTGGTACGATGTGCTGAAATGCAATTGAGTGCCTAAAAAACAGCATCATGTCTGCTGAAAAACAGCCATTTCTGTAGTTTTAGCTGGAAAACAGCACAAATTTTACAGTTTTACTGAAAAACTGCATCAGATTATGAAAAAACAACCTCATATTTGGGGAAAAAATGGTTTTTATAGTTTTGTTCTTGACTAAGATTTCAGATTTCAGAATTCATAATTCATGGTTTAAGATTTAAGATTTGAGTTTTCCGAGATTGCAGATTTTTTAGAATTAGTTTGCTGGTTTTAGAATTTTAAATCAATTTCATTAGTTTTCTATCAGAAATTAATTTACACTTCAGTTTTCCAGGAAAAATAATATCAGATTTCTGAAATCATTTTAAGCATCGGTTTGCTGCAGAATTTAAGATCAGTTTCAGATATCATGATTTAAGCATTAGTTTTGCTTCATATTCAAAATCAGTTTTTGTTTCAGATTCTTTTTGCATCATAAATAAAGTTTCATAATTATTGAAATATAGATTTTGAATTATGTTGAATTCTGTCCAAGAGAGAGGCAGAAATATTTTATGGAAATTATAAGTCTAAACACTTATATTTAGTGTATAAACGATTTTATACACTACACCACGTGGAGTGGCTATGATTTCTGAAGTGGACTCTATGTATGCTAACTCTTCTGAATGGTGGATCGATACAGGTGCTACCCGTCAGATGTGCTCAATGAAGGATTGGTTCAAGAACTTTAAACTATGCATATTTTCTGTTTCTGTCCATGTTGAGACAGAATATAATTTGAAAATTGAGATAAACACTTAAAATTTGGTGTTTAAAATATTCCAAAAATGATATCACCCATAAAAGAGCAAACACCTAATGATGTGTTGTATGTTCCAGATATTTGGAAGAACTTAGTCCTTGGATGGTTGTTACAATCACGGATTTTGCTTGGTGTTTGAATCCAATAAGTTTGTATTAACCAAAAAGGTATGTTTGTGGGCAAGGGCTATGCGGATGGTGGAATGTTTAAAACCCCATGTAATGGCTAATAAGCCTACAATCAATGAAATGATTAATTCTTCCGCTTACTTGCTTGAGTCTTCTAATGTGTGTCATGCTAGACTAAGACATGTTAATTTTGACACATTAAGCTGGTTAATCAAAATTGAACACACATATTTAAGTCAAAATATGGATGCAACACATGTATTGAATCAAAGTAAACATGCCAATCATTCAAGTTCGTTGAAAGGACAACTAAACCCCTTGGAGTAATTCACACAAATGTGTGTGATATGAAGCTGAACCCATCTAAAGGTGGAAATAAGTACTTTATGAATTTTATTAACGATTCCACTAAACTATGTTATGTCTATTTACTTAAAAGTAGAGATGAAACGATAGACAAGTTCAAAGTGTATAAAAGTGAAGATCAAAATCAATTAAACAAAAAGATTTAAGTATTAAGAAGTGATTGTGGAGGTGAATATGTATATCATCATTTAAAGAATTTTTTTGCAAATCATGGTATAAGACATGAGATTATTGCATCTTATTCACCACAATAAAAATGGTATCACAGAAAGGAAAACCCGTATCTTAAAAGATATGTCATGTGGATAAGTTATGGTTTCCCCGGTCGATGTGGGGTAGCTATCTTGTAAGCCAATTACCTTTTAAATAAGGTAACCGAAATTAAACAAATAAAACACCATACAAGTTATGTTCGGGTATAAAACCATCTTACAAATACATTCGAATGTGGGGGTGTCTCGCAAAGGGTGTTATATAAAACCCAAAGGTTGTAAGAATTTGACACTAAATTGTTGACTGCATCTTTATTAGTTATGCACAAAACAATAGTGCTTATTGTTTTCTTGTACACTAATGGAATCAACAATGAATCATACTTTGAAAATGTGTTTCCATGTATTGATAAATAAAAGACAAGTGATCCAAAACAATTGGGCAGGAAGAATCCTCTCATGAAGAAGAAATGGAGGAAGAAATAGATCATGATGGAGTAAAAGGGTACAAGTGAGAAATCATTTGGAAAATGATGTCGACATGTATATGGTTGAAAGAGAGCCTCAAACTTTCAAAACAGAAGTTACTTCCTCTGAAATACCTCAATGAAAAGAGGCAATTAAAAGTGAAATGGATTCTATCTTGCCAAATGACACATACGAGCTAGTAGATATACCTCTAGTATGTAAACCACTAGACTATAAATGGACTTTTAAGAGGAAAATGAAAGCATATGAGAATTGGTTAGAACATAATGGTCTATGACTTCGCCAGAAATATGCACCGATTTTTTGTTTGGAAATTTAGAATCAAATGATACTTATATACTCCAAGAAGTTATTTCCATTAAATCCAATAATATTTGTTGGAATTCATCAAAAGAAGATAAAGGTTTTGATGAATATTAAGATATTAAAAGGACCATGAATGGAAATATGAGTATTATAAATTTGGAATCATATGATCGTTTCTTAGGAGATCATATGGATTAATTTGTAAAAACTAATAATGGTTCTATCGTTTGAATTGTTGAGCTTAAGAAATCACTGCGTTTTGGTGGGTTTTCAAATGAGAAGTAAGAGCTGATGATATATTTGTAATATATGTTTGGATTACAAACATAAGAATGTCTTGATTAATTTCATTTGTATGCTCTTATAATTATATGTGGTTGTACCTTCTTGAAATTTAGAAGTATATCATTCTGATATGGAACTAAAACTTCTAAACATAGTTTTAGAAGTATAAATCTACATGGAACTGCCAGGCAGTTATCTTACCCGAGGGAAAGAAACAAAATGTGTGAGTAGTAAAGTCATTATATGATTAAAGCAAGCTTTGGAACAACGGGTATCAAAAGTTTGTATATGACGTTCAACATCAATGGATGTGATGAAATAGATCCATATAAATGGCACTTTAAAGTGCTATTCTATTTATGACATAATAGGATCCTTGAGATAGGATGCCTAAAGAAATTTACATGTAGATGGTTAAAACAAAAAATTGCATGGAAAATACGATATTTGCAAGAAAACTCATGTATGGAATTTTCATAATTACATCTGGCCAATGTTATTGTGAATTCACAAATACATGTAGCACATATGCTTATCGTATGATGTTGACACAATTATGCATATTCAATATTGGTAACTATGGTGTAGTAATAACCATATTGATAATGGTCAACATTTGTTGGAAAATATAGGAGAACAAATTTGCAAGTTTATCTAAGGTTGGACAATGAACTAAAGGGCTTTGTAAGTTCTTGGGAGACTTCCCATGATGAGCCAATAACTCTTATATATGTACATGATGATGTAAATAGTGGTGAGTCTAGACATATTTGTCAAAGACATAACACCATTCAATAGCGACTCTCAAGATGAATTATCTTTAATGACTACGTAAAGTCAAAATAAGATTGCAGATCCGCTAACGAAATGCATGGAATGAGAGGTTGTTATGAGAAATAGGACTACAACCCATAGATCAATAAGTTATTGTGAAGGAAAACCCAACCTAGTTTATTGGAGATCCCAAGATCTAGGTTCAATGGGACAACATACTTGCATATAACATTTGTGAATCATTGTGGGGTTCAACCCTAACCTATTCCTAAAACAAACAGTGATTCAGGTTAAGCTTATAGTCGTTGATGATAAATTAGAAATCATTACGAATTAGCTTTTAATGATTATTATAGAATCACCTATGTGAGAGAGAATTAGGGTAGCTTCAAAAGGAATTGTATGGGAACATTCCTAAGAGTTCTTACAGAACTAGGCAAGTGTCCATGACCCTAACGGGCACATCAATGAGAACCTAACTAGGTCTGGGAGAATCATGTGATACACATGTTGATTATTTACACAAACGGTGAAGAAGTTCAAGGACATCGAGTATACTGGTCAGCTAGTAAAATAAATATGTATCTTAAGGGAAGGTTCAAAGGGTAACACCTATCTATCATATGCATGATTCAACTACTAGATTTTATCTAAGTAACTTGAAAATGTTTGATCAAGTTCAATTCATGTGGGGGATTGTTGAAAAAATAATTGGTGAATTGAAACAAATCACCAAAGTTGAGGGTTGAATGGTGTATAATCGAAACATCATGTTCAATTTTCGGTTACAACTCATAATTAAGAACGATATTAAATATAATGTCGGTTACGAATTGTGTTTTAATGACAATTTAATTGTTTGTTGGTTATGATTTGTAGTATAAATATAATCATTCCTCAACAATTTGAGACACACCAAGAATGCAACCAAAATCTCTTCTTCTTCATTTTTTTTTCTTCTTCATTTTCTTGTTATATTGAAGGTAAAATCTAGGCCTATTGAGGGTTCGGGTGGTCGAGAAGAACCGCTTCAAACTGTTGTATCCTGGGAAAAAAACATCTGGTAGCAGACGGATTTATTTTAAAAACAATGTGT